>NC_044555.1:71845790-72187991 GCF_007565055.1 Rhinopithecus roxellana
CTTGCTAAAAAAAAAATGGTTGTGTCTTCGGTGTTCATGAACAATATAAAGCGTACTGAAAAATGCGTTGGCTATTCAATTCTTAACCTGAACGTCGGTGACTCGTACAAAACAAGTGATGAAAAAAATATCCCAGACACCACAGTTACACTGGACTCAAAACAAAAACAAGGAAAATCGAATTAATTGAAGACTGATTAGCCTTGAAGCGAATAGAAGGTAAGATCGTAATAAGGACGTTGAGCACTGTGGTGGTCCCCATACCTTTCTCTATTATTTGATATGGGAAAGTGGACATCATAGAAAAAAAGAAAATAAAAACAAAAAGCTTGAAACGTGACACTGCTGCAGCTGTGGCACTAGAAAAGAGCTTTAGAAAACTAATGTATTTTCTTTTAAATAATTCAGCCAATGCTGTCTTCTTCTAGACGGATCTTTTAATGTCTGTGACAATTAAATGTAATGTCTCCAGTGGCATTTTCTGGTCAAGAATGGTAGTGAAAATAAATCACTGATGAGTTTTTAGAAGAGCACAAATCACTCACAGGGTGGTTTTGATAAAGTTACATTTAAAGTTACAGGAAATTTTGGCATGGTTTTAACTACGTAATTTATGTTTAGGGGCATGTCTAGATAGCATGCAATGTGAAACACTTCTGTTTCTCCCTCAAAAATGGAAACACCAAGCTATAGAAATTATCTTTGTAATTATTTAAATTTAACATAGCTGCTTTAGTAACAAAGCCGCAATATTGATTGTTGACAAAAAAGATTGTATTTAGCTGCTACATAGTTAGGTTTTCTGAGGGTGTCTTTCTTTACTATTTGAACATTGTGAATGAACCACAGGATTCTGCACATCCAATATTTGAGTTTTTGATGAATGTGTGGAAATGTTACCCAATGTATTAATATATCATTATACACATGAGGACAGCAAGCTCTGGATTTTCCATATTTGACTGATGAAAACCAGCATGTCCCTTTTCTGTTTTTCCCCTGCCCTCTTTTCAACATAACATGCAAACTCTCCAGGAATACTATAGATTGTAAATTGTCTTAGGATAGATGCTGAAGAATTTGAAAAGGGAGGGGCATGTGTTGAACCTATTTTTCCAGCCATGTCCTGGACTGGCCATTGGTTTGTTATGAAATCCTTACAGCAATCTTCAAAAAAAGGTGCCTGGATTTCAGGTTGATCTAAAAGGACAGTTCAGTTCTGCCTTGTATTTTGAGTTTTTGAAACTTCTTAGAGATGTGTCCAAGTGACATTTAAGTCTTAAAGGAAATTGTAACAATTTGGTACAGTAAGAGTCACCTGGAGACGTTGAGATTTCTAATACTGAGCTACAAGTTGAGTGGATCTTTAGGTTACCACAACTACATCCAGGCTCTTTTCTCTCTTTGTAGATTTTGACTAGAAAATATTGAAACCTGTTTCAGAGTCAGTCAATTGTTAACCAAAACTGGGTCAGTATGTTATTTAATAAAATTATTCTCGTATTTCTTTTCTTTTATTTTTTTATGGATGACATAAGGATTTTAAAAAGTAATTGTATCAGAATCTAATTTCCCCAGCATCTCTTTCCAATGTTAGCCACATACATACACAGATATGCATACACACATATACACACATACATACACACATATACACATGTGTATTTGCAAATTTGCATACACACGTGTATAAACCCAAATATATGTACACACATTACACATATGTATAAACACAAATATATGTACACACATGAATAAACACATGTGTCGATATATGTATACACATATATGCACATGTGTACACATATAAACACATGTGTGCACATACGTACACATGTGAATACACGTATATGTTATAATATATCTTAAAGAATCCTTTAGAACAAATGCAGAAACGAACATTATCTGACTCTGGATATAATTTGCTCTAGATCACCTAAGTCATGTTCTTACCAAAGAGCTTCACCTGAATGTCATTATGAGGAAGCAATAAGACAAATACTAGATTAAATACAAATTCAGTATTTGATGGAATAACTAGCATGGACTCTTAAAAATGTCAATTCTATGAAACAATGAGCCCAAAATATGGAGAAGCAATTCTAGATTTGCAAAAGCCTATTGCAAATAAATGCAAAGCATATTCATTAACGGATGCCTGAATTTAAATATGGAGAAAAGAGATTTTTGTAACAAGTGGCACTTTTTAATATGGGATGGTACAATAGATAATATTATTGTATGAATCTTAAATATCTTCAATATGATAATTATATTATGGTTACATAGAAGTATGTCTCTGATCTTAGGTGATACATACTAAAGTATCAGTAAAGTGTCATTACTTTCAAGTAATTCAGGTTGTGACCATATATATATATATGCATTATATTTACATATTCTATATTAATTTGTATATATGTATGATATATGTATTTGTAGATACATATATAATACCGACTAGAGAGTACATAAGCAAAAATAGTAGAGAGAGAAAGCAAATGTGAGAAAATGGTAAAATAATAATTAGTAAATCTTAATGAAGGGCGTAGAAGTATTTATTGTATTATTATTTCAACTTTTCTCCAGAGTTGACATTTTTCAAAATAAAAACATGGGAAGGGGATCAAATGCAAATCCGTTTCTCACAGAGCGTTATGGAGTAGTGGAAAGTTATGAAGTACTTCCTATAGCACAGCTTCCCTGCCCAGCTATACCTAAGATTTGGTTGCACCATATTGTCTGCATATTATAATACAATTCCAGGTGTTTTCAGACATAGAAACTGATTTTTTTTTAAATCCTCAATAATGAATTTTTTCTAGTCTCCGACAGTGGCTTTCATTCTGAGAAATAACCAAATGCATTCAAAGCCAATCCCTGTGAATATGGTGAGTTATCAAAATGGCAGCATGGCACAGTAGGGAGCGAATAGAAAGAGAGTTGGAAAATTTGACAAAGGCTGTGAGCTCAGATATAGCTCAGAGACTCATGATCATGGGACAGGGAGCAAGTAACCGAATCTCCCTGCCTCAGTTTTCTTATATGCCTGTTCATGAGCTAACACAACACATGTAAAAGTGCTGTGCATTAGTGAAGGTCAACATAAATGATGGGACTTATAAATGTGATACAGGAACCGGATATAACAAATACCAGCAAACAGGGAAGGACTGCCACTGTTAAAATTCAGATATTCTTGAAATAAGAAGATGGATGGTTTTGGTATGTCCTATGTTATCTTTTTTTTATTTGATTTTTCTAATTGGCAAATTCATGGGGTCCATAGTGATATTTCCATACAAATAATATATAGTGATCAGATCAAGGTCATTAGCTTCCCAAACCTATCCAGCTTCTCAAACATTTATCATTTCTTTGTGTTGGAAATGTTCAATATTCTCGTTCCAGCTATTTGAAATGATATTATATATTATCGTTAACTACAGTCATCCTACAATGCTATAGAACACTAGAAGTTATTCCTCCTAAAGAACTTCAAAAATAGTAGTAACACAACATACACAAATAACACTTGGATGCATAGTTTGGCTCCATTTGTTTAAAAGTGGTGCATTAAGTAATACATCATGCATCTATGAAGAATGACATTTTTATGTACATAAGCATTTACATATACAGAAATTAAAGCATCAGGTGATTTCTTAGAAGTTGCTAAAAAGTGAGAAGTTTATGAAGTGAAATGAAATGAAATAAGAGCAAATACTAATTCATTATAGGTAGAATAAGTACAATTTTCAGTGGATGGGTTTGGGCAGATGATGGTACTTGCAATAGAAAACAAATACAAGGAAAAGATTTGGGGAATTGGCAGACTAAACAACTAAGAACTCTGCAGAAAAGGTCATTCTTTAGGAAATAATACAATTTTGTGTATTCTTTATGAGTTGCTTCTCTAAGGATTATTTTTTACCATAATCATCATTAACACTTCTATTATTGAGTCACAGGAATCTTATAAATTAACTTTTATTTTTTAAACTAGGAGAAGGGAAAACTTGGCCACAATTTTTCTGACTTCTAGCTCATTTTCTTCTTGTTAAAATCATCATCCCACTTTTGCCTGATGTCCACCAATATCTATGAAATGGTAGTAGCATATTTTATTACCTTTCCTCGTCTGCAATATTTTTCTTTCACCCAAACTCTGGCTCCTGTGTGCAACATTCTCCATATTCTGCCCTCGGAGTCTGATTCTGTTTTAACTGTCCATATCCAAAGAGTTCAGTTGTTCTCATGGTTGTGATGTTACCTTTGTTTAGTAAGAATGCATGTACCAGTATGAAGAGATGACCAATGGAAATCTGACTTCACACTCTGTAGCATGCAAGCCCTTCATCCCTCACGCCCTTCTGAGTTTACTTGGGGACTGCCTGTGGGAACGATGGCAGTAAAATCAGGCAAGGTTGGTTCACATCAGAAGGATAAATTTGTCCTGTATAAAAATGCCCTGTGAAAGCTGCAAACAGCCCACATGTCCATTGACTCCTAAATGGATATATAAAGTGTGCTATATACATACAATGGTATAGTATTTGGCCATAAAAAGGAATGAAAGAATGAATACAAGCTACAATATGGATGGACCCTGATGACGGTATGCTAAGGGAAAGTCCATCGTAAAAAAGGATAAATATTGTATGATTTCATTCATGAAATGTCTAGCATAGACAAATCATATAGACATAGAATTAGATTAGTAGTTGCCTAAGGTTGTGGGGATGGATGGAGGAACTTAGCGGGGGATGACCAACAGACAGGGCACAGTTTTTTTAGAGCGATAAATGTGTTCTAAAGTTGATTGTAGTGATGGTTACACAAGTCTGTGAATATCCTCAAAACCATGAGATTGTACATTTCAGGGGGTGAATTGTGGGTTTTTGAATTTTATTTTAATAAAGTTATTACCCTACCAAAAAAATTGTTGAAGGCAGGCTTTGAGACAATGTTCTGTGAGGCACAACACTGACCATTGGAATGGGTGACATTCCTTAGTCCCTGATTTCTCTTTTTAGCTAAAGACTTTGTGTGCTGACACCTGCAAGACATATACCTGCAAGGCTTATAAAAGACGTTTATGGCGTGGCATAAATGCCCATGTCTCTATGGGGACAAAGGGTAATGCCTGCTCTAACTAACGCCCCAAGCAGGGCTCAACATTCCAGTTTATTGTTTTGGATAACTATACACAAGAACCAGGAGCATTGCTACTCAGGGAAACAAACATAACTCCAAGATTGAGTGTCTCTCTTGGTTCTTCGTCGGCTGCAAAAATGAATCTATTTGCATATGATCAACATATAAAATAGTAAATACAGTATTTGATCAAGACATTGGTTTTTTAGTTAACATTTATGACTCTTTCTTAATAAAGCCAATCAGTAAAAAACAATACAGTTTCTTTAACAAATGTGTCATTTAGAGGCAATTTTATGGTGGGTTCATTCTTTCTTCAACTTTCGTTTTCACATATTTGTATCAAATGCTTTCAGGACACCTGAAATACCTCCCTAAAACAGGAGTTCTTGGGCGTAAGTTGGAACAACACTGTTCTAATAGACTCATTGACCCTTTAACTTGGAGTAACTTAATTTCAGTTTCCTTGTCTTTAAAATGTGCCTGATTCTAGTGGGCTGACCTAGTTTTTCAAATTCATTCTTCAATCTGTATGCATGTGTGTATATATATGCACATATATACATACCTATGTTGTCATTTCAGTGTTAAGAAGACAAGAAATGGATGTAAGAGAGAGAAATAATGTATCCTTTAATGTCAAAACCACCTGCTATGGATGGAGATTGGGAAAGAGAAGACCTTCTGGCTGGCTCCAAACCCCAAGTAAATTTTCAGGTGCAAAATTTTGGCAGGAGCTGTGGAAAGTTAATTATATGTATAAGAAAACACTATTTTTGAGAACTTGCTGATCAATCCTGGTGTTGAGAAATGATGGAAAGGGAAGAGAAGAGAGAAATCACTGAAAAACATGAAACTAGGAAATCCTTGGGGTTTGGGTAAACTAAAGACTTGTTTTTTTCTTAAATAGTCACGAGCAGGTTTTCTTTTCAACTTTGATTTTAGATTTAGGGGGTACATATGCAGGTTTGTTACGTGGGCATATTGCATGATATAAAGCAGGTTTTGAACTTGTTAATGTGCCTTCTCTGTGATTGTCTACCTCTCTAACCTCCCCAAGTCAAATCTTAGTAGAGTCACAAATTGCTTACACCCTACTCGGGTGTCATAGCCAACTTTGGAAGTGACCCTCAGTGATTCCCACCTCCTGATCTTCATGCCATTGTGTATTGAGTGTGAGCTAGACTGGCTTCTACTGACTAGAAGTGTGGGATAGGACACCTATTCTGAGGTTAGATTATAAAATAGCAAATGCCATGGATTCCATCTCACCACTGCATCCTTTCTTGCCTTCTCACTTAGTCATTCTGGCAAAGCCAGCCACCATGTAGCACTACACAAACTGGCAAGGAATAAGGGTGATCTCCAGTTAACACCAGTGAGCATTTGAGGCCCTCAATCCTCCAGCCTGCAAGAAAATGAATCCTCCCAAACACCCTGTAAGTGAATCTGAAAGATTTACAGTGGAGATTTGAGATGACTATAGAGCTGGCTGATACTTCTAAGATATTCTGAACCAGAAGACCTAGCTAAGCTGTGCCTGGATTCCTGAACTACAGAAACCGTGAGATAATTAATGCTGTTGTTTTAAGATGCTGAATTTAGGGATAATTAGGTTATGTAGCAACAGGTGACTGGGTGCGGTGGCTCACGCTTGTAATCCCAGCACTTTTGGAAGCTGAGGCAAGAGGATTGTTGAGGAGTTCAAGATCAGTCTAGGCAACGTAGTGAGACTGCATCTCTGAAAAATGAAAAATAAAAAAGCTAGTCATGGTGGTACACACCTGTAGTCCTAGCTACTCAGGAGGCTGAGGTGGGAGGATTGCTTCAGCTCAGGAGCTTGAGACTGCAGTGAGCCATGATTGTGCCACCACACTCCACCCTGGGTGAAAGAGTAAAACCCTGGTTCTTAAAGCAATAGATTGCTAGTACATGGTGTTTTTGCCAAAATAAATAAATTAGAGGCAGAGATCCAGGAGGCTATGTGTCAGATGGCACACGTTATCTGGAAAAAAAAAATTGAATTAACTCATCACTCTCAGGTAAAGGTACTTAAAGTCAAATTGAAATGTGAAAACATAAGTACCTTTAAACAATTAAAAAATGCCATAAACATTTCGAGTCTCATTTAATTTGCAACAGAGAATCTGAGGCTCTCTTACTTAGCCCTTAAGTACAGAAATATAAACACTGGAAATAATGAACTAAAATTTAAGCAAGTCTTGTTTATAAATTTTAAAGCAATTGTGGTATTTGGTAAATATGTCTTAGGAAGGAAAAAGTTTGTATCTTGAGAAGTAGCGTCTTGTACTGAGGAATTCTCTTTGGAGTGAGGCGAGTAAAGGAGGTTAAAGAATATAGTATGTTCTCTTGGCCAAGCATGATGGTTCACACCTGTAATCCCAGCACTTTGGGAGGCCAAGGTGGGTGGATCACTTGAGCCCAGGAGTTAGAGACCAGCCTGAGCAACATAGTAACATCTCATCTCTGCAAAAATTACAAAAATTAGCCTGGCATGGTCGCATGCAGCTGTAGTCCCAGCTACTCAGGAGGCTGAGGTGGGAGGATTGATTGAGCTCAGGAGGTTGAGGCTGCAGTGAGACCTGATTGTGCCAGCCTAGATGACAGAGTAAGACCCTGTCTCAAAAAAAAAAAAAAAAAAAATTATCTCCAGCACCACAAGAACACAATGAACAGGGAAGAAGTCCTCTAGAGAAGCCAGTGAGGTGGGGGCTGAGTTTCTTTTTAAAGTTTAAACTGTACAAGATATGCTTATTTTTTGGTATCCATTTTCTTTCTTCTATGGAAAGAAAGAAAGAATGAAAAAAGAAAGAGGAAGGAAGGAAGGAAGGAAAGAAGGAAGGAAAGAAGAAAGAGAAAGAAAGAAAGAAAAAGAGAAAGAAAGAAAGAAAGAAAGAAAGAAAGAAAGAAAGAAAGAAAGAAAGAAAGAAAGGAAGGAAGAAAGAAATAAAGAAAGAAAGAAAGAAAGAAAGAAAGAAAGAAAGAAAGAAAGAAAGAAAGAAAGAAAGAAAGAAAGAAAGAAAATTCTTCATGATCTGTAACTGTTAACTGCAATTTTAAAAATTTAATCTGTAAGGAAGGTAGCCTGTAGCCATGAAGTATATAATAATAGAAAATCTTGTAAAACACACAATGTTTTGTTTTGTTGCTACGGGTAATTGGACTTTTCTTCATTTTAGCTGCAGAATTTTGCTACAGGAAATTAGATGTTCTCACTTGGAATGGACCCACCAATCACGCTTAATTTTACCACCATGGATTACCTAACCCCTAAGTCTCTCTCCACACACACAGACACAGACACACACAGGCGCGCGCGCGCACACACACACACACACACACACACACACACTTATGTACCATACTGAAGCAGGAGATTTTCCCTGACCCCTTCACAGGTGAGAACTGGAGTGTACGGGCGCCAGCAGGGGGGAACTCCACTCACTAGAACCTGCTGCGCTCAACCCCTCAAGGGAGGGAGCACACAGGTGAGTGGGTGCAGAAGCTGGGGTGCTTTTGGGCATGTTTTTGGGTGCCAGTAGGAGCAAACTCAGGCTGGTCCTGAAGCACCATCTGGGGGGTTGCCCATGACCCCTGAAGCCCCAGAAGGAGTGTTACAGTCAGTGCTGCTTTAGTTTTGCCATCCATGGATGGCTTAAATGTTAACAGCACAGTGCAGGGTCAGTATGACAGCCTTTTGTAACCACACTTATGGCACCCGAGTTCTTGTCCAACATCCACGAGGAATGAGGTCACGCAAACACATTGGAGATGGTAAGTGTGGAGGATGGGAAATGGGAGATTTTATTGGCCATTGAGGTGACTCTCAGTGGGAGACAGAGCGGGAAGGTAATCTTTGGAAGCTACACCATCAAGCCATCCCTCTAAATTCAAGCTGCTGCTCTTCAATGTCCAACAGTAGCCTCTGATGTCCAACTGCTTCTCCTCTTCTCTCTCTGTTGGTGGAGCCTAGGGTTTTTATGGGCACAGATTGGGGGATGGGGCAAGCCATGGGTGGTTTTGGAAAAGGCAACATTCAAGCAGGAAAACAAGAATGTAGGTTCTCACTTTGGGCCTCAGTTCTAGGCTCCTTTTAATCTCACACCCATTAATCCAATTGTCTTCCTTTAATTTAATTTCTAAGGTAATACAGTAGCCTCCTCAATGATCTTGCTCTCAATTCTGCCCCATACTCTACCTCTTACATTTTAGGACTGTACCAAGTAATTATTTTAAACTATGGGTTTGACTAATCACTTATTAATTGAAAGACATTCCTCAGTTTCCTGTTTGTCATCCTCCAGGGACCTTTCCAATCCTGCTTCTACTATATTTTTAGCCCTAGCATCCCCACTGTCTGGCTTACGATGTCTTAAAGTATCTGGAGCTTTTCATCAGTCTCATGCTATTGTCCCTGTGAGCAATATTGTTTCCATTTCTGTTTGGGAGTAAAAATCCCACCTAAGTAAATGTTTAACATAAAGTAAATAACATAAATTTAACATAGCATAACATTTTCACATAACATATACTTTAACCTAATTTTTTTTGAGACAGTGTCTTGCTCTGTTTCCCAGGCTACAGTGCAGTGGCATAGTCACAGTTCACTGCAGGCTCTACCTTCGGAGCTCTAGCAACCCTCTATTCTCAACTTCCTGAGTAGCTGGGAGTACAGGTACCTACCAGAAGCCTGGCTAGTTTTCATTTTTTAATTTTTTGTGAAAAGAAAGTCTCCCTACCTTGCCCAGGCTACTCTTGAACTCCTAGGTTTAAGTGATTGTCCCGCCTCGGCCTTGCAAAGTGCTGAGCTTGCGGGCTTGAGTCACAATGCCGGGGTAACCTAACATTTTTTCACCTAACAAAGTTAACCTGACAAATTTGTATGTGTGCAATACAGTGTTGTTGACTCTAGGTGCAATGTGGTATAGCAGATCTCTACAACTTATCCATATTGCTTAACTAAAACTTCATGCCCATTCATTATTTGGTTGTCTTTTAAACTGACCTTCTGTAAAGGTAAATTTTTATCCCATTGTATGGGAAAGCCCCATGGTCATGACCTTGATGGTTTACTTATATGATTTGCATCCTCTTCCTTGGCGCACAGGGGATACACTCCGTCCATACCTGTTAATATGATATTGCTAAACATAGAATGCTGTCTCAGAGCTGAGTAAGTGGTAAGGCTGACATCATTTTGGTGGAGTTGCAATGGAACAGTGTAGGCACACATCTAGTAGAGTGTTCAGTAAGGTTTAATTCTTATGACATTCCTCATGGTACAAAAATAGGTCAGACATCAAAACATTGGATTTGCATGGTGTTTTCCCCCAGTGTTCAGCTACTCTTTGAAACCACTTTTATCTTATGTTGCCAGGGATTTCTGGAAGATGGCATTTTCTTTTTCTATGTTAACGTAACAAATCAATACGAATTTAGCACCAGAAAACAACACCCGTTTATGAGCTCACACTTTCTGTGGATTGGACCTCCTAGCATAGTATGGCTCAGCTGGTTCTCTCCTTTGAGTCAGAAGAAGAAAATAAAATTGGAGGCAGGGCTGTCTTCCTCTGTGGGAGCTGGAGCAGAGAATTGTTTCCAAAATCATCCAGGTGGTTTGGGAGAAGGCAGTTGTAGAATGGAGCTCTCTGTTTATTGACAAGCTGTTCTCAGCTTCTAGGGGTCCTTGCTATTTCCTTGTTTATGGCTCCCTTTGAAGCCAGCAATGCTGGTCAAGTCCTGCTCATGCTCGGAATCTCTCTGCCTCATTCTTACTCTGCCTCCCTCTTCCACATGTCTGTCTAGGGCCTCATGGACTTTCAAGAGCTCATGTGATGGCACTGGACTATCTGAATACTCCGGGATATTCTAGTTTAAGGTCTGCCAATGAATAACCTTAACTCCATCTGCAAGGTCCCTTCACGGTAGATTTTGGAGTCGTGTTTGAGTGAATAACCAGGGGAAAGACTCTTGGGAGGACGTCTTTGAAGTGTACCACCAAGATGGATGGCAGTTAGCCCCATGTCCAGGGAAATCTCTAAAGCCAAAATCAAACCCACAATAGGATGATAGCAGAAGCCAGAGGCAAGATGGGAGGAAATCAATGCTAGGTGTTAAACCATGTGATCCTCAGATTCAGATTCTTCTTGTGATTCAGATTCAGATTCAGAAGAAGAAATGCAGATCCCTCTCCTTTGAGGTAGAGAGTAAATGCAGCAAATGGGTTGAGATAGTAGATGTACCTACCCTGTGCTCTGCTCTCCTCTTCTTTAGCGGTATTGAAACTCATGCCATGCTACGCATTTACCTCTATGAAAGATAGTGTAATCTCGAGACCCCAAACTCAGCATACCAAAGGGAAAAGTGAAGCTTGGAAGCTGACTCATACAAAAACTGCCTTTCTTTTGTTCCCAAACTGATAGCTGCAATTTCACAGCCCTGTGTCATAGCCTCATCCATAAGCCAGGTTCCCGTAACCATAGAAGGCCATGTATCTCCCCAGATGGCCTCTCTCACAAATTGCTCACAAGGAAATTCCTTGTGAGTCCCTAAATGTTTCAGGATACATATCCCCAGTATAAAGTAGCCCTAAAGCCAAACTCTGCTAAATTTCTTCCTAACAATGTAAATTACTGGCTTATCCTCCCAGGTATGGGACAAGGACAAGTCTAGAAATCATTCCTGCACCTATCTCAAGACAAATGTGGGACTGACTTTTTCTTCTACTCCCTCTTTCCCCATGTTTATCCTATATTAAATGTAGATTTACAGAGTGTGGGATGAATGCAGGATTGACTTTTACTCTACTCCCTTTTCCACTATAACATGTAGATTCACTGAGCGCTAAGCAAAGCCTCACAGGAATGCAACCCACTTGCCTCATTGCTAGTCGATCTTCTTTTTTTTTTTCTTTCCCCTTCCCCCTCTATTTGCTCTTTCACCTTTAAATATTGACGTTCTCAAAACCCCTTTTGGAATAAGCACAGGTCACAGATGTTCCTGTGATATGTTTTTTCCGGGGTGCATCCTCAACCTAGACAAAATAAACCTCTCATCGATTGAGATCTGCCTCAGTCCCTTTTTGGTCTCCACATCCTAGTATTTTCTTTCAATATTCTCTCCACTGGAGAATACTGTTTTTTCTCATGGAATGTTTTTGAAGATCTGCAATTCATTCTCCAAGAGAAGGCATGTGTTCCCTTTTCCAGGAAACCTTTACTGGTCCTCCCTGGCCACGTTTACTACATCTGCTTCAATGTTTCTCCGTGGGGGGCTGCACTCTTCTATTCCCTGGAGCACACATTGCACTTTTTGCCTGCCTATCTTTAACTCTAGGTTGTAGCTCCTTCATCTTTATTTCTATGCAGCCTTTCAACGGTTCCTGAGATATGGTCGGCACTAAATCAATACTTGCAGAATGAAGTGTTATTATGATAAATTAAATAGCAGGTTAGTGATAAATCGTGTTGTTGAACGTTGCTAGTGAAAGGCTCACATAATTATTATGCTGCAGCTTTAGTGGTTACGTAGTGAACTCGAAAGTTTAGAGCATTTCTTTAGGGCTAAATGATTTTTTTGTGAATAACAAAAGCACAAAAGTACAATTAAATTTAAATATTTATGGTATGTTAACTTGCTAAGCCAAGGCAGCCAGAAGAAAAATGCCTGAGAAAGCCGCAAGTCAACCCCAGGGGGAAATAAAAATCAACACTTGGTCTGCAGAGTTGCAGCTAATTTGCTGTAACTAATACTATGACTTCCATGGACAATGTCAAGAACAAAAGATTGCCACTGGAGCCTTGGTCCTTTGAGAACTGAGATTTATCACACACTCTACCATTAAGGTTGTGTGGGTAAATGAGGTTTTGAAAACTCTCTGTAGCCATCTTTGGTTGCTTTGAGTTGAGTCCTTGTCAAAAGTAGTATTTTACCCAGAAGAGCAATTTGCAATTTGCACAAAACTCTTTAAAATACCTTTGCCTATGATTTGCATATTGGCGTTTGGTCACCTTCCTATGTGCCTAAAGTATGAAAAGGAAGCATTAATGATTTTACCAGTAAAGGAAGACAATCTCAGTGTTCTCAGTAGTTTGCCTACTAATTAGTTAAAGTGCTCCATAAATTAACTGGCATGGATGGTGCCAGGAATTATTATTATTGAATAACAATGATCTAGATGTGTGTTTATTTTCTATTGCAGTTGTAACCAGTGACCACACACTTAGCAGCTTAAAGCAAATCTCAAGGACTATCCATCGGTTTTATAGATAAGAAGTCAGTCTGGGCAGCATTGTGAGAACTTGCCTTTACCAAAAAAAAAAAAAAAAAAGGCCAGGCATGGTATGTGCCTGTGGTCTGAGCTATTTGGGAGGCTGAGGTGGGGGCATTGCTTGAGCCCAGGAGATCTAGGCTGCAGTGACCCATAATCACAATGTTGCACTCCAGCCTGGGAATGTCTCACTGCCTCTTAAAAAGAAGAAGGAAAAGGAGAAGGAGTCATCTAGGTGGCAGGTGGCTTGACAGGGTTCTCTGAACAAGGTCTCACCAAGGCCGAACTCGAGGTGGTCCCTAGATTGGAGTCTTATCTGGAGGTTCTGGGGAAAATCTGTTTCCACGCTCAGTGAGGTTGTTGGCAAAATGCGAGTCTTTGTGATGTAGAATGGAGGTCCCCCTTTGCTAGCTTGCTGACAGCTGAGGGTTATTCTCAGATTCTAGAGGCCACCCACATTCCCTGGCTCACAGCCACCTTCCTCCTTCTTCAAAGCCAGCCCCAGCTGACCTACTTTTTCTCATGCTTTAAATTGTTCCTGCCTCCTCTCTGCTGCATTTCTCTAAACACAGTCAGGAATGGTTCTCTTCCTTTAAAGCTTCATGTGATTAGATTGAGCTCACCCAGATAATTCAGGATAATCTTTCCATTTTAAAGGCCATGGTATAGATGTCTACAAAGAGTCTTTGGTCATTGTATGAATTTGCATGGGTTGCCATAACTAAGTACCACAGACTGGGTGACCTAAACAACAGATTTTTATTCTCCCACAGTCCTGGAGGCTGGATGTCCAAGATCAAGCTGTGGTCAGGGCTGCTTCCTCTGGAGGTCGCTCTCCTTGGCTTGTAGACACCATCTTCTCCCTGTGTCTTCATATAATCTTTCCTCTGTGTGTGCCTGTGTCCTAAGCTCCTCTCCTTAATCCTATTGGATTAAGGCCCACTCTAGTAACCTCATTTAAAATTTTAAATTCTGATTTTGAACCTCATTTTAAATTCCTCTTTCAAGGACCTATCCGTATTTGGTCATATTCTGAGGTCCTAGGGGTTAGGATTTCTGCAAGTGAATTTGGAGGGCACATGATTTAGCTTATAAAAGCCACATAACAGCATAATCAAAGGTTCGGGGGATTAAAACATGGATGCTGGGAGGAGAGGATGTTAGTTAGCCTACCACAAAGTTGAACTCTTGAAAAACAGCAAATAATTGGGTATATCATGAGAACTAATACCCCCAAATTCTTGACATTTTTCTGTATCAATGATAAATGTTTTTCATGATCAGCTACTCCATTATACTTGAAACAATCTGGCTTCCTGAACCCCCAGTAGAAGGGTTCCCTCATTTATATGACACAATATGCCAGCTAAACTGTGATTCATATTTTCTCTCTCTCTCTTTTTTTTTTTTTTTTTGAGATGGAGTCTCTCTCTGTCACCCAGGCTAGAGTGCAGTGGTGTCATCTCAGCTCACTGCAACCTCCGCCTCCCGGGTTCAAGCGATTCTCCTGTTTCAGCCTCCCCTAGGACTACAGGCATGCGCCGCCACACCCAGCTAATTTTTGTATTTTTAGTGGAGACAGGATTTCATCATGTTGGCCAGGCTGGTCTTGAACTCCTGACCTCAGATGATTTGCCCACCTCAGCCTCCCAAAGTACTGGGATTACGGGTGTGACCCACCGCACCTGGGCCTATGATTCATAATCTAACCATCACTGACCTTGGATACCTTGAAATACAAAAAAAAAAAAAAAAAAAAAAAGTCACCAAAGCCACCCAAACGTTGTTATTTTTAGTGTTAAATAGTCTAAATCTTATCTTATTATTAAGTTTAATGTCACCTGGTGAAGAGCTTCTGTTCCGTCCAATTGAGTAGCCATCAGCCAATACAGCTATTTAAGTTAAAATTAGGACTTAAAAAGAAATTAAACAAAATTTAAAATTCATTACTCAGATGTATCAGCCACCTTCTAAGATATCAATAGCCATGTGTGACTGATGGTTTTGATCCTTCACCTCATAAATATGGAACATTTCCATCATCACAGGGAGCTCTATTGGAGAACACCAGTCTAGACAGTAATATTCTGATTTTTTTAAATGATGTGATTCCCTCAAGCTCATGTATCCTGATAAAGGACATTATAGTCTGGATAAAGATTTCTTATTACAGCAATGTTTATGTTGATTAATTTATATAAAGGATAATTATCTATTAAATACAGAGCTAAAGAAATTAAGACCACCATTTATATTGAGGATGTCAACCAATGAGGAAACATAATTTACAGAGGATAAATCTGTCTGCTTCGTGTGCTTGGTTCAATGTTCTGACAGATTTCCAGGCAAGTAATGCTGGTTTTCATCCGATAATGATGGATTACACCCAGTAGACTCCCAAATGCTTGGCTTTCAGTTGATCATTCTTAGACTTGGTCTTTCTCTAAAGAAGTTCAAGTAAAAATTGCTGAACTGTGAAAATTGCCTCCTGATGTAGACACAGTCATTGTTTTATATAAAGAGAAAAAAACCCTTTAATTCAGAGTGTATTAATGCAATCTTAGGCTTTTGTGTATTTGCTAGGTGTTTAAGAAGTGGAAAGCCTCATAAAAATCCTTTAGGTTTGTTTATTTATGGATGTCGCCAAATGCTTAAATAACTTTTACTTTAATTCACATAATCCATTGATGTTTTAGGACAAATTTTAAAGCTGGACAGGTCTTTGAAACAAGTGATGATTTTGTATACCTTCTGGTGGTAATTGACAGTGCTAATGTATGGATTCACCATGGAAATTTAGAAATGAGAGCTATTTGAATAGAAACAGAGGAGTGGAACTGTGAAGACAGACTGTTTTTGGCTTCTCTATCAGAAAGAACAAAATCTCTTTACCAGTTGACATTAACCTGAATAGTAAGGTGAAATTTAGATTGTTTAGCACTAAAAATAATAAGATTTGAATGACTTTTTTGTATTCCAAAGCATTCAAGATTAGTGATGTTTAGATTAAAAATCATAGCTAAGTTTGCACATTATCCCACATAAATATGAGGGAGCCCTTCTTTTGAGGTTTCAGGATGCAAGATTGTCTCAAGTATGATGTAGCAGCTGTCTAGATAATGTTGGCAGCTCATGGCCTGATCAGTATCTGTGTACCTGGATTTTGGTGAATATACTGTTAGTATTTATAAGTCCAGTACTCTCCAAATGTAAAGGTATGTTTCAAATGAGCAATAGCTAAGCCTATACCTATCTCCCCAGTTATGTGACTCCATGTGTACAGAACTGGTATATAAAGATTTTCTCTGCATGTGAAAGAGAACTCCCACATCATTGGTATCCTGTCAAGTCTCCATCTATTAGACATCAATAACATGGAAGCATTTTACCACCTACACTTTTTCTCTAGCCCAAAATATATCCAACACTGGAGGATCCCTGCTTCTACTTGGTGAAGTCTTCTAATCTTTTGTTCTCAGAGGTGTAGAAGAAAGCTCTAGAATTAAAATGTTAGGACCTCAAATAATGACACAACCACCCCCCTTTTGTTTGGTGTTGGGTGAGTCATTAAACTATTCTGAGCATCTGATTAAAACTACAGACACAAACAACTATCAATCCAGGTTGTTGGAAATACTAAATCTGATTCATACAAAGCACCAAGGCTCTGTGCACTTTTCCCGTAAAACATCAAATTGTAAATATTTTAGGCTTTGCAGGCCATCTGACTTTGTTGTAGCTATGTAACTCTGGTATTGTGGCTTCAAAGCAGCCATAGACAATATCTAAACAAATGGGCACATCTGTGTTCCAATAAAACTTTATTTACGCAAAGCAAATGTGGGCCGGTATATAGGTAAAACTTCTGTCACTATGTTTTTCCTCTGCTCTCACACCACAACAATCAACACAGAAGAAGATTTCTGTGACCAAATGCGTAGGGTTTTTAATCACACAAAAAACGGTGGACACCATCTGGTTGTCCTCCAATTCAGTTCCGACACTCTCTACCCAGAAATAGCATCAGATCCCACAGGTTAAGGGCTCAGTCCCATAGACCACCCTCTTCTTTCCCCCAGTCACAAGTCCAGGCCTCCGGTACTTCTGACCAAGTGACTTCAAGTTGGGGTTCCCACAATCTCCTCTTTGGGTTTGATTAATTTGTCAGGGCAGCTCACAGAACTCAGAAAAACATGTATAGTGGTTGTTAAGAAGGATATTTTGAAGAATACAGATAAACAGCTGGATGAAGACATACAGGACGAAGTCTGGAACTGTCTAGAGTGAGGAGTTCTGTCCCTGTGGAATTGGGGTGTGACACTGTGCCAATACATGGATGAGCTCTTCATCCTCCTTCTATTGACCTCCATGTGTTCAGCTCTCCAAAAGCCCTCCACACCTGTCTTTTGGATTTTTATGGAGGCTTCCGGATGTAGGCATGATTGATTAAACCATTGGTCATTGTTGATCGACTTGATCTTCAGCCCATCTTCCCTCTCTGGAAGTAGGGGATGCAGCTAAAAGTCCCTACCCTCTAATCCTGCCTTGGTCTTTTTGGTGACCAGTGCTACCCTGAACCTATCAGACAAAAGACACTTAAAAGACAGCACTTAGGAGATCCCAAGGATTTTAGGAGTTATGAACCAGAAACTGTGCATGAAAAATAATATGTATAAATGTCATAACACTACAGCCAAATTTGCCCTGGGATGTAGATTGTAGACTCTTGGTGTATAGCATCTAAGATCGTTTGGCCAAAAATATAATAGTTGGCCAGGGGACATTACCATCTAACACTTTATGTCCTTTTCTCCCCTTAAGTCTCCTTAACTTTAACACTTGATGTTTATAAAGTAACATTTTCCTACTTTACCTATCGTATAATTTCTCTTTTTAGCTTATATTGTTTGTTCAGAATGAAGGAAAACCCTACATTTCTTATTTATACAGTTTCTAAAGTTTCATGGAAGATTAACTATAGTTGTCCACAACTTTAAGAATTAGAAATAGTCTAGAAATAATTATCAAATTCGTTCTACCTTCCATGTGTTTATTACCTATCCACTTTTGATATGGAAACTTTAAAGTATTTAGGAGAGCATTGTCATTAAAAGATGAAGTTATTATCAGAAGCCTGTTGCAGAAAACTTTTCAAAAATTGAGTAAGAAAGACTATATAATCTCTGAGAGCCAACACCATAAACACACTTTGCTTAGACTTCATCCTTTTGAAATGTGGAGGCTTATTTCCTAAATCATGCTTGTGATGTTATGATCTAGTGTAAACAAAAGCGGGATATCTAGATCCCAACTTGTACCTGCTACAAAATTTACAGTATTAAGTTTTTGTGCTGTGTTTTCTGACAAGATCTAGGGATGTGTCCATCTGCAGAATTTTAAACATTAGCTGCTTCTATGTGTTGAGGCAAAACACCAGCACACAGCTGCCAACTTCCAGCTCTATATTATTACTAACGAAATGCTGCTAATAGTTATAAAATGCACACAGAGATGATTATAGGGCCCTCCCTACGAGACAAGAACATGCTATTGTGAATAGTGCTGCATAATGAACATATTGTGAATAACACACATATGGTGTTTCTGTCCCATTGCTGCAGGAGTTCCTGAAATCAGTCTTCTCTGATCCTAGACATTGAAAGTCCCCATACTCACCGTGGCCAAGCCCACACTGTGCTGGTTTTGTGCCTCACCATTTAGATGCAGCTGATGTTTAAAGGTCTACAGATGCACATAGCCCTAGATCTTGTTGGAAAATTCAGCACAAAAACCTAACACTGTAACTTTTATAGCACCTACAAGTTGGGATCTAGACCTTCCAGGGACCTTACCTGTTTAGTCTCAACTTACAGAGGCAGGTCCTTCTCACCATGGTTTCTCCTGGTATGTTCTTTCCTTTCTTTCTTTTTTATTTTTAGAGACAGTGTCTCACTCCGAGTTCAGTGGTGCAGTTGTAGTTCAATGCAACCTTGAACTCCTGGGCTCAAGTGATCCTCCCACCTCAGCCTCCCGAGTAGCTGGGACTAATGTTGCCTGCCGCCTTGTAGATAAGGCACCTCACTATGTTGTCCAGGGTGTCCTCTAACTCTTGTCTCAATCTCCTGGGCTCAAGCGATCCTCTCACCTCAGCTGAGTAGCTGGAACTAAAGGTGCCTGCCCCTTGTAGAGATGGGGTCTTGCTGTGTTACCCAGGCTAACCTTGAAATCCTGGACCCAAGTGACCCTCCATTTCAGCCTCCCAAAGCACAGGGATTACAGGGGTGGGCCACCATGCCTGGCCATGTTCTTTCTTTAATATGTACTTTAAGTCTATCTATTCAGGAACCTTCTGGACTCTCTTCTAAGATCAGCCCTCAATACTGTTTCTGTGGCTTCTCAGGTCCCCTTCTCTCTGCAGACCCCTCCCCTTTGACTCTTTCTCTTTCATGATAAACCCCCAGCATCAACAATGGGAAGGGGTTGGAAATCATTTTGTCTTGTTGTCCACAATACAGTTCTGTGATTATTATTATGAATCAAGACTACACCCTAGAATGCTTTTTGTCCTCTGCAGATAATGAGCATTCCCTGTACACATCATACTAAAAAAACCATAATAAGTATAATTATTGTGATTTTTATTAATGTCTTCCAAATGATAATAATAGCAGCCATGATAACACTTATTATGCTGTTGATGCATGCCAGATATTTAATCTTTGAGGCAACATTATGAAGTGGGTGTAATGAGCTTCTCCACTTCATATAAATGGAGAATCGGTACCTCTCTACCAAGTATGGAAAACTGACCAATAGAAATGTTAAGTTTTCAGCCGGGTGCAGTGGTGGCTGATGCCTATAATCTCAGAGTTTTGGGAGGATGAGGCATGAGGAAAATTTGAGGACAGGAGTGGGAGACCAACCTGGGCAACATAGCAAGACTCTATTTCTACAAAAATAAAGAAAATAATTAGCCGGGCATGGTGGTGCACACCTCTAGTCCTAGCTATTCAAAAGGCTGAGGCAGAAGGATTGCTTGAGCCCATGAGGTGGAAGCTGCAGTGAGCTGTGATTGTACCACTGCACTCAAGCCTGGATAACAGAGTGAGACCCTCATCTCTAAAAAAAATTTTCTTTAAAAAAAGGAAATGTTGAGCTATTGAGTCAAGAGTCCACAGACTGAGTCATAATGCAACTCTGCTGCTTAGTTAATATTAGTTAAATTAAATAAATTAAATTAATGTTAAACTACGCTTGTCTGGTGCAGGTACAGGGAGCGTGACTGATGTCCATCTTACATCAATTTACTTCGTGATACTTCATTTACTGCGGTATGAACTTGGACAAGAATGTAACCATTCTGTGCCTCTGTTTCTTTATCTCGAAAGTGGGAAGGAAGTAACAATGTGTACCTCTAAGGACTGGCATGAGGTAATTTATAAAATGCTTATAAGAATTACGACCTACATTCACTGCTCATAAACAACATTTACTGGAAGGCAGTTGAATACATGTTTCTGCAGCTTGGTGAGGGGAACAAACCCGAGATGTAAATTTGGAGGTCAGCACATAAAGATGCTTCTGGAAGCCATTAGGCTGGATGATAACTCAAGGCAAAAGCATAAATAGTTTCTTCATTTTCTTAAATTAGGAAGACTAAACTGTATTAGGGTTCTCTAGAGGGACAAAATGAATAGGATAGATGTATATATAAAGGGGAGTTTACTAAGGAGTATTGACTCACACACACAATCTTAAGGTGAGTTCCTACAACAGGCCATCTGCAAGCCAAGGAGAAAGGAAGCCAGTCCGAGTCCCAAAACCTCAAAAGTAGGGAGGCTGACAGTGAAGCCCTCAGTCTGTAGCCGAAGGCCCAAGAGCCCCTGGCAAACCACTGGTGTAAGTCCAAGAGTCCAAAAGCTGAAGAACTTGGAGCCTGATGTTCGAGGGCAGGAAACATGCAGCACAGGAGGAAGATGGAGGTTGGAAGACTCAGACATTCTAGTCCTTCCACGTTCCTTTACCTGCTGTATTCTAAACATGTTGGTAGCTGATTGGATGGTGCCCACTGAGATTGAGGTTGAGTCTCCCTCCCCCAGTCCACTGACTCAAATGTCAGCCTCCTTTGGCAACACCCTCACAGACACATCCAGGAACAATACTTTGCATCCTTCGATCCAAGCAAATTGACACAATATTAACCATCACAAAAACCTACAATTAAGAGAAAGGAGAAACCTGAAGTTTAAACCACATTGCCCAGCATTGCAGAATCAAGCTTTTCTAACTGAATGTATTGGGAATAAAATGATTATTCTTTCTCCAGAGCTACCTCATTTAATCATCCTTTACTCTAATCTATTAGTTTCTTCTGGCTACTGTTAAAAAAAAAATACCATTTGCTTAAAACAATGGATATTTATACTCTCCCAGCCCTAAAGCTCAGAAGTTGGAAATGAAGGTGTTTCCAGAGTTGGTTCCCTCTGGAGGCTCTGAGGGAGAATCCGTTCCTTCCCCCTCTCTTAGCTTCTGGTGGTGGCTGGAAACGCTTGGCATTCTTTGTCTTGTAGATGCATCACGCATTCTCTAACCCGTTGGGGCTCTTTTGGTGTGTTTCTATATTCAAACCTTCCTCTAAGGCCAGGCAGGGTGGCTCACGCCCATAATCCCAGCACTTTGGGAGGCCGAGGCAGGTGGATCACCTGAGGTCAGGAGTTCGAGGACAGCCTGGCCAACATGGCAAAACCTCGTCTCTACTAAACCATACTAAAAAAAAAAAAAAAAAAAGGGGGGTGGGGCACTTTGGGGGAGTGCCTTCTTTGGGGGACCAAGGAAGGCAGATCACCTGAGGTCAGGAATTCGAGATCAACCTGGCCAACATGGTGAAATCTCATCTCTACTAAAAATACAAAAATTAGCCAGGTGTGGTGGTGTGTGCCTGTAATCCCAGCTACTTGGGAGGCTGAGGCAGGGTGAATTGCTTGAACCCGGGAGGCAGAGGTTGCAGTGAGCAGAGATCGTGCCATTGCACTCCAGCCTGGGCGACAGAGTAAGACACTGTCTCAAAAAATAAATAAATAAATAAAAAATAGTTAGGCATGATGGTGCATGCCTGTAGTACCAGCGGGAGGCCGAGACAGGATAATCACTTGAACCTGGGAGGCGGAGGTTGCAGTGAACTGAGATCATGCCACTGCACTCCAGCCTGGGCACCAGAGTGAGACTCAGTCACAAACAAAACAAAACCTTCTTCTAATTTATCAAAAAAAACTGCGGTTGTTGTGTTGGGGTCAACCCTAATCCAATATGACCTCCTGTTAATATGCTTACATCTGCAAAGTCCCTACTTCCAAAAAGAGTCATAATATTTACAGGTGCTGAAGGTTAGGATTTGAATATGTAGGTGACACAATTCAACTCATTACACCTACTAATCACCAACTGAGATAATGTTTTGGAAATTTATGTAGCAATGTTATAAACATGTACCCTAAATCTAAAACCTCCAGGCACACTTTGTCACCGAGTGAGCATTGCTATTTATTGAACCTGGATGCTCTAGCTTCTCGAAGTTGACCAACCAGAGGCAGCAAGAACTAAGGCATGGAGCTAGACCCTTCCCACCTTGGAGGACCAGGAAGGTGCAACCCAGCTGCCTAGCTGGGAGGAGATGGGAAGTCTGAAGCAGTACATCAGTATAAATAAGCTTCCAAGAGCCTTTCTCTTGGAAGACAATAGGAGAGTCTGCAACAACCATGCTTCACACACTCAAGAGGACACCTTGTTGCTGCAATGTGTGTTGAGAGTTAATGGAGCCATGTGTAATAGGTCATGTCCAAGAACCGAGTTCCCTTCTGAGGAGGAATCTGGTGAGACCAAAGCAGGACCACTACCCTGATAAGATTAGGGTGCTAGGATCAGACAAGGCTTGAGCAAAACACTAAATCTTCAGATATAGAGCAAAGAGAGCAGTCTTCAGGTTTGGATGTTGTTCCCAAGGCAGGAAGTCATCAGAACAGGAGCCAAGGAACCAACAGTAAGAAGACTGAATCTCAGAGTGTTGACAAATCTCTTAAATCCTTCTGCCTAAAATGGAAACTTAGGAGTGAGCCCATGGGGAAAAGAAGTAAGCTAGGGTTTGCAGGTGCAAGGTCACAGTCAGACTGTAGGAGAGATCGGGAACCAACATGGTTGGCAAGATCTATTTGATTATCAAAGTCTTTGGAAAAGACTTTGGGGGATTTTCCGACAATCTATGGAAGAGGCAGATTCATGTGAACCCTCCCTTAGCTTGGGCCCAAAAATACCAAGATCCTGATGTCAACCTGAAAATTAGCATAGATTATTAGGGCATTGAATACATTCTTGAAAGCGATGCTCTAAAAATAAAATGAAATGGAAACTCGTGTTTTAAATATTGATGATTCTGGCACCACTGCAGTCCTTTGATATAGATGTTGTTGCTGTAGGCTGAATTAATTAATTAATTTGCATCAGACCTCCAAAACTCAATGTGCTTCTTTCTAAACTACTGTGCATGCTCACAAACAAGTCTGTAAGACAACTGTCAAAGTAGGACATCAAACCCCACCTTGGTTTCCATTCGTTCAGTGGCTTCAGTTTGACAAACTTTATGGAATCTTCTGGGGCTCTGGCATTTTCAGTGCGTAATGGAGACGCATTTGAGGAAATTTATTTATTATTGGGAGACTTCTAAAATTCAATACCAAATATCCCTTTAAGCAATTGGTATTACAGTGTAGATGTATTTGGTTTTCGGTGGTGCAGAAATCTCCAACATTGTTGTAGAAAAAATTTGTGGATTGTTTCTTTGAGTCAGGGTCATTTTTTCCAGTGGTTATCACTGATGAAAGTGCAGAAGTTTCATTTTATATTTTAGTCTTTCTATTGGTAATTATGTCTGTCACTATGCTAACTGTTCGTGGTGTAAAGATGAATATGGGCTGTTCTGTCTATGGGGGTACCCCGGCTGCCCATGGAACAGTCATTTTCCTGTACTCTGTTGCTCTAAACTTGCTTTGCTTTTATTTGAAAAAAGATGAATAAGACCCAATCCTTATTCTCAAGAGGATTAAAGTAATTAGGGAAATACACACTTTAAAAAGTATTAACACGGCTGGGTGCGGTGGCTCACGCCTGTAATCTCAGCACTTTTGGAGGCTGAGGCAGGCGGATCATGAGGTCAGGAGATCAAAACCATCCTGGCTAACATGGTGAAACCCCATCTTTACTAAAAATACAAAAGAATTAGCCCAGCCTGATGGTAGGCACCTGTAGTCCCAGCTACTAGGGAGGTCGAGGCAGGAGAATGGCATGAACCTGAGAGGCGGAGCTTGCATTAAGCCGAGATCGCACCACTGCACTCCAGCCTGGGTGACAGAGCGAGACTTCCTCTCAAAAAAAAAAAAAAGTATTAACATTACATCATAGTGTTGACCAGATGTGCACACACTCTAACTGCAGGCCATAATTCATTTTATGCTTATTTTGTGTGATAGGTAAAATAATTTTTTACATGTTTAAATAATTGGGAAAAAAATCAAAAGAATACTATTTTGTGACATGCACAGTATATCAGACTACTGTTACCATATGATCCAGCAATTGCACTCCTTGGTATTTCTGCTAAGGAGTTGAAAACTTATGTATCTCCACACAAAAACCTGCACATGGATGTTTGTAGCAACCTTATTCATCATTGCCAAAGCTTGGAAACAACCAAGACGTTGCCCTTCAGTAGCCAAATGGATAAATAAACCATGGTACATCCAGAAAATGGAATATTACTCAGCACTGAAAAGAAATAAATTATCAAGCCATGAAAAGACATGGAGAAAATTGAAATGCATAGCACTGAGTGAAAAACACCAATCTGAAAAGGTTACATACTATGTAGTTATACCTATAGGATATTCTGGAAAAGCCAAAAGCTTGCAGATGAAGGTTAGTGGTCGTTGTTGCCAGGTATTTGGAGGAGGGAGAAATAGGGTGGAGCTCAGAGGACTTTCAGGGCTGGTGGTCATTTTGTATGATACTGAAGTAGTCATCATACATTTGTCCAAACCCACAGAATATAAACATAGAGTGAACCTCAATGTGAACTATGGACTTTAGGGGATGATAATATATCTATGTAGGTTCATTGATTGTAACAAATGCACCACTCTGGTGAAAGACATTGGTAGCTGGGGAGACTGTGGAGGGGTAGAGGGTAGATGGGATTTCTCTGTATCTTCCTCTCAATTTTGCTATGAAGCTCAAACTGATATTAAGAAAATAAGGTCTATTAAAATTATGTGCAACTCAAACATCGGCATCTACTAATAAAGTTTTATTGCAACAGAGCCACACCCATTTTTTTGCATATGGTCCATGGCTACTTTCAAGTTATAGTGGCAAAGTTGGGCAGTTGAGTCAGAGACCACGTGACCGGCAAAGACAGAAGTTTGTAGTATTTGGTTTTTCATATAGAAAGTTTGGTGATCTCTTTTGGTGATCCCCTGGACTATCCTATAATTCTGAGCAAGGGATCAGCATGATCAAAGCAGGAGTAGTCAGCTTAGCTTTTCTGAGTTATTCAGAGAGCTTTTTGAGCTGGATCTTGAAGAATGAAGTGGGGTTGAGGTTTCCAGGATCTTTCTGTCATCTTCCCACATTGGTATTGTATTCTGTCGCATTTGTTGTGACCAACACACATCCCTGAAGGCACCAGGGACTGTTATTTCAAAAAAGTAGATGTAGGACACTAATTTCTCATGCTGCCATTGAAAAGAGATAACCTCACCTGCATAACTGAGTTTTTGACATTTTCATTTTTTTGTTTTAATTAACATCCAGCTTAGAATTTTCACTGTTATTCTCCATAATGGCATAAATATATAAAGTAAATCTCTCAAAAAGACCCATTTTAAAACACATTGCCTAATGTCAAATTACTCATTTAAGGAGAAGATTTCAGCCTTGTGATTTTGTAATGTGTCAACCTGCCTAGACTAAATTACTTTTCCTAGAATCCTCTCACCTGTGTGTTTCTATCTTTTGTGTCCCACAAAAGCCATTTTTATCCTGGTTTTGTGATGAAGCCGGGACCCCCTCTTAAGGGCCTTATGAAAGTCAAGAAAAATCTCGAGTTCCTTCAAGGGAAATTCCAGGCACTTGGCTAGACTTGAAAAGTAAATGAGCAACTTGATATCCAAGAAGGTAATGGTACTTTAAAACAACAGACAAAGAAGCTAGAGCCGGGAGATACTAGGTTACCTATAGCAACTAAAGATAATATCTTAATATAAGTCCTTGAGTTGTTTTTCAGAAACCTAGACCCTCACAAAATGCATTCACTGGCATGCAGACCTCAGTTAAGGGGCAACTGAGGACGGTGCTCTAACCACCATTCTTTATTTTAAATGTCTTCCTCAGGGGGCTGGAGGAAGTCATGTCCATGAGTCAGAGCTAACATTCTTTTCTGCTGACCCCAAGTTTTAAACAAAACTTCTTTCTCTTAGCTAATGGCAAATCAGATAATCTTTGAATCTACCTATGACCTGTGAGTCTCCTGCATCAAGATAGCCTTCCTTTTAGGGCAAAAGCAATGTATAACCTCCTTGTATTGATTTAAGATTTTGCCTGTAGCTTCTACTTTCCTGAAATTTACCGCTGTGTTTACAAACCCTTATCTGCAAGCCACCGGGCAGGTGGGATCTTAGGCATGAACTGCCCAACTCTCTTTGCTTGGTGCTTGCAAAGAAGTGCTTCACTTCCTCTCGCTGCCATCCTAATGTTAGTGCTTGGCTTTGCTGTGCCAGGCGAGCAGACCCCAGTTCAGTTCTGTAACAACATCAGGGCAAAAATGAAGCTGCAGCCATATTGCTTTTTTGCACTCAAGACTGGGGAAACAAATGAGAGCTTTGGTAGCTCAGGTCTGTTGGCTCTTACCTGTGGCCTCACCTCCTTTGCATGGGGGTAGCCACGGGACCTGAAGCTGCTCTACTTTTTTCTGGACTCCTTTTCAGGTGTGCATTCAGCTCTGTGAATAAGGGGCCAAGCTTTTGCTGCAGGATGTCTAGGCATCAGAGGGCAGAGACAAAAAGACATGGATCACAGATCATCCTCCTGTTTCTAGATCATACCTGTGGCTCCCAGCTCATTCCCACTCTCCAATTTCATAGGCAGCTTCCACTCCAGGAACCAAGAATTTCCCTTGTGAAAGGAAAATAAAAACTCAGGACCCCAATTTGCTATGCAAAAGAAAAACAAAACAAAAAAATTAAGCTAAAAGCTGAGTCGTGCAAGAAATGGCCTTTTCCCTTTGTTCCTAAGCAGATAGCTATAGATAAAAGGTTAAATATCACCACAGGTGGCTGCTCTATGTTCTCTGTATCTTACATAAAGTACCCATTTACTGAGTTGAAAAGGAATACACAGTTGACTATTCCTCTATCTGCTCCTTTTCTCTTGCAACCTGTAGATTGGGTAATATGACCATACCCTCCCTCCTTCCCCTCTAGCCCACATTTCCCCTTTAAATATTGAAGCCCTCAAAATGATCTTTGGAGAAAGGCACAGACCACACAGCATTTCTGTGATTCGTGTTGATCTCTTCTGGACATGTCTTTCTTCTTGGCAAAATAAATTTCTAAGTTGATCGAGACCTGTGTCAGATACTTTTTGGTTTACACCCTCAAGGAGAATCCAGCCTCCCTCATTGTCCAACTGCACTGGGAGTTGTTTGTGGTCTTTTGTGAGCTGTTTGGTCATGTTAATCACTCTCTTCTTAGTTGGAAGACAAAGTTAAGAACTCAGTGATGTGGTTTTTATATTGTTTCCTGTCCTTCCATTCATGTGGGTCACCACCACCACCGTATCTAGACAGTAACCTCCTCAAAAACAGGGATGTCACGTTCCACTCGTATGTCCTTATTCCTTTTCTGATGCCCTGAAAGATATAAATGCAAGGTAGCATGGTTATGCAAGGTGCAAGCACATGCTTTCTTTTGAGTCAGGTGAACTAACACTCGCACAATCAAAACCAAAGGTCACCATGATATAAGGAGTAGTGCAAACAGACTCACTCAAAATGCAGTATGTGGGCAGCAGGCAGGGCTTCAAATTGCATACCTCATGTGTTTGATTGCAAATAAGGAAAATTGTAATATTCAAAGCTATCTAACATGTAGGTTGTGGTACTAAACACACAAGCACTCATTGTGTTGTGTCAGGTAAAAACACATCTAGATGTAGGAAAAGAAAACTTTAATCAAAAAGATTATTGCAATAAAGAGGGGTACTATTCTAATAATGGGAGGGGGAGTATTGGCATGCAGAGTTGCACAGAGAGTAAGATCTTGAAGCCTGTCAAAGGTCAGGCAGAAAGGAATTTAGAGACAAACCACTGGAAAGGACTAGACGTGGGTGAGTGGGTGGCATAATTGGACCAGACAATGTCTTCCTTGTGGTAAGGTCAGTTAATTCTCAGGAGAGGCCCTGAAGAGGGTCTGTGTCCTGGCTCAAACTGAGATTGGGTCAAAGTTCAGGATCCTCTGGGCAAAGTAGAGAAATGTAAATGAACTGGGTCCAATCCCATGAATGAGCATTGCATTCTGATGCATCTATGGGGAGCAGTAGTTTAGCTAACATTTTATGAGGCAAAAAATAGGAATTTGAAGGGTTTGTGTATGTCTTTGTCGTAAGTGAAAATAAAAGTGGGAGGGCATCCATGAATCTTCTCTAAGGCATAAGGGGAAGGGTGGCTTTTGCAGTAACCGGTTTCTCAGAACACGCCAAAAAGGTAGAGGGGGTGTTTCTTCATCGTTACTGTTTTCCTGGAGCACAGGTATAGTTTAACATTGTCAATTGCATTCATGACTTCTGGTTCCTGCAATAACCTTCAAAGTCAAGGCTACCCATCCTTAACATGTAATGTTGCATGTACACACACACGCGTGCACACACACACACACACACACACACAGCTCATATTTGCCTTGTGCACTGGGATAAATGGGTGAGGTTATTGAGCCCAGTCTGTGTACCCTGGTACACCATTAGGGCGATCTGCTATAAAATAGGTACTATTATCCCCATTTTTCAGAAGTTCAGAATGAATCTCAAAGCGGTCATATGATCTTCCCTAAGGTAAGATCTACTTTTCTAACTTCTCTAACTTCCCTACTTAATAGCAGGACAAGGGTCAAATTCCACTGGCACTGGATTCCAGTCTTCCTGTCTTCTACATTTTTACCCCAAAATCACCACAATAAAAAGATTGTTTCTTAGTTTTTGAGGCAGTGTGCTTCACGGATGTCAAAACAATAAAACTTGAGGACAAAAAGGCAGAAATCTAGAAAAGTAAGATGAGCGTTCACTCCCATCACCTCGATGAAAAACTGCAACCTGTCATGGTGTTTTCTTACCAGAAAGTAGAGATTCAGTTGCTGGGTGTGGGTTGTAGTAAAACATAGAAAACTTGAGACACAAAGGGAGCTCTATGTTTGAGGCAAGAAGGCAAAATGGCAAATAAAAGTCAAAATGACATCCTTCCATTTTCTCTGTGGTTACTGTCTTTGGCGTTTCTTTCCAATCACAGTATGATGAGAAGGAAGATATGTCTGTATCAAACCCCATGCATACATACAAGTAATTGCCCCTGTGATAGAGTAGCCTGTTAGGGAAGATTCATTTGATAAACAGACAAACAAAAACCTGAGAAAGTTCTGCATGCCTACTGGCAATAAAAACATTTAAAGGGGGCTAACCAGCATGGTTTCCCTTTCCCTCCTCTTTCTGTCTTACCTGTCCTTAAAATGCATCCAACTGAGATGTCAAATACTTTGCAGAATCTCCTTATCCACAAAGCAAGACCAACACTTACAACCAAATTGCAAAGAAACATATTAGGTTTGTAGATGGTCTGATTTAGAAAGCATATATTGAACCACAAATAATGGATTAATGGATTCTCCACAGTACTCAGCCAGATGAATAATGACGGCTTGATTCAGCAGTGGGAGTTACTTATGGGTGCCGGCTAATCAGGGCCAGAGGAGCAGGTCCTGGCTGCCTTTTCCTTGTGCATGCTCGGAGGTGGCCAAGTATCTTTCTAGATGACAAATGGGCCGTGCCACGAAGTGTAAAATGTACAGATTTGAAATGTTCCGTGCTACGTTGGTTCTTGTTAAGAAAAGCTGCAGAAGGGGCAGGCTGAACTTATCCTGCATCCTTGTCCTCGGAAGCTAAAGCTCAGATCACTCTGTGGTCATGTGCTGGCAGGTGCAATGAAGGGTGAAGAGTTTGTTTCTGGGACGTTGACTGAAAAAAATGACTTTAATATGATATTCATAAACCATAGCAACTGGCAGTTGAAAAAAAAAATGATTTCGTAATAGAGGTCAGGGTGGTAGAGGTGAATAAAAAGGAACGCACCAAGATGGACATGTTACAAAAGCAAGGGCAAAACTGGTTAACCCCAAATATGTGTATCCTTACTTCTAGTATGGAATGGCATCTATTCCAAAGCAGTGGGATCTTTTGGAACAAAACATGGGGAGGTAGTTAGTGTGGTTGGCTGGGAGGGAAATGAAAAGAACATCTCCAAAGCAAACGTTTTCTATTTTAAACAAAACAAAACAATACAATACGTTCTAGCCCCTCCAAAATCCCCCTTTCCCTTTCTAAAGACTAGGTGAAATTCGTATTTTAATTATGTGATTGCTCTCCCAAATGGGATGACGTTGTCAACTACGAATTACCAAAGCTGCTTCTTTTATCTCCTTTCCAGAATACACAAAGCAAAGGTCTAAACGTGATTTTAGTGAAGATGTACTTTTATTTTTTTTCAAATGACAGAGGCAAAGAGGGGAAAATAAACGTCTTAATCCTACAGCCCCCTCCTGGGGAATCTGTGCCACAGGGAAATGGAAATGACAGTGGGGCTGAGTGATCATGTGGTTCAACTCTCTGCCTCTTCCTCTACCAACTACCTCCTCCTGCTCTTCCATCAGTCTCCACTTTTCTACTTTTGTGCTTTTGTTCCTCTCCCTCCAGGTTCTCCCAGGGGTGCACACACTCATTTATTTATTCAGCAGGCACACAAATGATTTACCCTGAATTTGCGGGCAAAACAATTATATTCTTAATCAAATCAAAATGAATGAACTCAGGAAATAGACTACATAATTTCTTGTTAAGAGTGAGCATCTCTTTGAAAAAGACCATAACATGTCTTTGATGGACCCAGTCGGTCTTGGGATGACTCAAACCCATTTAGCTGTTTTCTATAAGTCACAGACAATGCTTTTCCAAATGATTCAAATTGCTGGAGAAAAAATGTTAAATCATCTGAACATGGAAATCAAGTATACTCCAGGATATCAAGTATATTCCTTAAGATCGGTTGGAATGTTAAATTCCAACATATATATGTGTGTGTGTGTGTGTGTGTGTGTGTGTGTGTATACACACATGTATATTTATATTTTGGAAAGAGACTTGGAGATTTAAGTGATTCATTCTGTCCCTTTAAGCATTGTTCACTTCCAACATTGAAATCAATTTTTCATGCTTTGAATAACTTGGACTAAGTTTCCCCTCCACATATCAGATGTTTTTCAATGAGCCTTTTACAGTGAAATAATGATGCACATAAATCCTCTCTTCTAAAAGGAAGGATTGGGATTTTACCTCCTCTTCAATTGAAGATCTGTAGACTATTTCCATTAAAGATGAGTTATTCCAAATCAGATCCAGGTAGTTAATCAGTTGCTATTAAACCAGAGTAAATTGTGCTGTGCTGGGTTTTAATGGTGAAGATTTTTCTGCTGAAAAACAAATGCTGCTAGACCTATCCTAAAGACTTGTGATGCAATATCTCTTCATCAATGTGCAGAGCACTTGTTATATTTTCAATACGATATGCAAAGGTTAAATGTTTTTATTAATAGTACTGGGAATATTTTAATCTGAATGCCACAGAGAGGGAGTTAGGATAACATGACAGATCCACTTCTAAGGGCACACACTGGTTGAAGAATAATACCTAATTTCTACATTGAACATTCAGATTGCTTTCTTTGGGGCTTATGTTTTATTTACTGGTGAGGAAATGACTCTTTAACTATATTTAAACTGAGGTTGCATAAATATTTAAAGTGATGGTTTCAACTAGAGGAACATTTTCATTATGGGATGAACAACAGAAAAAATATTCCACTCGACTTTCTCTGATAGATTGCAAAGCTTTAAAACCATTCTCTGAAAACATTGATATTCACCATCTTACTTATTAAAATAAATAGACTGGGAAAAAATAGCCTAGCACTGGTCCTTTATATTCCTGCATTAAAAAGAAAATTAGATAGACCCTCAAAATATGTAAAGCGATCATCTGAAGGTTGAAAATAATCTAGTATAATGGCCACAGTGGTATCTGACCTGTTCTTAGAATTTTATATGCACTGCATCCTCAAAACCACTCAGCAAATGGATTGTTGCTATTATGCCCACTTGGCAAAGAAGGAAATTGAGGTGGAGAGACATTAGATAATTGCCTGGAATCCAAATTTAAGTAAGGCAAGGAGATAGATTGGGTACCCAGGTGGGTTTACCGAGTGTGAGTTTGTAACTATACACCCAAGCACAGCGGAATTATCTCTTCTTCAGAGAGGAAGAAAACTCACATCCATTAATCCACAAGATCAGAGACTTAGTACAAATAATTGTAAAAACATTTATTAAGCATCTGTTGTGTACAAAAACACACATGAGAAGAAAATTGTACCGAGCTAGGCAAGACAGGACTCCTTTCAAAAAGAGATGATACATGAGAGAGAAACAAACTCTAACAATTATAGAACAAACTTTGGGTTAGTAAGAAAAAAAAATTTAGGATATTATATACTCTAAAGATGATTTTTAGTTTTTTACTGTTTCTAAATTTTTTGAGATGGGGTCTCATGCTCACCCAGGCTGAAGTGCAGTGGTGCAGTCATGACTCACTGCAGCCTCCACCTCAAGCAATCTTACCGTTCCAGCCACCAGAGTATCTGGGACTACAGGTGCGTGCCACCATATCTGGCTAATTTTGTTTTTTTAATTTTTTTGTAAAAACGGAGTTTTGCTACGTTGCCCAGGCTGGTCTCGAACTCCTGGCCTCAAATGATTCTCCCTCCTTGGCCTCCCAAAATGCCAAGATTATAGATATGAGTCACCATGCCTGGCTTTCTAAGGATGACGTTTAACTATTTGGTTTGGTTTTGCATGAGAACATCATAATCCCGTCACCACAATATTGATTAAAATTTATACTTCTATTTTTTAAATATAAATTTTAATTTTTAAGGGCTCATTGAATTTACGTTTGACAAATCTGTCTTATCTCAACATATAGCTCCCATTTCTGGTATACGTTTAGGTTTTTTCCAACAGAAAAAAAAAGTAATAAAAGTCAATATGTAAGACTGTCTAAAAACTGGTTAATGTCTTTCTTTGTCGTTTTTCTGAAATTTAGCACAGCTACCTATCAACTCTAGAAATGGTTATCTTAAACTCTAAAACAATACTGGACTGCGATTCATAAGATAAAGGAAAAAATACAATCATGCCACATAACCACATTTTGGTCAGTGAAAGATCACATGAACAATGGTGGCGCCGTAAGATTTTAGTACTGCAGTTTTACTATAACTTTTCTGTATTTAAATATGTTTAATCACAGAAATACTTTAATCCCATATTTTTCACTGTACATATTCTTTGTTTAAACATGATTTTAATAATACTGAATTTTTACGGTATCTTTTCATGTTTATATATGTTTAGATACATAAACGCTGACCATTGTGTTACAATTGCCTGGAATAGTCATTATGGTAACACACTGTACAGGTCGTAGCCTAGGAGCAGTAGGCAGTATCACCCAGGTGTGTTGTAGGCTATGCTGTCTAGGCTTGTGTAAGCACATGCTATGATGTTTGAGCAATGAAATCACCTCAAGACTCTTTCTCAGAATGTATCGCTCTAGTTAAGCAATGCATGACTATGAGATTCCGTTTTAGCCTTTGACATTAAGGCATTTATACTCCACTGGGAAAGTCAGATTTCACTGAAGTAAAAGATATCAATATAAAAAAGTATATATTCAACTCTCAAGTATCCCCTAAGGGAAAAGTACTGCAAGGAACAGAGAAGGGAGGGAGTGATGAGAACTGTGGGTTTCGTGCCCTTGCTGTGGTTGGCACAATAATGTAGAAAATAAAATACAATTTCAGGACCCTCTAAATTTACGATGTCAAGGAGGGAGTTAAACCCTGGAAAGTGAGTCATGTAGCATGCTTGCAATTCTGCTTCTTAGATAATAGCTTAACTCTCTTCTTTACTGCTCTTGTTCTGTAAATGACTAGGAGAGACCAGAGACTAGGCCTTCCTCTTCCAATTACTGATCTTTGTTATAGATTAACTGTCTCCTTTATTGTTCTGCACCTAACTCAGACCAGATGGTGCCCAAAATCCCTTCACAGTCACATCTTCAGTGTGGAATGTTAAATACACCTTTCCTCAAAGAATAAGACTACGTTGACTAATCAGATCACTGTAATGGCATCAAACATCATACTGAAAGATGTTGAAATTCTATTAAACTTCTCTGAACATTGTCTAAATAAGCAATCCCAAACTTCTACATTTTGAAATACTTACTTCCATTATTTGGAATCTGTGCTTCCCAGGGCAGCCTGTCCTTAACTTTGTGATTGAATAAACCCTCTTTAAACTAGATTCTGACCTTTTTGATTAAAGTTGGCAGTAACGATCCCCATCCAAAGATGTCCACGGTCCTAATCCTCAGAAGCTACGATTATGCTGTTACATGGCAAAGGAAAAATTTGTTGTTTATTTGATGTTAGGTTTATTTGAGGTTAGGTTGATGTTATTTGATGTTAGATTTCTTTTTTTTTTTTTTTTTTTTTTTTTTTTTTTTGAGGCGGAGTCTTGCTCTGTCGCCTGGGCTGGAGTGCAGTGGCCGGATCAGATCTCAGCTCACTGCAAGCTCTGCCTCCCGGGTTTACGCCATTCTCCTGCCTCAGCCTCCCGAGTAGCTGGGACTACAGGCGCCCGCCACCTCGCCCGGCTAGTTTTTGTATTTTTAGTAGAGACGGGGTGATGTTAGATTTCTAACTAGATGTGTAACTTTGTGTTCATAGGCAAACAGCAAGCCTATAATGTAATTACTTGTTTCTGTGATGATTGAGGTGTACAGGAAATATAGTTTGTATGTTTGCTCCGTTTTATTTCCGAATTTCGTGTTCAACACTTATTTACCTAACATCAAATAAAAACCAAATGTTTTGGTTTGATGTTAAGCTGTTGTTGCCATTGAGGCTGTTAATCCACTGACTGTGAGATGGGGAGATCATCCTGAATTATCAGATGGGACCAATGTAATCACAGGGGTCCTTCATAATGGAAGAGGGAGGCAGAAGAGATCAGACAAAAAGATGTGACGACTGCACCAGAGTCAGAGAGAGAGGCTATGTTGCTGGGTTTGCAGATGAACGGAAGGGACCATGAACCACACAAAGCTGGCAGTCCTTAGAACCTGGAAAAAGCAAGAAACCACCTTTTCCTTGAGCATCTGAAGGTACACAATCCTGCCAACAGTCTGATTTTGCTCCAGTGAGACCAGTTTTGCCTTTCGATCTCCAGAATCGTAAGGTAATACATTTCTGCTGTTTTAAGCCATTCTCCTTTTGGTGATTTGTTACAGCAGCCAGAAAAAAAACCAAATACATGCAAATACTTGCTCTGAAAACACTGCTCTCAGACATTGCAAGTGGACTCATGCTTCTTTCTTCCAGAAGGAGTCAACCTTACCTTTCTGATGCTGCTGTGGAGAGCTGCAGTCTGGTGTGGATAAGTGTATCCCAGGCACCATGCCATGGTGTAGACAACTCTTCACACTTTGTCTCCACCTTGAAAGCAGGGGTCATGTCTTAGTCATGTTTGTATGTCTGTTGAATATTCTGTGGGTGATTAATAAAGGTTACAAGAGGACACAGATAAACACACACTGACGTATTTAAAAATCGAGTTGGGAGAGTAACCTCAATGTTGTCAAGACTCAACCACACTACTCCAGGACTGGTCGTTAGAACATCAACTTGGTCCTCACAGGAGCTTGTTAGAAATGCAGAATTTCAAACCTTCACCCCAGACTGAGTTAATTATATCCTACATGTTAAGAAGATAACAAGAAGTTTCTCACACAGATTAAAGATTGAGAAGAACTCCTCTAAGTAAGTGACTCTCAACTATAGCTGCACATTGTAAATCAAGGTTAGCATCTGGTTTTATTGCTTTAAGAGGTGGCCTTGACATCAGGATTTTACACAAAGAGCTTCTTGGGTCATTCTAATGTGCAGCCAAGGATAAGAACCACTCTTTCAGCTTCAACACTGTTTTTCACATAAGTTGGCTTTGTATAGACCTACCATCATTCACCTATTATCAATCCTCAGTCCAACATGTACCCATATTCATGGAACAACACTTTCTCTTGTCAATCCTTTCTTGCTTCCTTTTGGGAGAATGTAATTCAGGTACTACATTTCTACAAAATGTAGAATATATTTCTCCTTGCCAAACAATCTTACATATCTAAAGACATGTTTCTGATTTGAAATAGAAAGGTGATCCTACGAGAGGTGAAGAATACTCATCTTAGAAAACACTCTAAAAATTCTCACTTCAGTGTTGTGAAACTCAAATTATGTTTTATTTAAAAATTGGTGTAAAACTTTGTTAAGGGCATATGTCACAGATTTGCTTATTTTGAAAGTAAATTGTGGAATACGCAAAGAAAATGAGTGCCTCATTCATTTCATAACATTCCAATTCTTAGAAAGCTAGTGAAAATATTTTTATCTTAGAGAATAAGTATTGTGTGGTTACCTGTTAAGGCAAAATGAAACTAAATTTCAAAATGTATCAAATAAATGTGATCGTTATTGGCTTTATCAAAGCATATACATTCGTTTGAGATTTTCCTATTATTAGAGTATGAAAGGAAGACTTCTGCAGAGTTGTTGTATGGAAGTCTTTTATGTTCCTCAATGTCCTTTCTTCTCCAACTCTTATGCCATCACTTCTGTGTGGTGCTTTACACAAGTATAATTGGACAACAACCTTTCATGCTGCTTTGCTTAGGGCTTCCCTGACATCTCAGCATGAGACATCTGCAAAGCCCACCACTCATGGGCAGCCAAAAAATCACAGTGTCAATGGTGCCGCCCTTGGCTACTGCCTATCAGGAGCTGTAAAATAAGTGACTTACCCCTTTAATGTCTCAGATAGATAGTTTTAAGATGTATTTCAGAGGCTTTTCAGAAGGTCTCTGACAGGATTGAACATGTACTTTTCTGGAGGTGGATAAGTCAATGAAGCATCCTTGTTCTAAGGGTTCTCTGTTTTATTCCCTTTGTTCTGAACTCCTTCTTCCTGAAACTACATTCTTACCTAAAGTATCCACTTAGAAGCTTTTCCTGCCACTGTTAAGGGAAGCCTAGGTAATACAATAATCACATTATTTGTTTATCTTATTTATTTGTTTTCTTCCTCATTAGCCTGCATGTTTCTCTTGAAGATGAAGCTTTTAACTCACATATCTTTGCAGCCCCTCACAACTACCACCCAACTTGGAATAAAACAGGCACTTAAAAATTATTGGTTGAATCAGTGAATGCATTTCAGGATCCCACTTCTCCAAGAACTTTGCTTCTGATGTCTCTAGTTTTTTTCCAATGTTAAAATGCTCCATCTGCTCTACCCAGCATTTTCTACAGCATAGTCAAACACTTAAGTCCTGTTCACTGCAAGATGCTCAAAACTTAACTCATATTCACTGCTTGTGTTTCAGTTTCAATTTGTCTATCCATTTTACATACAATTTCTTGAAGACAGAAATTCATAAAATTCATTTCAAGTAAGAAAACATATGAAAATACTTGGTCAACAGTAAAAAAATACATGAGTGATGATGATAATGATGATTGTGATGATGATGGTGATGATGATGATTGTGATGATGATGATGGTGATGATGATGGTGATGATTGTGATGATGATGGTGGTGATGGTGATGATGGTGATGGTAATGATTGTGATAATGTTAATGGTAATGGTGATGATGATGATGATGGTGAGGGCAATAATGATGATGATGATGGTGTTGATAATGATAATGGTGATGATTGTGATGATGATGATGGTGATAATGATGATGGGTGATAATTGTGATAATGATAGTGGTGATGGTGATAATAGTGGTGATGGTAATAATGATGATGATGGCGATGGTGATAATTATGATAGTTATGGGGATGATGGTAATTATTATGATGATGGCAATAAGGACAGTGATGACGACAATGATGATAATGTGATTACCAACAGGCAGACATCCTATATTCAGGATAAAAGCTGAACTCACAGATTAGCAGACTTCCACAGTTAATTATTTACCTGAGGGTGGGTCACATAGCAAGGTCCATTTCTATGCAAGGCAGAGGGAAGTCATCATGCTCAATTCCAATTTCCTAAATTTCTATAGCAACAACGGCTGTATTGTTTGACCACCATCAAATATTATCCTAGTTGGAGTCCATGTGACCCATAGGAAGGCAATCTATGCATTTCCACTTACACCTCAACCTGGCTTATCAAAGGATATTCTAGCACTTTTAGTAAATCCTGTCATTTGCAACCAAGCATTATGCTAATCTAAATAAGTCAGGCAGAGAAAGACAAATGCATGATCTCACCAATGTGTGGAATTTTAAAAGTTGAACACGTAAAAGCAGAAGGTAGAACGATGGATACCAGGACTGGGAAGTGGGAAACTTGGGGAGATGATGGTCAAAGAGTACAAACTTTCAGTTATTATAAAAGATGGACAGGTTCTGGAGACCCAATGTACAGTATGGTGATGATAGTTAACAATACTGTATTGTATACTTGAAATGTACTAAGAGAGTATATCTTAAGTGTCCTCACTACACACACACACAAACGCTAACTATATGAGGTGATAGATATGCTAACTAACTTGATGGTGGTAATCACTTCACAATATATACACGTAGCAAAGCATCACATTGTACAACTCGAATGTATGATTGTTTTTCAATCTACCTATAATACTGTCTCCTTATTTTGCCATACTATGAACTCTACTTTCTCATTTTTCATTGGGAAATAGGTTAGATATATTTATGTAGCCCTGTAATGGTGGCTTTAAAATATGTATGGATATTATAATTTAAACTGCTTTTCTGCTTCTAGTATGTCACTAAGTCTTTTAGCTTTATATTTAACCGTTAATTAGTATATAGAAGTTTAATGATTATACAATGGCAAGACCCTACCTCCTCTTCTTCTTATACATGTTAAACATAGAATTAAAGGAAGAAAATTTTAAGATGACTATCCATTGAAGGATAAAATAATAGATCAAAAGGGATTAAATTCAAAACCCTTAGTGATGATGGAATAATTTTAGAAAAAAGTACACTATTATTTTATTATAAGATTAACTTAAATCTATGATTTGGCATGTGTAGAGAAAATGGCCACTATTACAGATTTACAGGAGGTAATACTTTATAGAAAAGTAATTGCAAGTTTAGATGTGAATTATGAGAACAACATAATTATTAATCATTCTACAAAGCATGATGACTCTTCAAATAAATATCATGTTATTTATGTTCTACTTTTAGCACATACATAACTGCTTTTGCAATCTGATAATCATTATTTGTTTTTACGGAAAGCTTGCTTGAGTTTGGCTTATTTATTTTTCCCTCATTTCTTCCTGACCTACGTTTTCCTCCTCCTTCACTTTATTTCCTGCCCTCATGCATCTGAAACCAGACGACTCTCTGGGGGGCTACATTATTATGAGGTGGCCATGATATGAGAAAGGCTACAGCACAGAGGGATACTCCACATTTGTACTCAGAAATTCTTCAATTGGAAAAAAAAATAGTTTCTTCTGTTTTCCAAAGAAAGTGAGCAATTTCCAGAAAATCCTCCGAATAAAGCAGTACCTGAAGCATCTTGATAAAAAGCTAAAAGAAAAAATTTTATAAATTACCAAATAGAGGCATTTGTAATGTGCTATGGGGTTCACTCAGAAATAACACTTCGTTCTACATTTAATAACAGGGCCATTCAACATTATGCAGATATTTCAATTGGAAGGCAAATGGTTTATATTCATGACATCTGTGTTGTTTTAAAAAATGGAATTCTAAAACTTATGAAACATGTGAGATTTGAGGTTATTTTGGAAAAAAAATAGTGATTATTGTCTGGTATGTATAATGATATGGTAAAGTAATGATAATGTTTCTAATACGTGGCAGATAAAGCCTAAAGCCAAAGACCCACAATTGATCAGACGGCATTGCTTCTTGGGTCTTGGATAAAAATCTTTTTGTCCTGTAAATTGTTCTTAGTGTTATCTTACCAAGAACTTTTTTTTGTTGTTGTTTTGCCGTTTAGTTTCTGGTTCCATATGAAAAAAAATGGCTCTGTATTGTAAAAGCTCACTTTGGAATCTTTCAGCCAACAGAGACGTCGGGATTAAAGATATCATTAACTATAACCCACAAGAGAATTCTTGTTTTTAATATATGTGCCCACAAAGCCAACAATGCTGGTTTATGAAATAAGAGAGAGGGTCTCATTATGAGCTCAATTTTCTATAATCTGACACGGTGTGAATACAGTTCAAGATTGAGATTTCTTTCATTATAATTAAAGAAAAATACTCTGACATTTTCAGCCACATTGAGATAACTAGAAGCAAAATTTATTTCTTAAAACATCCTGCATATGTACATTTATTAGAGAAGTTAATACTATTTGAAATGAGCTGTATTTCACTCTATGATGATCACAAAAACTTTGAGCAAAACAGCACAGTCATTATCTGGATTGATCCAATGTATTTTACTTCATAAAGGAGTACAGGTACATTTTACTATACAACCACATTCTCCTGAATCTAGGCAGTAGAAATATAGGAGCTGGAGGTAAATTATCTAGTATAGTTAGCAGAAGTTACGTTTCCTTCAAACTATTCATGGATTACCTAGGACAAATTATGATTTATTCTTTATTGTAACAAAAATAATCAATTTGTATGTAGTAAATTATTGTCTATGGCAGTATTTTAGCTATTATTTTTCCTAATGTAGATTTCCAAGGAGACTATATGCTCACTAACATTTGGAAAATATTGACTAGAATTGAAATAGCAATTCGGTTCCTAATTTTCTTGTACTACATCAGTGGCATTCCTAAAGATATCTCCCGCTTAGAATGGATGACTTATTTTATTAAGCTATTCCCTCCGTGAGAAAAGAGGAGTAGTGAAGCTAATATAGTATACTTCATGTTTCACTCTCAAATCATATAAAAAAAAGGCTTTAAGTGGTTTAAATAGCCACACACACGAAGAATGGCCTATAATGAGAAGCCTTGTCATATCTGCAGAGGCCACTAACAGAGAATGACACAAATTTACATACAAATAGAGAGAGCACCTTGAATCTGATTTTTTAGGTGTTATGACAGTGATTTATAGAGAAGGACAGTTGTCTCCGAAATTAACCAGACATTATTATAATTTACTGTTTTTGTCTTAATTTTTTACTTTTAATTATTATGGGTATATACATTTTGTATGTATTTATGGGGTTCGTGTGATATTTTGATACAAGCATACAACATGTAATGATCACATCAGGGTAACTGAAGTATCCATCACCTCAAGCATCTATTATTTCTTTGTGTTAGGAACATACCAATTCCACTCCTTTCGTTATTTTGAAATATGCAATACATTATTGTTAACTATAGTCACCCTATTGCACTACTAAACTCTAGATTTTATTCCTTCTATCTAACTGCTATTTTTGCACCCATTAACCATCCCCATTTTATCCTCCCCTCCCCATTACTACCCTCCCCAGCCTCTGATAACCACCATTCTACTCTCTATCTTCATGAGTTCAATTTAAAAAAAAATTAATTCCCACATATGAGTGAGAATATGCAAAATTTGTCTTTCTGTGCCTGGCTCATTTCACTTTGCATAATATCCTCCAGTTCCATCCATGTTCTTGCCAATGACAGGATTTTATTATTTTTTGTGGCCGAATAAATTTCATTGTGTATATGTGCCTCATTTTCTTTATCCATTTATCTGTTGATAGACACTTAGCTTGATTCCATGTCTTGGCTATTGTGAATAGTGCTGTAGTAAACACGGGGCTGTAGATGTCTCTTCGATATACTTATTTCCTTTCTTTTGGGTGTATACCCAGTGGTAAGGTTGCTGTTTCATATGGTAGTTCTATTTTTAGAAATGACTGTTCTTCATAGGGGCTGTACTAATTTATATTCCCACTAAGAGAGTACAAGTGGTCCCCTTTTTCCACATCCTCACCAGCCTTTGTGTAATTTACTCTTATGCAAGCTTAACGGACTGTGTTCTTTTATTTATTCTTTCCACAGTATTTAAGCATCACTACTGTGTCACATAGAGTAGTAGTCTTGAAGAATAAGAAAACATTCCTGGTTTCAAAGATCTTGCAATCTAATAAGAAAGACAGATAACTAAATGAAGGGTGATGATGTAGTGCCATGGCACCTGGAGGAAGAAACTGCCATGAGATGCTGGTATGAAAACTTCAGGATGCTTGGATGGATTCTCACCTTATCCCATGTCCCATGAGAAGCAGATGTCAAGACAAGAGTGATCATGCAAGGGTCTTATTCTATAAAAATAGAAAATGAAGAGACAGCCATTTGCCTCTTCTTCTCTTTCTTCCATTTTATATAAATGGATTTGTCCAATGGGTGCCTATATTGACTGTATTTTTCAGTTGGTGTGATGTTTTCAAGGCGTATCCATGATATAGCATGCATCGGTGTGTCTTTCCTTTTTATTGCCAAATAAAATTTGACTGTGTAAATGTATCACATTATATTTATCCATTCCTTAGTTGATGCTCTCTCACTCCGCTTATCAGTGCCCCTCAATATACAATCTCATGTTCCTTATGTTAGTTAAAAAGATCTGTTCCATCATGCTTCCCTATCTCAATCACTGTGGTCTCTTCCTTCTGATACAATTATTGGTGTGGATTCACAGTCAGCTCCTCTAATCTCCCACCTCTAATTTTCAGCCATTGGACAAGACCCAATATAGCCACTTACCCCTGACAATTATAAGGGCATGGTTTGCTTCCAGACTTGATATCTAGCTTCCCACTTGTATTAAACCAAAGTGGGCCACCATATTTCTTTCATTGCACATGGAGCACACCAAATGTGCCCCAGAATCTCTGATAGGCATATTTCTCTTGCATGTAATTCATCACTCTCTGATTTTTGCTTACCTAAGTATCAAATTCTGTAGAAACTCAGCTCAGGAATTTCACTTCTGTATGTCCAGTGAAGCCCATAATGCACCAACAAATACCCAGATAGCAAGAACAAAATCTAGGGAAGAGACACAAATCAACGATCTGAAGTCAGAAGAAAGTAAATACAAGCAGACTGATTTTGGAGGGAAGTTGACACATGAATAAAACAAATCACAAGTTTGAATTCTTCCATTCTTACAGATTTTAGCCAGAAAACACATCACAGGTAACACTTCAACTAAAATTCCAATACAAAACCTATGGTTTCTCTAGCCAGAAGAAATTAAAGAATTTGGGGCAACTATATCCTTTGCAGAGTGAAGGGGTACATCCCAAAGTGAAAATATTCACATACAAGGAGTCCTAAATTCTGTGTATAAATTTGTCTCAACTCTTTAGCTGACACATGCACGTGTAATTCAGAGACAAATCATCTCAGATACAAATAAAATAACTAGGCTGAGATTTTATCTGCCATCCAGAAACTGTTGGCATTTAGAGTCTAGTGAAACTGTTACCCAGCAAAAAAGGGGTCTTGATCCAGATCTCAAGAGAGAGTTCTTGGATCCCACTCAGGAAGACATTTAAGGCAAATCACAGAGTGTGGTAAAAGAAGAAAGTCGGTTAAGCATATATTGTTATGGGTATTGGGACATCTGGACTTTCTGTTGTTGTAGGAATGTGTCCTTGTAGGTATCTTTAGGCTGTTTCCTCAGCTATAAACATTTTCTGACCATGGTTCATGACTGGCAAGAAATGTGCCTTGCTAGTTTTAAGATGGAGTTGTTTTAAAAATGGTGTCACTCTGCCTCTCCTAGTCACCTGCTTCCTTAACAAAAGCAATTGTCTGGCAAAACACACACACACACACACACACACACACACACACACACACACAAGTCACATAAATGAATAGGGCCCCCATTAACACAAAATAAAATTTCCAATATTCAGGACAAAATCCAAAGTTACTCAACATACAATGAACAAGGAATATGGGAAACATTCTCAAGAAGAAAGATCCTCGACAGAGACCACTCCCCATTTCCATCAAGATGATCCAGATGTTGGAACTACCAAAGTAGTTGTTTATAACAGCCATTATAATATGTTTCAGATGGAAAAGGAATATATGTCCAAGATGACTGAAAAAATAGGGAATCTCAGCAGAGAAAGTGGAACAATGGAAAAGAAAATCCAAGTAGAAATACTGAAAGTGAAAAATACAATACCTGAAAATATTAACTGGATGGATTTAGCAGCAGAATGGACAGAAAGGAATTAGCAACCATAAAGGCAGATTTCTAGAATTTATCAAGAATGATAGAGGGAGACAAGAGAGATTGAAGAAAATAAGCAGACCACCTGAATCAGTATCACAATGTAAGAAATATTTAACTAATATGTAGTTGGGATCCCAGGAGGAGAGGGGGAAATGCTACACTAAATATAATTGAATAAAATTTTCCCAGTGCGGTGGTAGACATACATTTATACATTCAAAAGTTTAATAAGCATCAGCAAAATAAACACTAAGAAAAACACGTGTAAACACAGTGGAGTCAAACTGCTGGAAGACAATGATAAGAAGAAAATCTTGAAAGCTGCCAGAGGAAAATGATGCATTACTTAAACCTTGGATAATCACCCAGTCTTCTTCACAAATATGGAGACAAAAAGACTATGGGGCCATATTTTCGAAGGGTTGGTGAAAAATTGTTGAATTTTATATCAAGCAAAAGTATTGTTTAAGACTGAAGGTAACAAAAGGTACTTTCAGGGAAAAGAAAACGAGAAATGCATCACTTGCAAAATTGAATGATAAGAAAACCTAAGAACTGAAGGTAAAACTTAGATCTTCAGGAAGAGTGAATAATGTCTGTAAAAGCCTGTGTAATGTACAGTAAGCTGGGGGGAGTTAGTAAATGAACCTGAATAGCTGTGTGTTTTCCGCATTTTATGTGTGGTGGTACAATATTAACTTTAGGCTATGAAAAGCTAAGAATGTGTGTATTCTGTATTGCAACCACTAAAGATAGCTCAAAATCCAATCAATAATTGAAAGTGGAATCTAAATACCTAAGTCATGAAATAACCTGTACAACAAATCCCCACAACACAAGTAAACTATGTAGCAAAACTGCACCTGTACCCCTGAATAAATAATAAATAAATAAAGTTAAAAAATAAAATCACAAAAGTAGTCAAGAAAAAAGGAATAAAAATAAAATCTAAAGATAAATATTAATTTACAATAAATATTGATGGAATAAAAAATTCAATGAAACACAAGAATTGTAACAATGGATCAATAAGCAAAACCAATACATAGTCTATAAACAAGTGTTTTATGCATAGTCTGAATGCAAATGGATGGGAAAAAATATACAGTGCAAGCAGCAAGCGCAAATATGCTGAAGTGACTATACCAATATCTGATGGAAATGGCAATATACGTCTCCAAAAAGACTATAAGAATGTTCCTGGCATAGCTTTACTCATAATAGCCTCAAATTTAAAATTGTCCAAGTACAGCATTAGTGATGGCAGCCAAGATATAGAAACAACGCAAACGTCCATCCACAGATGAATGGAGTGTAGTGTATTATTCCACTTAAATAAAGTTTCAGGATGGGCAAAACTAATCTACACTGGGAAAACCTGAAGATAGCAGTTGCCTCTGAAGGGGGTTGAGATGGTGTTGCTGAGGCGAGACTTGCCTGGGAAGGGAAACAAAGGATATCTCTGGGGTGCTGATGTTTTCTATCTTGAAAGGGGTTTGGTTTTCTAGATGTATATGTATGTCAAAACTCAGGGAATGAATGCTAAAATGTGTGCATCTCAATTTCTTTCAACCAGGTGTGCATCTTCCTCCTTCCTGGTTGCCTGCACTGACATTCGGCGACAGGAACGTGAAAGTGGACTCTGCAGCCCTTCTCTTTATCCCTGTGCGGATCGGCGCCTTTCGACCTTTGCGTTGCTCGTTTGTTCTTTCTTTCTCGTTTTCTTTCTTTCTTTCTTTCTTTCTTCTTTCTTCTTTCTTTCTTTCTTTCTTTCTTTCTTTCTTTCTTCTTTCTTTCTTTCTTTCTTTCTTTTCTTTCTCTCTCTCTCTCTTTCTTTCTCTCTTTCTTCTCTTCTTATGAAGTTTCACTCTTGTCCACCAAGCTGGCGTGCAATGGCGTGATCTTAGCTCACTGCAACCTCTGTCTCCTGAATTCAAGTGATTCTCCTGCCTCAGCATCCTGAGTAGCTAGGATTACATACGTCCGCCACCTCGCCTGGCTAAGTTTTATATTTTTAGTAGAGATGGGGTTTCATTACGTTGGCCAGGCTGCTCTTGAACTCCTGACCTCAGGTGATCCACCCACCTTGGCCTCCCAAAGTGCTGGGATTACAGGAGTGAGCCACTGAGCCTGACTGTGTGCAACTCATTTCATGTAAAACCTAATTCAACAACTATAAACAAATATTAAAATCTGGTTCCTGTTATGCATACTGAAGAATTTAGAAAGTAGTGTACTAATGTGTGTGGTTTGCTTTGAAATGAATAAAAAATAAGATGAATGAATGAATGGATACAGGGATGTGTAGGTGAATAGATATTTCATAAAAATAGTATAGCAATTTACCAACTTAATAAGACTATTCATAGTAATTTAAAGGCAGCATCCACCTAACACAATTTATGTGGTAGGTGGACACTCACTTTAAAATTCTTTCAATGTTGCTTTATATCCGAAATTTTTCTTAAATAAAATATCGAGGTCAGGGAGAGTTAGCTCAAATTCTATTTTCTGTTTGAAGACTTCCTTCGAAGTTCCTGCTTGTTTCCCTAAAATCCTGTCCTATGCATTCACTCAACAGTCCAGAATTTAGACACTCTTCCTGCATGGCATACGCCAGTCTGTTATGCATCTTTGCGCTTTTCTGCTATATTCTAGAGAATGCAAATCACCTGAAGAAAAACATATGTTCTTTCACTCTCTTTGTCTAGTACAGAGCATATGATATCCCCTAGGTTCTTTATAAGTGTATATTAATATTAATAAGAGGCTTTTTTCTACCCTAGAACTAGACAGGTATTACTATTACTAATTCATAACTTAAGAAGAGATACACTGTGTGCTTGTTTCAAAATGTCACATGTACCTCATAAATATGTACTACTATTACATATTCATAATAATTAAAAATGAAAATAATAAATTAAAAAAAGAAAAAAGTGCACCATTTATTTAAAAATATTATCACAATTTTCATAATACTTTTAGGGTTGGAGGCAAGGTAAAACATTTGTTATTTCCATGTAATTTTTAAAAAATACTATATGATCTCAGCAAAGTACTTTGTTGGGTGGAAAACAATGAAGCACTGATAATAGCCAATTTGCTCTGATCTCTATGTAGCCCCTAAAACTTTGGGAAGACTGGAGCTAGTACAAATGGGAATTTCTCCTTTGGGCTCCAATTAAATCTGGTCATCTCACTGAAATTCAGATGCTTTCAACTTTTCCAAAACCTGAGAACCAAGTTGTATTTTTCCATGTAGTGAGAAGCTTATCCTGGCTCACTGAGAACATTGCCAATTGAATAGGCCTCTGAAATTATATAAAAGCAAAAGAAATATACAGAAAGAGTAGTACATAGGTGTATTGTCCCAGGCAGAACTAAGAATCACAATTTGTAACTTTACAGGCAAACACAAAACCTGGGAGGCTATTTACACAGGACAGTACTCCATAAGCAGTTCTCAGATCTGTTTCACGTTTTTAATTCATTTATTTTTTTTCTGCAAATAACATACAGTGGTGCTATTTCTGTATTCATTCACTTTGCCCTGTGTTACCACATTTTTTTCTAAGGCTTTATTTTTTTTTAATCTTGTTTGCTTCTCAGTGATTCTGCAACTTCTGCAATAGTATGTATGCTTTTGAGGTTTTATTTTACTTTTTTTGAGAGAGAGTCTTGCTCTGTTGCCCAGGCTTGCTGGAGTACAGTGGTGCAATCTCAGTTCACTGCAACCTCTGCCTCCTGGGTCCAAATGATTCTCATGCCTCAGCCACCAGAGTAGCTGGGACTACAGGTGCACACAACCAAACCTGGCTAGTTTTTGTATTTTAAGTAGAGACGGAGTTTCACCTTGTTAGTCAGACTTCTGACCTCAGGTGATCCACCTGCTTCGACCTTCCAAAGTGCTGAGATTACAGGCATGAGCCACTGTGCCTGTCCTGAGTTTAATATTAAAAACCTTCAGAAGATATTTCACTTTTTCCCATTATGCCCCTTTCCATTGAAGATCATACTTATTTGTCTTGATCTTTGAACATTATCAAAGACAAAGACAAATGCACAAGATCCTGTTTTGCAATTTCATATTTAAAGATATTTCTCCCAAATGACTGATATAGTGGAAACATCAACCTAGTCATCAATTGCAAGATTTCTTTGTTAAATACCAGGTAATGATCTCTTTACATGTTATTCACATTATTAACTGAAGGCTGTTGATATTGTGGATTATCTTCTAGGGAAATTTTAGTGAGTCCATAATTTAGAAAGAAAAAAAAAAAAAGAAATTGACTTCTCCCAATTAATTTTTAAAGTGCATCTTTAAATGCAAAGTTGAAAACATGTTTTTGTTTTTGTTTCTTTTTCTGCTCACCCTTTGTCTCCCTTTTTAGCCACCACAATCAAGAGTCTTGGAAATTAAAAAAATACCTATTTAATACTATCTTGTTGGTTTTGTGCTGAGCTAGTCATCTTCAAGCTAATTGATTTTGTTTTACTGTGGTTTTCCACCACCCTATGTGAGGAGTTCTTCATTGCATTAGGGCAAAGCCTGGTTGTAAGTCTCTTCTTTTCACTGAAGATCCAATATCTGAACATAAATGGAGGCTCCATCACATTTGTGCATGGCGTCTGAATGGCTCTCTCCAAACAATGAAAGACAAACTCCAATCTCTAGGCTTCACACTGTAACTGCCCAGTAGGTTTACTTTGCCTGCTGCCTAGACAGAGCCGATTTCTCAACACAGGGTAATTGCAATGGAAAAAGACTAATTCACACAGAGTTGCCTGTGCAGGAGACCAGAGTTTTATTTACTACTCAAATCAGTCTCCTCAAGCATTCAAGTATCAGAGCTTTTAAAGATAATTTGGTGGGTAGGGGCTTGGGAAGTGAGGAATGCTGATTGGTCAGGTTGGAGGTGGAATCACAGGGGGTCAAAGTGAGTTTTCTTGCTGTATTCTGTTCCTGAAAGAGGCTGCACACCCCCTAAACTGTCATTTCTAATCTTGTAGCTAATTTATTAGTCCTGCAAAGACAGTCTGGTACCCAGGCAAGAAGGGGGCCTTTCCAGGAAAGGGCTATTATCAATTTTGTTTCAGAGTCAAACCATGAACTGAATTCCTTCCCAAAGTTAGTTCAGCCTACGCCTAGGAATGAATGAGGACAGCTTAAAAGTCAGAAGCAAGATGGAGTTGGTTAGGTCTGATCTCTTTCACTGTCATAATTTTCTCAGTTATAATTTTGCAAAGGCAGTTTCAACACCATTTCAATTATTCATCCACACCTGGTGACAACCAAACACTAAGTCCTGACTTAGAAGCTCTGAAAGTTCTTCTTATGTCTCTGCAAAAATTGATTTTTCACATCAATGCTAGTTACCTCTTCTGGTCTCTGTGTCTCCCCCAATCACTCCAATTTGATCTGATTGTAGGAAACTGACCTTGATTTCCTTTCTTCCTAATTGTGTGCGTGCACACACACACACACACACGCATGCACACACACACACTTTGTCTCCAGGAAATAGCAAAAAGTGTCCCCTTTATTTAGTAACCTCTTTATATGCCCAACCTCGAAGCATATTTCCAGACATGGCATCCTCTGACCGTAGCAATTTTTGCCAGCTCTTAATCCTGCTTACTCCTTCCTTTTCTAGCAAGAGAAAGCAGCCTGTTTAAGCAGCATATACTTCATATAACACTGCTGTTCATTGGCCAATCTTATCATAAGTACACAATAATAATACCAATGCTCATTATTGAAGATTTATGTGCCAGCCACTACACTAAAAGTTTTACATGTAATTAACTTATTTATCCATAACATCCCTATCATGGGAGTTCCTGTCTTTGTTTTTCTCATTTTACAGTTGAGTACTTTGAGTTTTAGAGAGGAGACGTGGCTTTCTCAAAATCACAGAACTAAGGAATACTGCTTGCTTTTAACATTTGAGTTCTGCAACTGTCTATGATGTGCCCTTCCTGCATAAAGTCTGCCTGATGACAGGACTTCCAATATCTTTGTGAACAAATTACTTAATTTATAACTACTTGTAGCTAACTTAATTTATTAGCTGCTCGTGAACAAGGACATTTAAATTATTTGGGGGAAAAGGTGCAGTCTTTGTGGGTGCAATCATTGCGGTTACCTATCTAAATAATTAAAGAAAGATCTCAACTGAACTGTGGGAATTTTGAGTTCACTCTTCCTTTCTGTTTTTGTCATTATTTGGGTTTAATGCTGCAAGGTTTGGAGTATGTATACTTGAATGAAATATTATAGATCAACTCACTCAAGCTTCAGAGATTGTATAATTTCCAGAAAAAGATTTTCCCCATCTTCATTAATCCAAATAAAGCCTCTTTTTGAACTGTTCTTACTCTTCTCTAATTGGTCACCTTTAGTTAATAACTTCACTGTCTTAGAAGAGTGGATAATTCAGTAATATTCAAAACATTCACAAAATATCATTATAAAGCAATGATGTTGGTTTTATCTTCATTATAAAAATAGCTATGTGTCCATGGCAACTCTAGACTGCCTCTTTGACTAGATTTTCAATGATGATTTATGTAGAAGAGAAATTCATATTATGTTTTTTATTTCACTTTGAATTCATGTAGTATTTTTAACTAGTCCTCATTTATATATGATCAACATGAGACAACCTCACTTTTCTCTCATAGGCATACAATATTAACATGGCTTTGACAACTGAAAATCTACATAATAACCTATGACAACTTTATGTACTTTTAGTCATGGTATTCTGAAAACATTGTGTTATATTAGGTCAAAGTAAACTATCAACTGGACACCTTGTTAAACTGTTGTGTGTTTTTGTGTTTTACCTTTTCCTTAGAAGTTATGTATGTCAAGAAATTAGACATAACTAATTTTTATTAGCTACATTTAAATTTATACACAGAAAAAATTGCATTTATCTATAAACTAAGTCTCTTTGAAGACTGAAAAATACAGAGGTAGTATTCTGAATGGGATTTGGGAATTCAATTGTCTTAAAAATTACTAATAGCTAACTTTACACTTTTGAAGTAAAAATGCCACTTAAGATTTGGAGTCTTAAAAATCCCCACAATTTTAGCATGGTAAGAGTTTTTGAGGGGTAGAAGTGTGAGAATACTTAAAATATTTTTAAGCAAAAGATATTTAAATCTATAGCCTAATGTTTTTATGTAATAATCAGGGGAGTAAACACTTTTACTGTAAATATTAAGCCAATTGGAGCCATGTAGAATGCGAATATGCATCTTTTTTACATTGATGAAGCAAAACACTGGTTTAATAGCATTGAAAGAGATGAGCAATGAAACAAGCAAAAAATAATAAATGGCTGGTCGACATGTTTATGCCTCAAGTTCTGAGGTGGGCATTACCAGGGAGAAGCGTTGCTAGGGAATTGAAATGTTCTGCTCCTCTAAATGAATCCGTTTTTGCTCGTTCAGCTGAAAAGCATTATATTATTATATAATACCCAATTCAGACAGCAGAGATGGGGGAATATCGTGGGAACCATGTGCAATTTAAGGCTGGAATATTCTGGCTTAAGTCTGGCTGCCTGCTGTTTTACATCTGTATAACTGACACTGACCACTTCCCTGAAAACTGTTTCCCATTACTGTTTTCTAAAGAGTAGATACATAATATACTTCCCGCATGTATCACGTTTGTGGGAGAAAACATGTGGAAACACATTTTGTGAACTATAAAGTACTCTACATTTTACATACAAAAAATCCTGAATAAATGTTGGGGTTAGCTGGAAGAAACATCTTTACTCCTTGAGAATAAAAATCTACAGAGGGAAAAAAAGCTTATGTCTTAACAATAATGTTTTGGACACATAGCAAAGTTCAAGTCCAGCTTTACTTTCTGAGGAATTATGTGAGGATAACAATATTTTCCCAGAAAACATTTGTTCCATATATGTACATTTGCTGTGGTCAGAGTGATGACTTGAGACTTTCTAAATACGCAGCTCACACAGTGTACAGCTGGGGTAATTGGCCATTTATCTCATTGCATAATGGAAAGTGCGCAGATGTAAACCCGTTATTATCCAAAAGGCATCATTGCTATTGAAACTCCACGAAGAATCCACTCAGAGACAAAAACAGTCTTATCTTAATAGTGTGTACATAACATAACCTATACACAGGCTTCAAATTACCCCATGAAATCCCCACAAATTAAGAAAGAAGCATTCAGAATTACGTAGTGAAAAGTTCCCATGTGGAAACCAAGACTTGTAAGCTTTGATTCTTACCATAACAAGAAGGGGCATGGACTTAGGTGGGTGCTGGTGGTGGCAAAAATGACAGCCTGAGGCTAGGATTCTGTCAGACACAGATGCTTTGAGACATTCTGTAAGAAAGTAAGCTCAGTTTGCTTTCAAAATAGAGCTCCAACCTCAGTTCCTATCAACCACCCATTTATCCAAATCTGACAACTTGTTGAAATACTGTATTTCCTGGTGAGAACACCTCTTTGCATAAGAAATTGAAGAGTTTTCCCCACTTATATAAAAATGGCACCCTCTTTGGTTGTCCCAACGTAACGTCTTTCCCATTTGGTAAACACGGTAATAGACTATACTAGTTATTGATTATTGCAGAACAAATTATTCTAAAAGGTAGTGGCTTAGATCAACACACGTGCGTCATCTCATAGGATCTGTGGTCAGGAATCTGGGCACAGTTTAGCTAGGTTCTCTGACCATAATCCTGTTAAGGCTTAACAGGGAAAGAATCCACTTTCAACTCATGTGGGTGCTGGCAGGATTTGATTTCTTATAGGTTGGTGGGCGTGAGCCACCACACCCAGCCAACCACCGTACCCGGCCATTTTTAAAAAAATCACAGTCTTATTAAAAATCAAATGAGTTTAATTTAAAAATACATGCAGTAAACAACTGTATAGTACACATGCTAGTCCATCTTCCATTATGAAACTTTATCTCTAACTATACACAGTTTTATACGGATTTATCATTCCTGGAAGCTAAACAAACAAACAAAATTGTTTGGTCTTACTTTTGTTATTCTATTACAGCCAAAACTTTATAAGGGGCATAAGTAAATCCAGTTGGCATGAGGAGTGTTATATCATGTGAAGGGAAGAGAAAAGCAGTGGAAATCGTTTTGCAGTATTTAAAACATAACTTTGCGTATAACCTACCCTGAAACACTGAGAAAGAACTACTAAAAAACACAACAGATGTAAGTTCAATATGCTTTATTGATTGATTGGTTATTCTCTACCCAGAAGTCTGTTCAAGGCCTGGGATTCATTATCTCTTTGAGTACCTTTTCATTCTCATGTTCCAGGTTTATGGGCTCACCTGCTTCTGAGAGAGTTCCTAATAACTCCACCTCCTGAATAGCCATGCCCTTGTTGTAATTCCCTTTGTGTGTGGATGGGACCTAATGACTTGTTTCTGATAAATGGAATACTACAAAAATGATGAGATGTCACTTCCATGATTGGGTCAGAAAGGTATGTGGCCACCATCTTAGTAGCAGGCAACCTCTACTGCCTTTTTGCCTTGAGTACTTTGGTGATGCAAACTGCCACGTGTCGGAAGCTAGCACAGCAAAGAACAGAGACCTCTGTCCAACTGTCCTCAAGTCCATCGACCTATCCTATTTAATAGACTAACAAAAATAAGACAAAACAATTTTGTTTGCTTAGCTTCCAGGAATATTAAATCCATATAAAACTGTGTATAGTTAGAGATAAAGTTTCATAATGGAACATGGACTAGCACATCTACTATACAGTTGTTTATTGCATGTATTTTTAAATTAAACTCATTCGATTTTTAATAAGACTTTCTGATTATTAAAAACAAGGCCAAGTGTGGTGGCTGGCTGGGCGTGGTGGCTCATGCCTGTAATCCCAGCACTTTGGGAGCCCGAGGTGGGCAGATTGCTTGAGCCCAGGAGTTCAAGACCAGCCTAGGCAACATGGGAAAATCCCATCTCTACTAAATATACAAAAATTAGCCTGGCATGATGGCATACGCCTGTGGTCCCAGCGACTTGGAAGGCTGAGGCGGAAGAATCACCTAAGCCTGTGCAGTTGAGGTTGCAGTGAGTCGAGATCATGCCACTGCACTCCAGCCTGGACAACAGCATAACACACTGTCTCAAACAAACAAAAATATGGTCACAATAGAGAATGTCAAAATGTATAAGGATGCAAACAAAGTTCTACAACAGAAAACAAAAACACTGTGTACATTTTTGACAGCTTTATTGAGATATAATTCCCACACCATAAAATTCACCTGCATAAAGTCCATATTTAGTGGTTTTTAGTGAATTCACAGAGTTGTGCTGCCATCACCACAATCAATATTAGTCTGCTTACGTTTTAACATAAAAATCCCCTAGCTTTTTGGCCTATGCATTCACATTTTTCTAAGTTTACACAATATATTGTGAGCATTTCCCATATTTATGAATGTTCTGCAGGAGTATGATTTATAATAGGTACACAGTAATTAAAAAAGATGAAATCTTACTTTGATTATTTATTCTCTGCCAAGCACTTTATTGAGTAATGGATTGTGTAATTTAGTCTTCACAATAATCTTATGATATAGGTACTGTAACTTTTAAAGAATTGGAGATATCATAGAAGGCTAAATTTCTTGGCCACAGTGACATGCTCAGTGAGTAAGTGGATGGGACCAAGGGGTCTAACTCATCTCTTTTTTCTTTCTTTCTTTCTTTCTTTCTTTCTTTCTTTCTTTCTTTCTTTCTTTCTTTCTTTCTTTCTTTCTTTCTTTCTTTCTTTCTTTCTTTCTTTCTTTCTTTCTTTCTTCTTTCTTTCTTTCTCTCTCTCTCTCTCTCTCTCTCTCTCTCTCTCTTTCTTTCTTTCTTTCTTTCTTCTTTCTTTCTTTTTTGACAGAGTCTCATGCAGTGGTGCAATCTTGGCTCAGTGCAACTTCTGTCTCCCAGGTTCATGCGATTCTCCTGCCTCAGCCTCCCAAGTAGCTGGGAGGCTGCACCACCACACCTGGCTAAATTTTGTATTGTTTTGGCGCACATGGGGTTTTGCCACGTTTGCCAGGCTGGTCTTGAATTCCTGGCCTCAGTTAATCAGCCTGCCTCGGCCTCACAAAGTGCTGGGATTACAGGTGTGAGCCACTGACTCATCTTTCTTAAAAGATAGATCTAGGTTAAGTTGGCTGATCAAGCCCGTAGTGTTAAATATTAAAATGTTTCCAGTTTTGAGATATTATATTTGTATTTGTCATTTATTGCTGCATTAAAACATCCTCCCAAAACTTAGCAACGTAATTATTGACATCACAGGTTCTGTGTTTCAGGAATCCAGGAACAGATGAGCTGAGTCCTCTGGCATAGGGACTCCTATAGAGTTGCAATTAAATGTCATCTGGGTCTGAGGTTTTGTGTGAAAACTTGACTGGGTAAGAATCTGCTTTCAGGTGCACTGATGTTGCTTTTTACTAGTCTCAGTTCTTTGCTAGCTATTGGCCAGAGACGGCAGTTCTTTTATATGTGGTCTTTATTGTAGGACATCTCCAGTGGTTGCAAATGGTGTCCCTCAGAGGAAGCAGGTGAGAGTTGACACACAAGATGAAATTCTAATCTCGGTAATAGTGGCCCATTATTTTGCTGTATTCTATTAGAAGTAACTTCCTTGGTGCAACCGAGGCTGGAGGGAAGGAGCTGCATGAGGGTATAAATATCACAGGGGAAAATAATGTGGAGACCCTCATAGATGCTGCCTATTGCAACAACTAATGCATATTTGTTTCTTGGGGGAGGGCAGAGTTACGCATGTAATGTTGGGATACAAGTGCAATTACGTGCATAGATTGTATAATGGTCAAGTCAGAACTTTTTGGGTATCTGTCACCTGAGTAATGAACATTGTACCCATAAAGTAATTTATCATCATTCATCTCCATTCCATCCACTCACCCTTCCAAGTCTCCGCTGTTCATAATTCTCCTCTCTACATTCATGTGTACCCATTTTTTAGCACCCACTTATGAGTGAGAACATGTGCTATTTGTCTTTCTGTGTCTGGCTTGTTTCACTTCAGACAATAACCTCCATGACCCTGTTTCCATCCATGTTAATGCAAAAGACAAGGTTTCATTATTTTTATGGCTGAATAGTATTCCATTCTGTATATATGCCACATTTTCTTTATCCTATATTTGTAAATATTTATGAATGGATGTGATTGTTGCATTAGTCTGTTCTTATCCTGCTAACAAAGACATACATGAAACTGGGTAATTTATAAAGGAAAGAGGTTTAATGGACTCACAGTTCCACATGACTGGAGGGGTCTCAAAATAATGGCAGAAATCAAATGAGGAGCAAAGTCATGTCTTACATGGCAGCAGGCAAGAGAGTTTGTGCAGAGAACTCCCATTTATAAAACCATCTGATCTCATGAGACTTACTCACTACCATGAGAAGAATATGGGGAAACCACCCCCATGATTCAATGATGTCCACCTGGCCCTGCCCTTGATATGTGGGGATGATTACAATTCAAGGTGAGATTTGGTGGGGATGCAGCCAAACCATATCATTTGTTTAGAGATGAAAGCAGACAAATTGTGTGTGTGTGTGTGTTTAATATGAATTGACATTGTAGGTTGCCAATCCATGATCCATTTAATCTTCTTTCTTAATGTCACCCATGTTTTCATTTAGTATCCACCACTTATCCACATTGGCCATATACCTCGATGGAGGCTGAACCTACCCCTACAGCTATGCTGCACCCACTTGGCTTAATCCAATCAGCACATGGAGGACATGTGACCCAAGTGGTCCAATTCGAGCTAATATTGGGACTGTAGCTGATCATGCTTAGGTAGGAGTATTTCTCTTCTATGAACACAGTGGTGTGTGGGTGTGATGGCTTGTACACAACAGCCACTTTGACACTACGAAAGGGAGCAGGCTGAAAATGCAGCCAACTCCCTGCAAAAGGCAAGACCAAAGGAATCTTAGAAAAAATGGAGGAGGAATTGCTGGTTAAACCAACCCTGAAAATTGTCCTACATCTGAATTTCAGCTACATTCACCAACACACATAGCTCTTTTTTAAGCAAGTTTGAGTAATGTTTTTCCATGTTTCTTGCCATCCAAAATTGTCTAACAAAGGAATAATGTCTCAAGAAGTGGTATACCATAATTCACACATCTAAAATGTTGGATTGGTTGAACCAACGATAGACAGAAACAATGAGAACTCTACTATTCCGGGATGTTAAGTTGCTTATTATTAATAAGTAGTTACAAAACACTAGTTAAGTTATCACCAGTGGCCAGGAGCAGTGGCTCACGCCTGCAAATGCAGCACTTTGGGAGGCTGAGGTGGGTGGATCTCCTGAGGTCAGAGTTCAAGACCAGCCTGGCCAACATGGTGAAACCCCGTCTCTACTAAAAATACCAAAAATTAGCCAGGCATGGTGGAGGGCACCTGTAGTCCCAGCTACTCAGGAAGCTGAGGCAGGAGAATCACTTCAACCTGGGAGGTGGAGGTTACCATGAGCCGAGATTGCACCACTGCACTTTAGCCTGCGCAACAAGAGCGAAACTCTGTCTCAAAAAAAAAAAAAAAAAAAAAAAAAAAAAAAAAAATTCACCAGTTATTTCTTGGGATGTAGTTCCTGTGCCTATCAAGGTTTAGGGCAGCTGGGAGGAAAAATGTAGGGTGTTGGAGTGAATTAGCTACTTCCTAAAGTTCTCAGTAAGCCTAAAAGCAAGAGAGAGGATTTTCCTAAAATTGGGCCATGTAAAATCAGAGAGGTGGGAAATAACAGATTTTGTAAGAGAAGCCCTTTATGCCTATAAAATATAATTCAAAGTATCTTGAAAGATCCAAAGTCTCTATCGACCCCAAGCTACGGTTTGTGCAATAGATGCCCCCTCCCATACCCCCTTCTGTTCTGCCCCATCTGTTCTTCTCAGCCTTTCCCAAATTAGAAAGCAGCTACTCTATTCTTCAAGCTACTGAGGCCAAAAATAGATGGAGTCATCCACATCTCATTTCTTCCTTACACATTCTTCAGCCAGGGTCGAAGCCAATCCAAACCCTCACCCTTTCTCCCCATCTTCTCCATCCCAACCTGGTCCAAGTCTTCATCACTTTTCCCCCAGGTCCTGTGGGCAACCTGCCAACGGGCAGCCTATTCACAACTCAGCAACCAGGTAGGTTCTCTGCAAATGTAGGTCATGGGATTGTGTCACTGCTCTGCTTAAATCTCTTGAATGGTTTCCCATCTTGCTCAAAATAAAAGTTAAACAGTTAACAATGGCCTAAAGGCCCTACTTGACATGGAATCCTATTACCTTTCTGGTCTTATCCCCAATTCCTTATGTTGCTCGTTCTAGTCCAGCCATAAAATCTCCCATGGTCTTTTGTAAAGTCATTAACTATATATAGGCTCCTGTTTTATGCATTTGCACTTTCTAATTCCACCTGGGGTGACATTTCCCAGATATCTGCATGGTTCCCCCATTGGACATGCGTGATAAATTGTGCCCCGATTTGTTTCAGATCTCTATTTAAATGTCATCTAATTCAAAAGATCTTTCTTGGGTCCTTTTTCTAAAATAGCAACTTATTCCCCATCACTGTCTATGTCATTTTTCTCTGTATCATCTCCAGGTAGACAATATATCTGTTGATATCGTTTGGCTGTGTCCCCACCTAAATCTTTTCTTGAATTGTAGTTCCCATAATCCTCACGTGTCATGGGAGGGACCCTGTGGGAGGTAATTGAATCTTGGGTACAGTAACCTCCATGCTGTTCTCATGACAGTGAGTTCTCACAAGATCTGAAGGTTTTATAAGGGGCTTTTCCCCCTTTTGATTGGCACTTCTTGCTGCTGCCATGTGAAGAAGTATGTGTTTGTTTCCCCTTCTGCCATGATTGTAATTTTCCTGGGGCTTCCCCATTCCTGCAGAACTGTGAGTCAATTAAACCTCTTTCCTTTATAAATTACCCAGTCTTGGGTATTTCTTTATAGCAGTGTGAGAACTGACTAATACATCTGTTCATTTGTTTTCAAATGTCTGATTTTTCCCGGTGGAGTGGGTGACCTTATGACAAGGACTGTATTTTATTCTCTCCTATTTCTCCAGCACATAGAATAGTGCTTTCGGTATAGTTGGCATTTAAAAAAAATTTTTTTTAATAAAAATAATGTAAAGAAAAATTTTATAAATCTCAGGTCCCACTCTCCCAAACATCTTACATGAAAGGGAAGGTCATTGCAGCACCCTCTTCTAAATGAATAGCTTTTACATTGTGTACCAACCAGATCCTGTTGAGGGGTGAAAGTCCTCAGGCACTTGGGAAGGACAGCCTCCACAGGTCATTCACAAGTAAATTCTTTGCAGGCCTCCCAGAAACAAGGACATGCCAATAATAACTTCAGTCTACAATCCATCAAAGTCTAGCGCCTAAGACTCCACACTGATAATGTCCACTACAAGCTTATCCTCCGAAGTGCAAAGTCAAGATGTTTTCCTCTACCTAGGCAGAGACATCCACATAATTGACTCTTCCTTTACAATCTTTTCTCTTCAGACATTCACCATATCATATGCAAAATGTAGTATTTGTCTAACCACCTACCTGCCCCTCTTCCTCCATGCTTCCCCACCTTTAAGGAAATATATAAATACTAAACCTCTTGAAAACTTCTTTGGAAAAACAGCCACAGGTGTGTCTGTGGCTTGTGTTTTTCCCAGACATGCCCTAAAATGGCTGAATAAGCCCCAAAGATTGAGAACTATGCCTGCCACTCATGTTAGTCATCAGGAGCAGAAAGAGGTGTTGACACCTTTAGTACAGAAAATGTTGGCACAGAAGACAAATCTGTCCCAATATACCAGTGCATGCTCAACTTAGTACAGGTTATAACATGGGAGTGGGGATGTTTAAAGCTCTGTAGGTGATGTGAATAGCAGCTGAGGTTGAGAACCACTGCAAAATGTTCTCTGCCTGCCAAGGAATATGACCAAGTTCTTTGTGATGTAGCAGGCTGGATAAAGAACTGAGGTCAGGGAAGAGTATTCCACCTGAGAATATCACTTCAAATTGTCCAGAGTCAGGAGCCAATATTAATATTGGCCATCATTCAACAGAAAGGTTGGAGCATTGGGTAGTCTATGCACACCCACAGAAAACTGCATCTAGGAGAAGGAGATTTTCAGACTCAATAATCATGATGAGTTCTCTTCTCTTTTCAGCCTTTTGGGTGACTTGAAACCTGCTAGACTTAAGGAAATTGTGTCACAAAAGGATGCCCAAGCTTTGCCAACACCCATCGTTGGCAGCTGAAGATTTAAGATGGTCATCTCTTTACTCTTTCCACATCTGGTATCCCATACTTCCAGTCTTGTTTCCCAATATCCTCTTCCCAAAAGGGAATGCAAATTGCAATTCTCTTGTTTCCTCTTCACTTTGGCCTACAGAAAGACCTAAATGCCCACTTACAGTGTATGGCATTGACCTTGTCACCCAACATTTACCCATATTGTCCATTACCTTTATTTCATTTTATTCCAATTATGAAAAAAATTTTAAAGAGATGACATCTTATTGTTTTGGTTTTCCTTTTCTTGAATAATTGAGATAATGTACAGCTGATAGATTTATTTGCACTTTTCTTACTTTTTGACCCCAATTTTGTTAAGTTTTTTTTCTTTTTTTTCTTTTTTTTGCTGTGGAATTTGTAAAGCCTTCCTTCTTTCTTTTCTTTCTTTCTTTCTTTTTACTTTTTTTTTTGTTTGTTTTTGTAGTGACAAGGTCTCACTATGTTGCCCAGGTTGTTCTCAAACTCATGACCTCAAGAAATCCTCCTGCTTGACCTCCCAAAGCACTGGGTTCATAGACTTGATCAAAGTAGATTGAGCCTGGCCAATGTAGAGCCCTCTTTCTATCAGTCAAAGTGGGGAATTGTTATGGAGCCAGAGCACCTGGTCACTGTTATGTAATGGTTTGTCTGTCTTATGAGACACAAGACTAGCAAAAATGTGTGGCCATATTTGCATTGCCTGAATAAAAAGCAAGCCAGCTACTTGAGGTCCTTTTGCTATAAGTGACTCCCAACATTTATTTGGAAATTTGGAATGTTACTTGCCTGAGTAAAGGCCTAAATGCATTTCACATAATATGAGCTGGCAGTCACTTGCCCAGCAAAAGCTATGAAAAGATTCACATCAGTTGCTTTTGGAAGAGTCACCCTCGTATTCTCTGGAGGGTCTTGGTGGAAGGCCAGTGTCAGCCTGTTTGTCATTTGCACAGTCATCAATATTCAGTGAGCCATACTATTGGAAGGATTGGAGACCCTTCAGATAATTAAAGTTTCTCATCTTCAGAGGGAAGGTTAAAAGCACATATATTTTGTTGGTGAGTAACAACAGATACAGGGCAAATACAACATTTGACCAGTCTGTCTTTAGAAAATTAAAAAAACCCATGTAAGATCCAGACTAATCATCAGCATCCTATATTCCATGGACACAGCCTGTTTTGTAATTAAAATGTTATTGGAACACAGTCATTCCCACTCCCTTAGAGACTGTGGGTAGCTGTTTTTCCACTGCAGTGGCAGATGTGAATAGGTGCACCAGAGACTCTATCATACACAAAGTTAAAATTATCTACTACCTGGCCCTTTATAGAAAAAGTTTGCCAATCTCTTGTCTAGATGAGAAAGGGAAGAGATAAGTATAGTGTCAGAAAACACTAAGGCAGAATTGTATGTTGCAAATATTTATGCTGGTTCTCATTTTGCATTTAGGTTTGCTTACGGATTACATTGCATGTAGTACATTGGTAAATTTTATATAGTTTATAAGTTTATAAATTTATAAAATATTTTTTATAGTTTATTAACCTATAAGTCTTCACAATGATAGGTTCTTGCTATGGTTTGATGGCTAAGAAAGTTTATTCTAAACATAAGGTTAGATAATATTAATGTGTATTATTTTATGGTTGCATTGGGGCATTATCTTCTTTGTTTATTTGAAATAGGAAGAAATATTTTATACATGCAAATTATACATAGACAATTTTTATATCAAAGGGTCACCAGAATTATAAAATGTGCCAACAAGGTTTTACACACTTTATATTTTTGAAAAAGTTTGTAAAGTTAAGGTATTCTCTTTAATGAAATTTTACTAAGATTCACCTATAAAACTGACCAGACATGGTGCTTTTTTGAAGGGACAGAGCATATGTTTGACTGCTAATTCATCACAATGCAGTCCCTGGTCACAGTTACCAAAGTAGGCAAATAATTATCTATATCTACAGAACATTATGAGATGTGAAGAGAGGAAACAATAATGGAATGTCTGAGGTGCATTATAGGTGGAAGAAATACATCCTATACATAATATCACATTTTCAGTTCAATCTTGCATGCTATGTTGCTGTTAACCATGAGGAAGCTATGTTGGAGTTTCACAGTTGGCCCCAACAGTTTTAACTTGGGGGATAGATTCTGAAGAGTGCTTGTTTCTCTTAGCAAAGTCAATTAACTCTTTGGACCAGAGTTTTCTCGGGTCACAATGGGTGTGTATACAAAACCACACTTCTCAATTTAAACCGGTCTTTCTGACACAACTTAAAACAAAACTGTATTTTTATTCTCAAAAGCATGCCAATGGGTATGATAAGCTGTATGTCACATGAGTGGCCAAGGATTGGACTGTTTCTAGTGTTATTTTCATATACAAATAGGAAAAAAAGTGTCTTTAATATTTCTCCCACCTAAATTCATGTTTGCAGTCAAAAATGTCACATTGTAGAGTTGATTGATGATTGGCAAACACCCTTGGCTCACTATTCAAGAAATTTCAGGCTAGGTGGTTGGTTGCCAAGTGAATGATATTTTGTAAGTGAACTTTCTACATTAATTAGGTGGCTAGTAATTTTATAGTTTTACTATTTTTAATCTTTTCTTGTACAAAAAGTTCAGGAATAGGACACAGATTTGTTGTACATCATTTTACAGAAGGTGAAAGGTAAACATGGTAAGTATAGTTTCTACCATCAGGTAACAGAAGAGTGGCAATCCACTCTTGATTCCAGAAATATCAAACTGCTTCCTAAACCAGAGACCACAAGAAAATTACCTTCTTTGGAAAGTAGTGTTTCCTTAAATATAATACAAGTGAAAAAAAGGATCACTTTTGAATATTTTCCTGAAACGTGCTAAAAAAACAACCTCCTGAACTTAGGAACCCTTCACAGAAATATCCACCTATCTGAATAATGTTTGCTACACAAATTGTATATTTCTATGCATTCCCTTTCACTCGTTGGCCTTCAAATGCACATTTTTTGTTCTTGAATTCTATTGTTGTCGATCTTAGGGTCAGGAAGCAATAAGTAACAAGGAAATGAAAGATGAGTTTGCATTTGAAATTCACCAAGGTCTATCATACTGTAATAGCTACCTCCATTGTAATGAATATATCATAGGGCTGATCACTGAAGAGGCAGCATTTAGTTATATGAAAATCACAGGAATCCCTGTCTACTACCTCAACTAGGGAGACTCAGTCTATAAAAGCGACTTTTTAAAAAGTAAATGCTTATTGTATTATGTGGTACACTGTCAACCTCTCCTAGAGACACTGCCCTTTGGTCTAATGAAACCTTGTATTTTATCTGTTGTCCTTTGCCTCAAAGACTATCAGTAACAAATCATGAGGACAGTCCTATTGCTCCATTTAAACTTGTACAATATAATAAAACTGTGTTCCTAGGAGACACCCAGCCCTGGATATTGGATATATAAATATACCATGTTCCAAGAGATTCAGACTTTGGATAATTCTGTCCTATCCTGGAAGTTAAAACAATGGTATCTCAGTACAGAATCAGCCGTGACTGTAATGTGGGTTATTTAAAGAGGGTCACTTATTCTTTTTTATTATTATTATTATACTTTAAGTTCTAGGGTACATGTGCACAACATACAGGTTTGTTACATATGTATACATGTGCCATGTTGGTGTGCTGCACCCATTAACTCATCATTTACATTAGGTATCTCTCCTAATGCTATCCCTCCCCCACCACCACAATAGGACCCGGTGTGTGATGTTCCCCTTCCTGTGTCCAAGTGATCTCATTGTTCAATTCCCACCTATGAGTGAGAACATGCGGTATTTGGTTTTCTGTTCTTGCGATAGTTTGCTGAGAATGATGGTTTCCAGCTGCATCCATGTCCCTACAAACGACATGAACTCATCTTTTTTTTATGGCTGCATAGTATTCCATGGTGTATATGTGCCAGATTTTCTTAATTCAGTCTGTCACTGATGGACATTTGGGTTGATTCCAAGTCTTTGCTATTGTGAATAGTGCCACAATAAACACATGTGTGCATGTGTCTTTATAGCAGCATGACTTATAATCCTTTGGGTATATTCCCAGTAATGGGATGCCTGGGTCAAGGAGGGTCACTTATTCTTTGCATTTAACACAATGGTTCCTCAAGATCAGAGGCAAAGAGCCTGCTTCCTATGAAGCAACACCATTGCGTAAAATTTAGAAAGCTCCCAATTTATAACTCACCTTGTTCATAGTTGCATATAGATTAAGCAGACTTTGCTATCCATGACCCTAGTCCCTTCTCCATCCTGATGGTATTTTAAAGTCAGCTTCTGAAGCAAATGATCTGGGTTTAGATTTGAAAAATTGCGTCTTCATCCTAGATTTTACAGGAATTCATGGCAAGGTCATCAGCCCTCAATTCTTCCTGGAACAATGCTGTTTAGCAATTTTGGTCCCAAAGACTTATTTCTTAAATCATTCAAATATCAAAATTGTACTTTTGCTCCTAAGATTTAAATTCTGGGAAGTGTATCAGGAGTCAGTGGGTCATAGTCACTTGCAATTGCTAAATGATATTATTTGAGACTAAATCTGATAGCTTTGAGACAATGTATAAATTGAAATGCAGAGAAGAGACTTTGTGCAGAAAAACAACTATTTCCAAAGGAACTGTGCCTGGGATGATAAAATTGGTATCACCTGGTCAAAGGATATTAGAACAACTTGCCAATAAGGGGAATGTCCCTCTTTCCTTTCTTCGTCATGGGCTGCTTTGTAAATAGCTTCATTTTAAAAGTCAATTAGATAGATTGTAGTAGTCCATTTTCATGCTGCTGTTAAAGACATACCCAAGACTGGGTAAATTATAAAGAAAAAGAGGTTTAATGGACTCAAAGTTCCACATGGCTGGGGAGGCCTTACAATTATGGCAGAAGGTGAATGAGGAGCACAGTCACGTCTTACATGGCAGCAGGCAAGAGGGAATGAGAACCAAGCAAAAGGGTTTTCCCTTTAGAAAACCATCAGATCTCGTGAGACTTACTCACTACCATGAGAGCAGTATAGGGGAAACTGCCCACATGATTCGGTTATCTCCCACCGGGTTCCTCCCACAACATGTGGGAATATGGTAGATGAGATTTGGGTAGGGACAATTCAAGATTAGATTTGGGTAGGGACACAGCCAAACCATATCATCAATGTCTGCTCACCCCCAAATTCAAATTTTGCTGTTTGCAAATATCCCCCTGTTTTACTGTGTTCAAGCCAAATGTCACTTCATTCACCAAGATGCCCTGATTTTCTTTTAGAGGTAATCTATTTTAGATACATGCACTTGTGTGTTTATCATGGTGCTATTCACAATAGCAAACACATAGAGTCAGGTTTCCATCACTGGTGGATTACATAAAGAAAATGTGGTGCATATGGGCCATGAAATACTACACAGTCATAAAAAAGAACAACATCATGTTCTTTTAAGCAACATGGTTGTAGCTAGAGGTTATTATCCTAAGTGAATTAATGTGGGAATGGAAAATCAAATGCCACAGGTTTTCATTGATAGGTGGAAGCTAAACATTGGACACTCATGGGCGTAAAAAAGGGTACAGTAGACACTGGTAGCTACTAAAGCAGGAAAGGATGGAGGGGGGCAATAGTAAAAAAACTAACTGTTGGGTACTCTGCTCAATACCCAGGTGGCGAGATCAATCATACCCTCAACCTCAGCATCATGTAGTATACTCAGGTAATAAATCTGCACATGTATGCCCTGAATTCAAAATAAAAGTTAAAGATACTTTTAAAAAGTAATATTTTTTCTTTAAAAGCTAATATACTGCTATTTTTTCTAAATTGCATGCTTCATATTTTACCTTGTATTAGGTCTATTTGTATTTTTGGTTTTTAACCTTAATTACACTGTCATATTCCATTTTTCACTCTAGAACTCCCAAGATAGAGTACTGCATGCAATAGGTACAAAGACAAATATCTGCTTAATGAATTAATAATTTGCCTCAATGAATCTTCAAATATAAATTTGGAGCAACCAGTAATTATTACCAAGTTTCTCAAATATTATCAGGCCATATAAATAATTGAAAAAATCTACATCACAAAGAGTTCCTGCTATCATTATGCAAGGCCTCTCCCCCCAATGATGAAATTATGTACTTCAGATCAACCCTGCAGAAACTCAAACATTAGCAAATTCATGAGATGTGTTTCTATTTCCACCCCGGTACTCAAATTTAGCTGCGTCAATATGGTCTTTGCTTGACTCACGATGCCATCACATTATCCCATTTACAAGGCTGGCCGCTCTTGATATATTTTGCAAAATACTTGTGAAATATAGGCTGCTTTCATGCAAAAGGCATTAATAAGAGCAGAAGTCTTCATCTAAGACAACCAATTATCCTTAAGACTAAAAGCATAAGGAAACAGTTAATGAATTTGTTAATTGTTTTTCCATTCTTTGGAGCTTTATGTGATCTCTAGTTGTTAAAAATACTGTAATTAAGGGGAAACAATGAATGGCTAACTTTCAGTGTTTATTTTCTTTTTCTTTCTTTTCTTTGTCTTTTTTTCCTAGAGTGAACCAAACATATGGAAAGAAGGAAGGAAGGAAGGAAGGAAGGAAAGAAGGAAGGAAGGAAGGAAGGAAGGAAGGAAGGAAGGAAGGAAGGAAGGAAGGAAGGAAGGAAAGAAGGAAGGAAGGAAAGAAGGAAAGAAGGAAGGAAGGAAGGAGAAAAAAGAAAAAAGAGAAAACTGGGACATAATTTCTTAATTTTTTTTTCTTTTTTGAGACAAAATCTCACTTTGTCACCCAGACTGGAGTGCAGTGGCATGATCGCAGCTCACTGCAGGCTCGGCCTCCAGGGCTCAAGCTATCCTCCTGCCTCAGCCTCCCAAGTAGCTGGGAATACAGGTGTGCATCACCACATCTTACTGATTTTGTATTTTTTGTACAGACCTGGTCTTACCATGTTGCTCAGGCTGGTCTTGAACTCCTGGGTTGAAGTGATCTGCCAGCCTTGACCTCCCAAAGTGCTGGTATTACAGGCATGAGCTACCACTCCTGGCCAGGCTAAATTTAACACATGGCTCAGTTAGACTCACTTTTGCACCACAAACAAACTAGGTATTTTATCAGTCTTTCCCACTGAGTAAATAACACATTCATGTGCTTGACACAAAGCAAAAAACCTGAAAGTGATTCATTGTATCAGCATGAAATCCCCAAAACACCCATGACAGACTCACATGCCTAGATGCTGCCATTTTCATCCAAGCTGCCATTATGTCTTACAGGGAGTCCTAGGTGGCCATAGCAGGGCTATTTCCAAGCAGTTCCAGGAGTTATCAGCATTAAACTGTTATGAATATGAGTCCCCTGCTTAACGAGGCTCACCATAGCATGTAGGATGTAAGTTAAGCTTCACTTTGGAGTCTATGAGGACTGTGTGACTGGCTTCCTTCTCATCTTTCACCCTAAGTCTAACCGTGCCTTCTTCTTCACCGTGATCCTGCAACACCGATCTTCTCTCCCTCTTTTCTGGAACCACAAAGCTCATGGATATCTCAGGGCCTTTGATTACTCCAGCCACTGGCTGGACATCACAGCCCTCAGATCCTCCTGGGACGGCATCTCCTTACCACTGGGTTTCAGGTACCATCTTCAATGACTTCTTGACCTAAATTTCCCCTAGGAAATTTCGCCTTCTCTCTCCTTACCTGGGTTTCTTTTCTTTTTCCTTTCTTTTTTTTTTTTTTTTTTTTTTTTGAGAAGGAGCCTTGCTCTGCAATCAGGCTGGAGTGCAGTGGCACAATCTTGGCTCACTGCAACCTCCAACTCCCTGGTTCAAGTAATTCTCCTGCTTCAGCCTCTGGAGTAGCTGGGATTACAGGCACGTGCCACCACGCCCATCTAATTTTTGTATTTTTAGTAGAGATGAGGTTTCACCCTGTTGGCCAGGATGGTCTGGATCTCCTGACCTTGTGATCTACCAGCCTTGGCCTCCCAAAGTGCTGTGATTACAGGTGTGAGCCACCGCACCCAGCTGGTTTATTTTCTTTAAGTACATTCAGCCAAAGAGGCTTGATCACGTACTTGTCTGTTCATCTCTTGCTGGATAACTCCACATTCAGTAAAACATAAGATCTGTGAAACTAGAGACGTCCTCTGTTTTCTCATCATTGTATCCCATTACCTAGAAGGATGCTTGGAGCTTAGGTGGGGACATGCAGTGAATAATTGTTGAAATAATTATTTACTTTACCATGGACTCCATTTAATTGTCATTGTTCCCATTTGGGTGCATGAAGCATTTATCTGAATACACATATAAAACATGGTATTACTCTGATAAATCAGTTGAATGGTATTGAGACATCACCGATGTCTAGGGAATGTAGACGAATGCTGTTTGATTCTTCAGGGTTTCCTCATGCAAGGGCTAAGGCAAAACTTCCCCTTCTCTGAAGTCTTGCTGAATAATCAGCTCTCAAAAGGCAGATTAATTGGAGGAAAGGTATATAAATTTTATTAACATGTACATGAGATCATTCAGAATGAAAACCCAAAGATACAGGGAAACTGTCCACTTTTATACTTAGGTTCAACAAAGTATGGACTGCTATGTAGAAACAGGATTCAATAAAAAGGGCCTGATCTTATGCTAATGGACTGAGGGCAGAAACCCAGTCAGGCCCGTTCATCTGGATTCTTCTTGGGGTCTCTGAGCAGCACTGCTTTTCTTTCAGGTGTGGGGCAGGACCCTCTCTGGAACAGGGTCTTAGGACCTACAGTCAAACAAAGTACATCAGGTTATATCTTCATGGCCAGTTTTTACCCAGAAAGGTGGGTATGAGTATAATCATGTGTTTAGGTTTTATGACTGGCTTTGGGGAAAAGGGATTCTGGTTTCTAGGGCATTCCTTGGGGAAGAGGGATTCTAGTTTCTATGGCACCTCAGGGGAGAATGGAACTGAGAGACAGGAGGGCAGGAGAAGATCAGAGAAAAACTTTTGCTTCTGAGGCTATTCCTGAGGTCTGCGTGTAGGGGTATTGTTTGCAGAGCCCTAGACACTCATTAAGTGGTTAGTCTCTTCATGTAAACCATTCTCATGTTGTAGCCTAAATCATGGTGGAGCTCCAGTGATTAATAAGTGACCCAATCAAAGTTGCAGTCAGTCATCATTTTCCCCTTCCAAGTTAGATTGTATTTCAAGATTAGCTTTTTAAAAATTGTGCATAAGATTTCATTAAAATAAAACTTTTACTGTTAAGGTGTTGTTTGAACTTCCATCATTAAAATTGATACTAGATAGCTTCATCACACGGACATCCAATGTTCAAAAGGGTGAAAGACATAGGATTGTACTCCCTGGGTGTGCAGTTATTGGGGCCATACATTTGCTTAAGCTATTACAGGGATTCTTTTGTGGTGGAAATTAACTTGCTTGCAATTTTTTTCAATGACTATTTCACCCACTAAGGTGTCAAATCTCTTTCTATTCTCTGTATGATAGAAGTAAGTGGAGCAGGCCTGGTGTGATTCACTGATTTATGCTGGGCAGTTAGTGGCCTGTCCAGTCTCACACACACAATAGAGAGCGTCAGCCTGGAGGTGGTTCAATAACTAATTTAACCTCAAACCTAATTCTTTTAATGATGTATCAATCACAGCTCCTTAAAACGCCCGTGTCAAATGAAAATATACAGCTTCAGCTTGAATTTAATTAATTTATACAGCATTCATTTTACCTTAATGAACACCCCTCTATGTGGACTGAATACTTATGAGTATACATAAATTGCAGTTCCAATTTTCTCTGTCCATGAAAAGTAAAGCCAAGAGAAATAAAGAAAAATATCATCACCCACCTATTAAAGATAGGTGATGTTTTCTTTCAATCCTGGGATGGGGGTGGGAAAAGGAAAGTGGGAAAAGAAGTGAGAATAAAACAACTGAATAGACTTAAGCACTTGTGTTAAGCAATGTGTGAGACATTTTAAATATTTTACCAGATTTGGTTTCAAGAAAAGTCTACGAAGAGGGAAATGGGTTATTGGAAAGGGAAAGTGGTTTCTACTCAAGTTGGCTTGGTTTGGAATGGATCATTTTCTTTCCATTATGCTATAACGCTACCCTCTGAAACTGAAGGCTAACCACATGCCTTGCTTGCTTTTAACTGCCTATGTCTAGTTAGTCTTAAAACTTATAGAGCTGAAAGTCACATAGTTAATCAATCCCCTAGCTTTCCTATAGATAATATATCTGACACATAGGTCACCATGCTAACAGTTGCTTCAAGTTGTTTATCAGGAACTTGAGGTCAGGTCTTGTCCAATTCAAGCCAAATTGAGACCATGACCCTTCATCTGGGCCTGTGTGCATGCATGAGAAGTGATCATTTGATGTCAAAGGGCCAAAAACTCCCTCTCAAATCATACAAATGCCCTCATTTTCCTCACGTGTCCCACGAATAGCCATGAAGCTTGACTACGCATGTGCAGACTGTGGACTCCCTCACTTTTTCTTACCTCCAATCACCTTTACCAGTTTTTTGTTTTTCGTGTTTTTTTTTTTTTTTTTTTTTTTTTTTTTTTTTTTTTTTTGCTTATATTGTCATTTTTCAAAAGGCCAAATTTTGTAACAGTTAAATTCAGTTTCCAAAATTCCTTTCATAATTTTATCTTTGAACTAAATTGGGATGGATTTGTTTCACTTTAGTACTCATGAGATCAAGCCTTCTCAATTTCAGAGTAACTTTCCCATCCTCTGTTTGAATGGGTTTCACCCTTAAGTAGCCCTACTTCAAAAAGAAACCCTGGTTGCTATCATATGTCTTCATACTTCAAGGACAATTGTGAAGAGCATATTTGTTTCAAGCTGTACAGCTGTTGCCCCATTCCATTCTGACAGAGCATCTAAGGCCAGTCTGCTTTTTCTCCATGTTCTACTGGACTTCCTTTTCTTCCCTAATGCCCTCATCTTTATTTTCAATGTTTGGTAACATCCCTAAGTGATGTTCTGGTGAGAAATTTATTGTGTAGCACTTTTTCTGAAAATAAACTTTGAACCACTAGAGCGAAGTCTGATTTATTTTTTTAAATTCCTCTTCGGTTATATCTTTATTTTGTCCTTCTGTTCTTGTCTTCGGGAATGTTCAACAAGCATCTGGAAAATAGTTGAACATCATCGATTATTAGAGAAATGCAAATCAAAACCACAATAAGATACCATCTCATACCAGTCAGAATGACTATTATTAAATGTCAAAAAATAACAGATGCTGGCAAGGTTGCAGAGAAAAGGAAATACTTGTACACTGTTGGTGGGAGCATAAATTAGTTCAACCGTTGTGGAAAGCAGTATGGTTATTCCTCAAAGAGCTAAACACAGAACTACCATTTGACCCAGCAATCCCATTGCTGGGTGTATACCCAAAGGAATATAAACCCTACCATAAAGATGCATGTATATGTATGTTCTTGCAGCATTATTCGCAATAGCAAAGACATGGAATCCACCTAAATACCTATCAGTGTGAACTGGATAAAGAAAACATGGCACATATACACCATGGAATACTATGCAACCACAAAAAAGAATGAGATCATGTCCATTGCAGGAACAAGGATGGAGGAGGAGGCCATTATCTTTAGCAAACTAATGTAGGAACAGAAAATCAAATACCACATGTTCTTACTTATAAGTGGGAGCTGAATGATGAGAACACATAGACACATAGAGGGAAACAACACACTACTGGGGCATGTTGGAGGGTAGAGGGTGGGAGGAGGAAGAGAATGTGGGAAAACAACCAATGGGTACTAGGCTTAATACCTGGGTGATGAAATAATCTGTACAACAAACTCCCATAACATGAGTTTCCCAATGTAACAAACCTGCACATGTACCATTGAGCCTAAAATAAAAGTTTAAAAAAGGGAATGTCAATTATGCAAACATTGTATCCTCTTTGTCTTTCATTGCTATCGAATCCAATGCTAAACATGCTTATCTTTTCTTTTCTTTTTTTTTTTTTTTTTGAGACGGAGTCTCGCTCCGTCTCCCAGACAGGAGTGCAGTGGCCAGATCTCAGCTCACTGCAAGCTCCGCCTCCCGGGTTCACGCCATTCTCCTGCCTCAGCCTCCCCAGCAGCTGGGACTACAGGCGCCCGCCACCTCACTTGGCTAGTTTTTTGTATTTTTTAGTAGAGACGGGGTTTCACCGTGTTAGCCAGGATGGTCTCGATCTCCTGACCTCGTGATCCACCCGTCTTGGCCTCCCAAAGTGCTGGGATTACAGGGTTGAGCCACCGCGCCGGGCCTGCTTATCTTTCTTTGTGTCATTTGGAGTGATTTCCTAAAATCTATCCACTGTGTTTCTGGCAGTATTTCAGTCTTTTAAATTCTATTTTATTGTAATCTAAATGGCATTGTCAACCTTTTTGTTCTTATTTTTCCTCTCTTATGAGCTTTCCCAACTTAATTTAAATCAAGTGATCTGTTGCTTCTGTTATTTTGTAATCTCTCTTTTTTTCTTAAAGACATGTATTTCTTTCAACTCATGTTGAAAGAAAAATCATGTGTTGAAAATGTATTGTGGAATATGAAAAATGATACTTGAAGAATTTTCCGAAATCACTATTTGCTTATGTGAAGAATATTTTCCATTTTCTTTTTGACTGTTTCTCTTGCCACCCCACCCCACCTGCCTTCTTTGCAGTTTTTAAGCAACAGTTTTCTGGTGGGTATTTCGACTTTTACTTGTCTTAGAACAGATCATCGGCAATGCACAAAGGCTAAAATTGAAGGGCTCTGTTCTACAGCTCTCATTTAGTTTGTTACTTTAGACTTCCTCTTGTGAAATCCGTTATTCTTTGTCCTGGGTGCATGTCTCTTCTCAGATTCAAGAGTTTAGAGTTGGTATAGATAATAGGAAAACCCCTTGTATTAGTCCGTTTTCACACTGCTGATAAAGACATAACAGAGACTGGGTAATTTATAAAGAAAAAGAGATTTAATGGACTCACAGTCCCACATGGCTGGGGAGGCCTCACAAGCACGGCAGAAAGTGAAAGGCAGGCCTTAGATGGCAGTGGCTAGACGGAATGAGAGCCAAATGAAAGGGGTTTCCCTTTATAAAACCATCAGATCTCATGAGACTAATTCACTTCCATGAGAACAGTGCAGGGAAAACGGCCCCCGTGATTTAATTATTTCCCACCGGGTCCCTCCCACCATAGGAATTATAGGAGCTACAGTTCAAGATGAGATTTGGGTGGGAACACAGCCAAACCATATCATCCCTTTTCCCATCGTTTCTCTGTGGGTGTATTTGTAATCTTGCAATGACTTCCTCCTCAAATGCATTTAACTTGCTTCAACTAAGGCAGCCTTGTAGAGTTTGGTATCTAAGTCTTATGAAAATAATGGGGGTGACAGTTTTTCAAAAATTTCAGATGCTTTTCCCGCTTTTATTCTGACTTTATGCTTATCCCATAAGCATCTCTGGGAGGATGAGGTGGGGGGGCAGTTTACAGTCAGCTTTCAACATTCAAAATAAGGTTTTTTAGCAAGCAATATCATCTTGATAGACAGGCTTTGTCAAGAGAAAGGATTTACACGCATCCATTTGCATTTCTATCTAATTACTGGGTATGCCTTTCAGATCTCTGACACTTTTTTTTAGGAACTGTTTATTCTGATGGAAGACAGGCTGTCAATATCTCCCTCTTCTTGAGAAGACTTCAGAGTTAACCAGAAAGTGGCTTGTTGAGTGGTCTGAACTTGTCATCGTTTCTTGTTCTCATTGAAGATGAAGTTTTCTTCCACTTATTTTACTGAGAAAGAGATTGAAGTTTAAAATGGCCTTACTATTTAACAGAAATACAGGATAGTTTTAATTTAGGTTACTCATCTTAGAAGAAATTTCTGTAAAACCTTGACTTTTTGCACCTAGGGATCATTTTAAAATTTTTCAAACATTTATACAAGAAATATTCTCAAGCGTCAGCTACAAGACTGTGATTGAGCTAAGTCCTGAATATGTATCAATGAATAAATGAACATAGCTACCCATATGTTAGAAAGAGAATAGTCCCCGAGATAAACAAAAATAGAGCAAAGTATGTGGGTCTATGTGCTAAGTAGGAGAGGATGGTGTCTGGGGAGGGGTTGCCATGGAAGATTCATGAACAAGATGTCTTTTGAGTTAATTCATTCAACCTTAATTTGAATGGCATTTCCCCCTCAAATTCCAATATCCCTATTTCTAGCAGAATTAGATTTGTAAGCCAATTTGCCATTGTAGGCATAAAATATATTCCTTCATTTGAAACAGCATTGATTCCTGAATAAGCCAATCCCTATTTGAAGAGTGAACACCAACTTCATTCAATGCCCTTTTCTCTTCTTCTCTCCATTTCAGAGTAATTTTCAAGTTACTGTCCTCTGTCGTTTTAGATCTGATATGCATCATCACTTTGAAATCATTTCTTTACATAGTTGGTTCTATTGAATGGAGTTCTTCATTTATGATTTTCCTAAGTTTTTCATAAATATTTAGGATGTATGTTAGCATGCACATGCTTGACATTAGTACTAAGCTCAGTAAACGTCAGTGGGCATTATATCATTTTAGTGAAGTATTAATGTTCAGTTTGGGAGAAGGAGCGACTCACCTTCCAGACATTTTTTTCCCCAATTTAAAGTCTTAGCAACTGACATGATTACTCTGGAATAAGTAATTAAAATTAATTTGAGTTACTTAATATTCATGTAAGCACCAATGTTTTCTGTTAGAAAATTAAGTAATTAAGATAACTATTGATCGTTATGGATGACAATATAAATGAATATTTCCAAAGGGAAGAGCTCTCAATTTTTCATCTATGTACTTAATCACTTAAACTAGAATCTTGTCTACTGAGAAATGATGCTTAAATAATACAGAAATAAACACATTGCATTGTTGGGCAAATTGAATAAATGTTGAGTTTGAATTATTAAGCTGAAAGAAAACATTCTAACTAAAGACAATGACCACTCTCTCAATTCCTCAGATATATCTAAAAATACGGAGAAAATAAAATAGCATGTGGTTATTAGGGCTGAGTTATTCTTGAACCTGGCATAGATTCGGGAAAAGGAAACAGTACAATTTAAAATCTATCACAACTCCACAATTTGAAACTTACCCTAAAGAAATAATCAGATTTACAGAAAGATTTATGTCTGAAGATGTTTATTACAATTGTACTGATAATAGTGATAATCAGCAACAAGTCCCAATGCTCAACAATATAAAATTAGTTGAATAAATTTAGTGGTAATATTTAGCCATTAAAATGCAGATTAAAATATGTATCATGATGGAATTTTTTGAAAGTATAGCATTATTTTGTAAACTAGAATGCAAAATTATACATGCAGTATGAACCTACTTTTTAAAACATTTTCATCTAATGTATGTATCAGCTATCATGCATAAAATGCACATCATATAAACAATTTAAACATATGACAAAGTGCTCCTCTTTGACAAGCAAAAATATCAGAGTTTAAATTATTCCTTTTTGTTTGTCCACATTTTTCAAAATGTTTGCAATAGAACTGTATGACTTTTTATTAGGTTAGTGCAAAAGTAACTGCGGTATTTTGTCATTGCTCTTCATGGCAAAAACTGCAGTCACTTTTGCACCAACCTAATAAATGAAAAAACAAAACCAATGCATTTTATAAAATAAATGCAATACTATTTCCTCTTGTCTGAGAGAGCAGATTTTTTAAACACTGTTGACCGGAGATCCTCACTCATGCTAGCACTTCCACTTCTGCATAGATCGCATCTCCTCTCATCTACCTTATTAAGGGAGGTAGACCAAAAGAGAAAAAAGGTATGTATACATACACAATGCAGAGTACTTAGAGTTTGTTAGAAAGAGAATAGTCCTAAAGGGAAATGAAGCACATAACCAAGAACATGAGTATGTGTATTGAATGTGAGAGGGGGTTATAGAAGGAGTCCACATGGAACATTTGCCCAGAAAATGTCTTTTGAGTAAAATTCCAAAAGGTAATTGTGAAAAGCAGAAAACACAAGAAAGGTCCCAAGGAAGGAGTGCATCTACTGTCCAATAAAAGTATGGAGACTGTATTAGTCCATTCTTGCATTGCCATAAAGACATACCTGAGACTGGGTAATTTATAAAGAAAAGAGTTTTAATTGGTTCAAAGTTCTGCAAACTGTACAGGAAGCATGATGCTGGCATTTGCTCCACTTCTGGGGAAGCCTCAGGAAACTTGCAATCAGAAGGGGAAGCATGCCCGTATTACATGGCTAGAGCAGGAGAGAAGAGGCAGGGAGATGCCACACACTTTTGAACACAATAACTTACTCACCATCACAAGAACAGCACCAACGGGAAAATCTGACCCCATGATCCAATCACCTCCCATGAGGTCCCACTTCCAGCACTAGGGATTGCAATTTGACAAGAGATTTGGGTGGGGACACAGATCTAAACTATAACAGAGACTGAGAAAGATGAAAAGCCTACTGTTATTTTGAGCAGATTAGTAAAATGATTTGCTGTATGTATTTCCCTAGTATCACAGCTAAAGTGCTCTGTTGTCTCTATAGTCTCTTCAGGGTAAAGTTCACACTTTTTATTTTTATTTTAGAGACAGTAGTTTGCTCTGTGGTCCAGGCTGGAGTGGAGTGGTGTGATCATGACTCACTGCAGCCTTGAACTCCTGGGCTCAAGGGATCCTCCTGCCTCAGCCTCCTGAGTAGCTGGATATATAGGTGCAGGCCATCATGCCTGACTCCATACTTCCTAATGTGCCTACCTGACCCACTCATGTCACAGCTGCCCAGTATATGTTCCAGTATTTTTCATACTGTTCCTAATTACCCCAAGTGCACCATGCAGTTTACTTCACTGTGTTTCTGTGCACCCTGTTCTGTCTGGCTCAAAAGTTCTTTATTCCACTCTTTGACAAGTCAACTCTGACTTGTGCACCTCTGACTTATGCATTGAAACCATCAGTTTAGGGTTGCATTCTCTAACCTGGCCCTACTTAGATTTTATGTTACCATCTTTTAGTCTGTCTGCCTCTCACTCCAGGTGGGGTGCACTCAGAGGACCAGAACTCTTCTCAGAGGAGCTTGAGATCATTGATGAATTTAAAGGAGGAAGATACGGAGAAGAAAGTTCATACACATTAGAAAAAGTGTCAAACAGCGTACACAATGGTTAAAGGGTAAATCATTACAAAATAACAAAAAGGGAGATTTTAGAGTGAAGCCCCTTCTTAACATAGCAAGTAGGACAGACATTTCTATTTCTTCACATTTTTCCACCCTCTTGCTATCCCACATCATCCTGGTCTAAGTTGTGGATATCATTAGGTGGGTCTAGGCCATTTGGTAGGAAACGAGACTGTGTAAAAGACGTAGGATTACTAGGTTTTTCAGAGATGTTTTCACTGAACCATTTTTTTTTTTTTTTAGAATGTGGAGGGTGTTTTGAATATATATACTATATATATATATACACACACACACATATATATACACACACACAAACACACACACACATATATAGTCTCAACTGGAGAGAGTTCTTGTTCTCAGTTTACTTGGGATGCACCATGCCTTCTCTTTGGAAAACAGTCTTAGCTTACGATACTACAGAGCTCGGGACACAACCAGAGGAGAAAGACTGGGTCCCATTTCTCTGCCTAAGGCTGTAGGCCTAAATGGGAAGCTGTGCTGCACAGTCCAGTTCAGCAGAAATGAAGACTATGATTAGGGCACATGGGAAGAATAAGAGAGTGTATCGAACAGGGTCTTACAATGGTGCACCATTTTTCAGTGTGTTTCACAGGCAATTCCTGTACAGACTCCCACTTATGGATTATGGGGACCAGTTAATCCGTCTAACAAGGAATGATCCAGCAAGATGATGGATTATTCCAGAAGGATTTCAGTGTACCCACTGACTTTCTTCTATTAAGAAAACATTATAAAATATTGTTGAATTAAAATGAGCTACTTATTAATTATTAAGGCTTTTTATCATGGATACCAGTTTGGTTGTTTTTCAAGGCTTCAATTCATGGAGAGTTGGAGAGATTGCTAGGTTTGTTTACTTATCTGTGCATTCTCATAAATTAAATTTGCTGTAGATGCTATAGATGTTTATGATTTCTGAGATGTTTATAGGGGAAAAGGGGGAAGGGTATTCTAGTCACCATGGCTAATTAATTCTTTTTACTTAAAATGACCCATGATGCAATTCAAACTGCCTTCAGGTGTTTCCTTTTACTGACAAGTAAGTTCAGATTTTTAAAAAAATTAATTCTGAATTTACAAAAACTCACTCAATAATTTCCTACTCCACAGTGTACATGAGGGTCTACCGACATTCATGAAAAATAAAAGTATTGAAGAACCCATTCTAAAAAACTGCTATTAGAAATGAAAAGAAAGTTCGCGTTTGCTCAGTGGCCTCAAAGTAGTTCCTTTAATCAAATGTTTAATACTGGTAAGCTGCCACATTCTCTCTTCCCACAGGACTGCTCATTTCCCTGGTTCTGGGCTCCATTTTTAATCAGTTCCGGCACTAAGTATGTGTCCTCAGGGAAATAATTTCCTTTGTTCTATTTTCTCCTCTTGCAGTAAGAGAAGAACTGTTTCAATTTCGAAATTATTTGGAATGATTTCTGGTGAAGTGGATTGTGTAGACACACGGAGAGTACCATGAATGTATTTGCTGGGGCAGGATCATTCTAAATAAACACTCTTAGGTTTTTCCATTGTTTTCCAATTCTCAAAACCATTTCACAAACATCATCTCATTATGAGATTCAATTCACTGAGAAAATTAACTGAAAATATAGTTAATGCTATGATTTGGTCAAATGTGTTATTTTTGTTTATTCCTCCTTATCAGTGAACACAAAGGGTAGAAGTATAAATAATTTACATATATTTTAAATGACTACATTTTACCCTCAGGAAAGAAAAAAGCATGCAAGATTAATTCTTCATAATCCTATATTTCAAAGCAGGATTTTCACGTTATGTTTTAGTTTTGGATTTCAAGATGCACACAAATAATCTCTGCATACAAAAGAAACAAAAATGTTTTTAAAAGTTATTTTATTAACATAGTAACAGCAAATGAAATCGCCTCGAAAGATTATCTAAAATGTTGCCTGATTTACAGGAAGACTTTTTTTTCAACTTTTATTTTAGATTCAGGGGGTACATATTCAGATTTTATGACTGGATATGTATCACGTGATGCTGAAGTTTGAGATACGGTGGATGCTGTCACCCAGGTACTGAACATAGTATCCGATAGTCCTTGCCTCCCTTGTGCCCTCCCTCCTCTAGTAATCCCCAGTATCTATTGTTCCCATCTGTAGGTACATCTATTCCCAATGTTTAGCTCTCACTTAGAAGTGAGAACATGTGGTATTTGGGTTTTCACTTATCCTAAGTGAATTTACACAGGAACAACAACAACAAAAAAAACCCAGGTATTTGGGGGTTTTGTTCCTGTGTTAATTCAGTTGGGATAATAGTCTCCAGCTGCATCTATGTTGCTGCAAATGACATGAATTTATTCTTTTTCACAGCTGTGTATTATTCCACAGTGTATATGCACATTTTCTTATCCAATCCACTGTTGATGGGGACCTTGGTGAATTCCATGATTTTGCTATTATATATAGTGCTACAATCAATATACAAGTATAGTCGTTTTTTGGTAGAACAATTTATTTTCCCATGTAAACATTTTTTATTTAATGAACTTATATTTTAAGGAAGTTTTGGTTTCACACTAAAATTGAAGGGAAAGTACAGACAATTCATAAGTAGCCTCTGTCTCCACCAACAAACCACCTCTTTGAGAACATACAGCCTCCACCACACCTTTCTAAAATGTAAGCAGTCATGATTGTCAGTTATTTTGGATTAACTATGACACCTTTCCTTGTTTGGCTCAACATTTTTAATATATTTTATTTTTTAAAGCAATTTTAGGGTCACAGAAAAATTGAGCAAAAAGTACAGAGGATCCATGTGCCTCTGCCCCCACACACGCACAGCCTTCCCCACTCTCAATCTCCCCTTTTAGAGTGGTACATTTGTGACAACTGATGAACCTACACTGACACGTCATTGTCACCTGAAATCCATAGTTCACATTAGGGTTCACTCTTGGTGTTCATTCTAGAGGCTTGAACAAATGTATAATGACATGCATCTATCATTATATTATGTTGGTGCAAAAGTAATTATGGGTTTTGCCAATACTTTGGTGCAATACTTTTGCACCAACCTAATATCACACAGAATAGTTTCCTTGCCTTAAAAATTCTCTATGCTCCACCTGTTAAACTGTCCCTCCTGCATACTCCTGTCAACCCCTGACTACCTTTTCACTGTCTCCACAGTTTTGTCTTTTCCAGAATGTCATATAATTAGAATTTTACAGCATATAGCCTTTTTAGACTGGCTTCTTTCACTTGGTAATATGCATGTCTTTTTGAGGCTTAATTCTCACTTATTTATAGTGCTGAGTAATATTCCATTGTCTGGATGCACAGCAGTACATTTATCCATTCACCTACTGAAGGACATCTAGGTGGCTTCCAAGTTTTGGCAATGATGAATAAAGCTGCTATAAACATCCTGCTGTACTCTATCTGAAATATCCCAAATAGACCAATCCATATTGCCTTTGCTTCTCACAGCAACATTTTACATGTTACTGCCGTTTGTTAAAAAAATTATATGAAAAAGCATAATATTGATTTTTATTGGACCTTGACAACATATTTCTAATTTTATCAGAAAAGGGCAAAATATTTTAAACAAGTTAAAGGAAGAAGAATGGAAGGAAGGAGCTTATTGTGATGGGATGTTAGTATAGTTTATAAAAGTGTGACAACGAATAAAAATGATACTATGAAATAATGTATATGCCCAATGTTTATATATTGGGCATAACCACATAATAAAATATTACAAAGCAGTCAATACAAATGTGGAATATTTAGTAATCTATAGAAACTTTAGTTACATAATGTTGAGTGTATGAGGCAGATATTCAAAAGTTTCAAAGATATAAACCTAAACAGAAAAGATGAATAAAACATGGTATATCCATGAAAATATTACTTGGAAATTAAAAAGAAATGAACATATTATATTCATATACAATATGAATGTATTTTATATATTTATTATATATGATACATATTATAACATGGATGAACCTGAAAATGTTGTATTAAGCAGAAGAAGGCAGATGCAGAAGATCACATATGATATTTCATTTTTCTGAAATATCCTTAATGGGTCAATCCATAGTGACAGAAAGTAGACCATTGATTGTCTAGGCCTTGGAGAGATGGCGGGGGCGTTGAGGGGATGATGGTTAAGAGATGTGGGGTTTCTCTCTCAGGTAATAAAAAGTTGTAAAATGGATCATGGTGATGGATGCACAACCCTGTGAATAAAAGCTGTTGGACTGCACAATTTAAATGGATGTGTTGTACAAACTGTGAGTTATATCTCAACAAAGCTGTTTTTTATTATACTTTAAGTTCTGGGTTACATGTGCAGAACATGCAGTTTTGTTACATAGGTTTACACATGCCATGGTGGTTTGCTGCACCCATCAACCCGTCATCTACATTAGGTATTTCTCCTGTTATCACTCCCCTAGTCCCCCACCCCCCGACACACCCCAGTGTGTGATGTTCCCCTCCCTGTGTCCATGTGTTCTCATTGAACAACTCCCACTTATGAGTGAGAACATGCAGTGTTTGGTTTTCTGATCTTGTGATAGTTTGCTGAGAATGATGGTTTCCAGCTTTATCTATGTGACTGCAAAGGACATGAACTCATCCTGTTTACAGCTGCATAGTATTCCATGGTGTATATGTGCCACATTTTGTTAATCATATATATATATGTGTGTGTGTGTGTGTGTGTATGTGTGTATATGCACATTTATAATTTCACTGGAGAAAAATGAGAACACGGTTAACCAATTTTCAAAATAATCACCCACTATTCTACCACACTAGAGACAAAAACTGTCTGCCTTATTTAAGGCTCTATTTTTTATTCCAGCCACTAAACAACTTATAATGATAGTATCTGTGTTCATTATCAGTGTTTTCTTACATAAATGTGTCATAACTAATTAATCAATAGCTATCATAGGGGAGTAAATTCATTCTGATATTTTGGTGTTGCAAAATTCCTCGATATTACTGAATTTCCCACTTCTGCTATTTTTCTCTGGTTAAGTTCCAAAATTATGTTTACAGAAACACATTTAAGACATTTTAAGGTCTTTATTATATATTTCCTAATGGTTCACTGTAAATCAATGTTAAACACATTTATCAAAAGTGTCCAAGAGTATCTTTTCCCCTATATCTTGGCCCACATTGTCTATGATTTACCATTTATATTTCAGTTTCATCATGGGAAATTTATGCAGTGTTTAAATGCTAGCAAGTTTTGTTTACCAGTGACTTTAAACATTGTTATATGTTTATGGGTCTTATAAATGCATTTGTAAAAAGTTTTTTATAGACTTATCCAACATTTTATTTTATTAATATTTTTCTATTGATGTTAAGAACTCTTTATATAATAATTGTTCAATACATGTAAGCCACATGTTTAAAAAGCTAGTCTCTGCATATTTGTACATGTCCTTTATGTTACAGAGAAGTATTTATTTGTATAGTAAAACTTATAAGTATTTTCTTTTTCGTTAAAAAGTAATTGTTGAGCTCTGTCTATGGGCAAGAGACACTATTACCAGAGTATTAATGGTAAGAAAAATACACCTTGTCTTTCTCATGAGGGCCTTAAAGTGTTGGAGATAAGAAGGTTAATGTTTAAAATTACAGAAATAAATATACAGCTAATAATTTTCATAAATGTTATAAAGAGGTATCAAAATGTTCCCCAGGGAGATTCTATAATCTATAGAGTTGGTGTATATGGGCAAGAAATGATGTTGGAGCTATTGTCTGAAGGATGACTTGGTGTCCATTATGTGTGTGGAGGGGATTAGGGGTTTGGGGTGGGAGGAAGGAGAGGTGGATGGCAGAACCAGGTGTGTGCTGGTAGCCGAAGTAGGTGGTTTCCTTCTGATTTCTATATTTAGGGTCCAGCTTAGAAAATCTTTCTACATCCCCAAATTCTATCAATGTTTATCTATATCTTATCATGTATTTATTATTTTTTAAACTGCGTTTCCATCTTGACATGTATTTGCTATAGGTTGTGAGGCAGGGATCTAGTTATCTAATTACTGTTTTGCTGATGTTGCTTTTTCCCATCAAGTGGTTAGCTAGCCCTGTTAATATTAAAAGATAGTTTCATCATATATTAAATTCTGGTAAATATGCTGGTCTCACGTGCTTACAAAAAATGTCAATGAAATTAGAATTAACTTATATGCAGATATAATGCATGTAATTTTAGTCATAAAAATGCAAAAGTGTATCATAAAATCATATCAGGTCTTTAATAGATGTCATGAGTACTCATGTTAAAGATATGACTGAGATAAAAATGAAATATTTTTTAAAAGATCACTTGTACCATTGCACTCTTTCTAGAATCTTCATGGAAGGATTCTGCCTTCTTCACAGTGGTCTATTAGGCTGGTGCAAAAGTAACTGTGGTTTTGGCCATGGCACCATATTATGAAAGCTCCTTTTGGCAGAAATCCATTTATTTCTACTTTTCTTATTCATCCTGAATATCTAACAGTTTTCTTTTTTCTACAGCACTCATTAATGTATCCATTTCAATCAACAAAGAGCTCATGTCCTTGGGGTAGACAAGCTTTTATAAACAGTGCACAAAAACACTAACCTTACAATTAAAGATTATAAATTGTTGCTGCCTGATAACAAACAACCTCTGTATAAAAACAGTCACTGTTAAGTGAATTAAAAGGAAAGTTGTAAGTGAAAGGCGATATTTGCAACAAATATAGCCCCCCAAAGAGCTTGAGATAGTAGAATATATAATGGGTGGCTTCAAATCTATCAGAGAGAAATAAAGACAACCAAATACAAATAAAAGAAAGAGACTTTCTTGGGCATTGTATAAAAGAGAATTCCTAAACAGGCAGGAAACATGAAAAGTTGTTCAAGCTTATTAGCAGTCAGGTAAATGCAAATGAAGCCATAAAGTGATACCATCAAACACTCACCTGGATTTCCAAATTTAAAGAGATTCACAATACTGCGTATTGCAAGGACTTAGAACAGTGCTGTCCCATAGAACTTTTTGTGATGATAAAAGTGTTCTTTCTGTGCTGTTAAATATAGAAGCCACTAGCTGCATGAGGTCATGTAGACCTTGAAATTTGGCTACGCGGACTAAGGAGCTAAATATTTAATATTTTATTTTATTTTATCATAATTAAATCTAAACAACTATTTGTAACTGGTGGCTGCCAGATGGGATAGAGCATTCTACGGGAATTCCACTGTTGGTGGAAGTGTAAATTAATACAAACTCTATGAAGAGTTTATGTCATTATTTACTAAAGTTGAATGTACACATACTCCAAGACACATCAATTTCACTTTTAGGTATATATCCAAAGACATTTATTTACAATAGCCCCAAGTGGGAAACATACCAAGGGTTCATCTGTAGCAATATCAATCAGTAAATGAGTATTTTCATGCGATAGAATACCACATAGCAATGAAAATGAGCTAACCACCACTACACACAACACTGGTGAATCTCACAAACGTAACACTAAGCAAAATAAGCCAGATACAAAAGAATAATTATTCTACAATTTAATGTATTTAATATCAAAAAGATACTGAACTGGTCTGTGGTGCAGTCATAATTGGGAGGCTGGTGGAGAGGAAGCAGAAGAATTAGTGGTGAGAGGATCTGCTTGCCAGATTCTTGACCATTTTTCAAAGATGGAGGTACATGCACAGGTGTGTTCTCTTGTGATGATTCATCAAGCTGCATATGAATTATTTGTGCACTTGTCTGTATGTATGCTATAGTTCCACATGAATGGTAAACACAGCAAAAAATGGCATGTTAGTAGTGCATTTAATGACATGGAAAATTATGCCATAGTGTCCAAGAACGTAAACTTCAATAACTGAGAGTAATCTCTGATTGCTTTGAATTTTTTAAAAGTTTTAGGGATTCCTTATCTAATTTATTTTTTAATATCATTTCTCTTTTATATGTACACAAAATTGGTGTAACTAAATAAACAAAGTGCTGTTTGAATAAGTATAAAATACAAACTATAAGTGATAAGAAAATATTGTATCATCTGTTTAAATGGCGATGTTTACTTCGTCTCTTTCAGAGGCCAAGAACAGGGGTGCGTCTTATCATTGAAGGTCTCTTAGATACAAGGAAAAGTAGTGGCTATTTGATTATTGAGAATTCCCAAAACAACACAAGGCACTTTTTTGTTTGTTTGTTTGTTTTCTGAGACAGAATATCACTCTGTTATCCAGGCTAGAGAGCAGTGTGATCTCAGCTCACTACAACCTCTGTCTCCTGGGCTCAAGCAATTCTTGTGCCTCAACCTTCAGAGGAGCTGAAATTACAGGCATGCACCACCACCCCTGGCTAATTTTTGTATTTTTGGTAGAGACGGGGTTTCACCATGTTGGCCAGGCTGGTCTTGAACTACTGACCTCAAGGGATCCGCCCACCTCAACCTCCCAAAGTGCTGGAATTACAGGCATGAGTCACTACACCCAGTCACAAGACACCTTCTTTACAGGACACAGAAATTACAGGATAGGCCATGACTCCAGAGTGAATTCAGATAGTGCTCCTATTGAGACCAGATGAGAACTGAAGAAACAGAAGCAAAAGGATTGAGGAGACATTGAGTAAACAGCAGTTCCTAATGGGAATTGGATAAATACATAAATAAAAATTTAAATAAATAGTAATACAAATAGGAATTTACACATACAGGAATAAAAATGAAACTTCTCTTGGTCATTCTATCAAAATTGTGAGTGAAACTTCCCTCCCAAGTATTGCCACTCCTATTGAATCATGGAGGTCTAATTAGCTATTTTGCAGGAATAAACATCTTTGTCTATGAGTAGGTAAAGTCAAAGAAAAGAATTTAGTGAAAATCTATCTTTATTGAAAACTAAAATTATAGGTACTTTGCTAATTAGTTCAGAATAGCCCATTTAAGTTGCCATATATCCAAAAATACTACTGGGGCTTACTGGAAACATTCATCATTGTGCTACAATCTGACACATTTCATTTTGTTGATTTGTGTATGGAAATGCTCAAATTTTCTTCTCAATCCTTCAGAGCAAATGGGTATAAAAACTCCCAGTTCAGGGACAGGCAAAGTGGCTCACACCTGTAATTCCAGCACTTTGGGAGGCCGAGTTTTGAGGATCTCTTGAGGCCCGGAGTTCAGTTTAAGATGAGCTAGGTAATACAGCGAGGTCTTGTTCTCTACAAAAATATGCAAAATTAGCCAGGCATGATGGTGTGCACCTGAAGCCCCAACTACTTGGGAGGCTGAAGTAGGAGGATCACTTGAGCCTAGGAGTTCTAGGCTGCAGTGAACTAGGATCATACTACTGCTCTCCAGCCTGGGTGACAGAGCAAGATTCCAACTCAAAGAGGAAAGGAAGAAAAAAAGAAAAAAAGAAGGAAAGAAGAAAGAAGGAAGGAAAGGAAAGGAAGAAAGGAAGGAAGGAAGAAGAAAAGAAAAGAGAAAAACCTGTAGTGAGCCAGAATCGTGCCACTGCACTCCAGCCTGGGTAACAGAGCAAGACTCTATCTCAAAAAGGAAGGAAGGAAGGAAGGAAGGAAGGAAGGAAGGAAGGAAGGAAGGAAGGAAGGAAGGAAGGAAGGAAGGAAGGAAAGAAAGATAAAAGAAGAAAGAAAAGATCCTCCCAGTTCACATTCTGAGGTACTAGTAAGTTACATGGAGAAAACCAAGAAAATGCCCTGAGACTAATTAAGTTGAATTCATGATACTTTATTTTCTTTGTCCTTCTTCAAATGGACCACTGGTGACAAGGGCTGCAACAGGGAGGATTTTGTGTAAAGATTTTTCAAATGGAGTCAGTTTCTTTTTTGAGAAAATTACAAAGTCCAATGCATGTTAGCGATGGGAAGTCTTCAGCTATTATTTCAGCTTGGTTACTTTCATTCCTCCTCTTGCAAGAACTTTGCTATATGAAGAGGACTGTTGTTACTGAGTTCTGTCATGTTCAGCAGAGTGAAAATAAAATCCAAAGAACGCATAAACATTATCATGCTATTTTTTCCTAACCCTTTTAAACTTTTGCTCAATTTGATGTTAACAAAAGCAGGCATTCATAGTCTTATACCATTAGAAAGTGTATTCTGTTGGCAACAAAAACAAAAACCAACAATCCCTTGTAGATATATGCATTGGAACATCAGCAGTTGCCTTCCAGGATATATTTCCCCATTGATACATCCACTTTGATGTGTGATTCTGTTCATGTTCTTATCCTCTAATTTTATCCCTATGTAGCCAGTGCAGCATCTATGAAACAGTTGATGCTATGTGCATCTCCATGGGATACCTGATGAAACCATAGGCAATCCCTGTACCCCTGCTGGTGACCAGCTCAAGAATCAGGCAAGTAAACTTATTGTTGCTAATAAGATGAGGAAGGATGTCTTCTGCAAGGCTCTTGTGAGATATGTCTTTGTGACTAGTAGATATACACAAGAGGAGACGGTCTCTCTGCTTCCACATCACATATTTCTCCCCATGTCATGCCCAGAACTGCACAGCAACCTTGGTGTACCAAGCTGTATTAAGGTTCTCTGGAGAGATAGAACTAATAAGATAGATGCATATATGAAAGGAAGTTTATTAAGGAGAATTGACTCACATGATCACAAGGTAAAGTCCCATGATAGGCTGTCCGCAAGTTGAGGAGCAAAGAAGTCAGTGGTGGATCAGTTCAAGTACCAAAACCTCAAAAGTAGGGAAGCCAACTGTGCACCCCTCAGTCTGTGACCAAAGGCCCAAGAGCCCCTGGCAAACCTCTGGTGTAAGTCCAAGAGTCCAAAAGCTGAAGAACTTGGAGTCTGATGTTCGAGGGCAAGAAGCATCTAGCACAGGGGAAAGATTAAGGCTGGAACACTCAGCCAGTCTGTTCCTTCCAATTTCTTCTGCCTGCTTTATTCTAGCCGCAATGGCAGCTGTTTTGATGTTACCCACCCAGAGCGAGTGTGGGTCTGCCCCTCCCAATGCACTGATTCAAATGTTAATCTCCGTTGGCAACACGCTCACAGACACACCCAGGAACAATACTTTACATCCTTCGATCCAATCAAGTTGACAATATTAACCATCCTGGAAAGTTGTAAGCATCCACTGTAGCACAATGGGCATATAGTTCACAATGCTGTACCATGCACCTCAACATTTGTTAAGAGTGTGTAGGTCGTGTTGTGTGTGTTTTACCACAAGTTTAAAAATACTCCTGATTATCTTATTCCATATGCTTAACACCTTAGCAAACCTCAGTACTTCACTGCCCTTTTCTGGCTGCATGGCTTATCAGAGAAAGTGTGGGTTTGGAGTCAGACAAGCTTCAGTTCAAGTACTAGGTGATCTGGAACAGGTTACTTAGCCTGGCTGGTCCTCAGGGTCATCTTTTGTAAACTCAGGATGGAATAAGACAGCCCCATCTATCTTCCAGCACCATTCTAAGGATGACTCATAGGCATTGCTCAGACATGGCAGTGATTATTGTTTTTTGATTAGCATCTAGCCCTCTCCCTGGACCATGGTAGGTGCCCAATAAATGCTTGTTGAATGAATAATTTAATTCATTGTTAATGAATTTGTATTTTATTTTACCCTGCTCCTTGCCATTTTTTTAGTGCAATTACTCTTATCTAGTTTTGAGTTGCATCCAAATTCTCAATCTAGTTAAGATTCAAAATTACATATCAGCTTGCTGGGCTAGCACTTTTCCTTACCCTCTCCCTGAAGGGTCCCCAATTCTGTTTCTATTCTGTGTCTTTTTTCCCCACTTCCATGAACATGTGTCCAGGGCCCCTTGCTGCCAAAGCCCTTCAACTAGTTATTCTCCAGCAGAACATTTTTCTGCCAGTGAAAATATTTTCTTTCAGGAATTGACTAAAAGCTGTTTTCATAAAAACTTCCCTGTGTGAATTGAGCCTATAATTATCTTGCTCTTTCTTAGGATTTGTGCAGAGCTTATGCACACCTAAAGCGTGCCAATTCACGCTTGGTTCTGGGGTCTATAGGAGAGTCACAGAAACATGACTCCTGTCATGAATGCAAGCTAGGAGGTGGTCCCTAAAGCAGGGGATGTGTCTCGAATGCCTCTTCAGTCCTCGTACAGTGTCTAATACGGTGCTGCTTCCACAGCGTTGAGCAGCAGTCCTTAAGAGGGTGGAGTTTAGAATTTGATCTTTGCAGACTTGAGTTTCAATCCTGACTCTATAATCTATAAGCAGTATAAGAAAGGTACCCAAACTGTCTGTCTCATTTGTCCAGTGGGGACACTACCCATTTTACAGGGTGTGATGGTTAATTTCAGGTGTCAATGTGACTGACTCCCTTAAGGAATACGTCAGGAATTGGTAAAGCATTGTTTCTGAGTGAGCCTGCACATGTATTCCCGGGAAGATTGGTGTAGGCTGGTGGACAGAGTGGGGAAGATGTCTGCAATAGAGACAGGCCCCATCCAGTTCTCTGAGGGCCCAGACAGGAGAAACAGGGCAGAGGAAAGGCACTTTCCTCCCTTTCTCTCCTGGAGCTGAGACTCTTCTTTTCCTGCCCTTGGACACCAGAACTTCAGGCTCTTTTTATACTGAGAGTTACACCATCCATTTCCCTGGTTCTGAGGTTTCTGGGTGTGGGCTGAGTCACACTCCTGGCATCCCAGGGACTCCATCTTGCAGATAGCCTGCCCTGAGACTTTTCATCCCTAATTCCCCTAATAAATCCCCTCTCATCTATCTTTGCTGATCACGTGTTGGTGTCTCTCTAGACCCCCGATTAATCCACAGGGGTAATGTGAGGGAGAAATGAGGACGTGCATGGGGAGCATTTCACACCCTGCCTGACACATGCCCAGGTCCAGTGGGCTGCAGCTGCAGTTATTCTAGAGCTTAGCATCAGTGTTCAAAACAGCAGAAGGCCTTCCCTCTGGTACCCAGCCATCGCGTTGAGCTTCTCCTGTCATTTTTCAATTCCAGAGTGTTTTTGAGAACAATTCTATGTCCCGTGTATCACTGACGTGGGGCCAAAGACAATCCGCACGCGTGGGGATCTGAAGCTGGGAATGACCAATGGGTCAGAAAGTTCTCAGGAGTCAGGAGCAGAGGAAGCTGCATGGTCAAGGGGAATCGACGTGAGCCTTCCTGCCATGTGTCCTATTTCCTGTGGTCTAATGAGACAGAGACATATGTATGTAGACATCATCTCATGCTGAGCTCTTTAATATGTACAAAGTGTTTTCAAATTCTCCCACCAACTGTCTTTGACAGCTGAGGATCTGCAGATCACCTGATGTTCATGACTGTTGTCAAGGGGATCCTCCCTTTAGGGACACAGGAAGATTTGCCTAAAATGTCAGGAAGCTTTGATACCTATATTTTATTATACAAGCCAACTAAAGCTTTGCTGTTATATTACTTTGGGTCTTTACTCATCCCACTGTTTATTTTAAGCCTCAGCTTGTGGGTAGTTGGAGAAGGAGGGAAAATATTCAACACTCTTATTAACTAACTTAACTCTGTATTTAACATGTAGAATCAAGAAAGACTTAAAGGAAGATGTAGTATTTGTGAATGCTCCAACAAATTAAAATATTATTTAAATTATTGATTTCTGATTAAATCACTTACTGTCTATAATGAATTAAAACAGTTTGTGAAAATAAATTCACTGATATTTTTGCATTTATAATTTCAAAATCATAATAACTTTCCAAAGTTGAAAATGCCTGAAACACAAGTCTGCCAATCATCAAAATAAAACATGTAGCCCCAGTGAAAGAGCTAGTCAGGATGTGTTCCCAACAAATAGCAGTTGAAGCTCCTATTGCCATGAAATGATGAAACAAACATGGTTTAAGTGCCATGGATAATTTTTTCAATGCCAAAGAATCATCACAGACTGTTTTGGCTTGCAGAGCTTGAATGGAAATATGGAATTAAAATAAAGTGCACATTAATTCTTGAATGTAATTTTGAAACACATTGCAAACTTGTTCCCTAATATACACCAAACCCAAAAGTGACCACTGACAAGATTCAGTTTACTTCAGTTTTTATGCTGTCATTATGGAAAAAACTATAGCAGAAAGTTCACCAATTTCCCTTTGGAAAGAGATATACAACCACAGCCAATAGGCTTTCCTAAAAGACAGCAGGAGCTTTTCATGCCGACTTGTTTCCCATCCATAACATACAAATATTTATTGGTCAGGGTCTATACAGCTTTGCAAATAAACAGGCTTTGAGTTATACCAGGCATGCTCATCCTTATATGGTATTTCCATATAAGAAATACAAAAGAAACACACCACAAAATGATGGTGTTCAGGACATGGGACAATGCCCTGTTTCTGTGATATAGCACCCTACGTTTCATAGGATTCCATAGGAGGCAGCTACAAGTTCAACATGCAAAGCTCTGAAATCCCTTCCTAAGTTAGTGAAGTGAAGCCCTGACCGCACCAAGTAAGGGATGAAACAGAACTCATCTGTTGTTTCTCAAATGATGCTACCATCTCTTCTAAGCCACCATTAATTTTAACGTATTTAAAGATGTAAGAACAATCTGTGTAACAAGTGAAAACTGCCTGTAAAGTTAGCGCTTTACATCTCAAACACTTATTATATGGAAATTCATATTTTCATAATCACATAAAAGTTTAACATGTTATTCATTATAAGATTACAGGACATGAGTTATTCTGTCTGTGTAATTATTAACAACTGGAAATTAAATTGTGATAATTTTGTACTCTTTTCTTCTTAAAATGATCATTTCCTTTCTCCTTTTGCCTGAGAGCCATGCTTGAAAAATACTAACTCCTTACCTTCTAAAACAAATTATTATATATAATATATAAATATAAATATGTTTTATATATGTATTTATACATAAAATATATATTTATATATAAATATATGTATTCTACATAAAACATAAAAATACAAATAAATATATAAATATGTATAGTAGGTTCTAGTACATATACAAAAGGCCTATGTATTTTAAACATGTGTATATATAGTCTATATTTATGTTTATATTTATATTTATATATAAAAATATAATCCATATTTCTATATTTTTATTTATATATTTTATATAAAAATATATATAATCTATATAGGTTTGTATATAGTAAATATAGTTGTATAGTACATTTTATTTACATATATTCATATATATTTGTATACAGTAAATTCTACTATATATAGAAAAGACCTGTGTATTTCTAATGTGTGGAAATATGAAATGTACTTTTTGTCTCCTCAGTTGCAAAAATAAAAAGGCTTTTTGTAAGTAGATAGATTTTGCTCTACTTTGAATATTTCTTCTTAATCATATTAGATTGTAGGGAGGGGACGCTGAAAGGAAAGAGGATGGAGACGATTCTTCCATCGGTTTCTATAAATGAAAAGGTATTTTAACAATGAAACCTAAGTAGGTAGAATCCAGTTCTTGGTACTTGGTGTATGTGCTAGCAAGATTGCATGAAGAAACAAACCTTACAAGAAGCAGAGTCATCCCGTGAAGGGGAAACTTTTCTCCAATGCTCAGCCATGACGCAATCCTTATCCTCCTGTCTGGCTAACTGTGACTTGTCCCTTTGACCTCAACCCAGCGGGATCCCACTTCCCTCCCTTCCGACATACCACCTATTCCTTCCTTCTGTCCTTTCTCCCTCCCCACACACCTCCTCTTCCTCCCTCCCTCCCTCCCCACACACCTCCTCTTCCTCCCTCCCTTCCCACACACCACCTCTTCCTCCCTCCCTCCCTCCCCTCATACCACCTCTTCCTCCCTCCCTCCCCACCTCTTCCTCCCTCCCCACACCCCACCTCTTCCCCTTCCCTCCCCACACACCACCTCTTCCTCCCTCCCTCCCTCCCCACCTCTTCCTCCTCCCTCCCTCCCCTCACACCACCTCTTCCCCCCTCCCCCCCACCTCTTCCCCCCTCCCTCCCCACCCCCCACCTGTTCCCCCTCCCTCCCTCCCCACCATCAGAGAACACAGAGTCACTGAGATAATTTGCAACACATTCATTTTATTATCTTCACCAGGGGCCACCCTGCTGGTGAGATCTCTGAGGTCTGGCGACTGGGCCTGAACTTAGTCGCCGCTCAGGGAGCTGGTGGCGTCGGTGGCCGCCCCCTCGCTCAGCTGGGTCTCCTGGCTCAGGGTGTCGTGCTGGCTCCCCTCGCTCACGGGCTCCTCCACCGGCAGCTGGTGCTGAGGGAGCTCCTGGCTGGGCTGGTCACTGGGGCCGGGGGCCGCTGGCCCGCTCCCCGCCTCAGGGGCCGCCGCCGCCGCCATCTTGCTGGCGGCCCGTTTCTTCCCGCCTCTCCGTCCATGAGCTGCTTTTCCCTTCTTGGCCGCCCCGGTAGCCTGGAAGGACAAAGGGAGATCCCAGAAGGGCTTTGGTTGAGGGAAGAGGATGGAGGAGGCTGGGAACAGGGACGTTTCCTCAGAGGCGGGTGGGCCGGGTTGGGGGGCTGTGCCAGGGGAGGACGGGAGAGGATTCTGGTGAGGAAGGAGCAAGGGGAAGCTGAGGAGGAGCTTGGGTGGGTCCCTCACCTTCTTCTTCGGGCTGCTGGAGCCCTGCTGAGGAGAGGACTTCCTCTTTTGGGTCTCCTTGGTCTTGGCCGGGGATCCCGAGTCTCTCGGCTTCGGACTCATCTTCCACCGCTCAACGCCTCCCAACGGTCAACCGCAGGCCGCCTGGGGTCCCCGTATATACCCCTCCCGCGGTCTCGGGACAATGAGGCGACCACGTCCCTGAGCTGTGATTGGTCAACACCCCACTCCCCAGCCAATGGTAGCCCTGGGCGGGAAGGGAGGCCTTCGACGTCACAAAGCGCCATCGCGACCTGACTGAGGAAGGTGGCAGGGGAGTGACATCTGATGAGGAAGGCAGGGTGCGCTGGTTGGAGAAAGGGAGATTTGGGTTAGCGCCCCTAAGGATAGTTCCCAAACCGACATGACACCCCTGCTAAATGCCCCATGTTCAATTTTGGCAGATCGCGTGGCACGGGAGGATATTTCTGCCACATGTTTCCCCCGGACCCCCCACTCAGTGGTACATTCTGTTCCTCCACACCTGCCATCATTACCCAGTTTCTGTGTCACCTACCTAAAATCCCTCCATGCTAACTGGGACGGGTTTGGGGCTATATAAAGACGTCAATTGACCAGGCACAGTGGCTCACGCCTGTAATCCCAGCACTTTGGGAGACCGAGGCAGGCGGATCACCTGAGTTCGGGAGTTTGAGACCAGCCTGACCAACCTGGAGAAACCCCATCTCTACTGAAAACACAAAATTAGTCAGGCGTGGTGGCACATGCCTATAATCCCAGCTACTCTGGAGGCTGAGGCAGGAGAATCGCTTGAACCCGGGAGGCGGAGATTGCAGTGAGCTGAGATAGCGCCATTGCACTACAGCCTGGGCTACAAGAACAAAACTCTGCCTCAAGGAAAAAAAAAAAAAAAGCTATCCATCAATCATCTCTCTCTCCTACAAATTCCTCTGCTGCACCTTGAGGACCATTCACTTCTTGGATGCAATCAAAGAACTTTTCCATCTCACTTCCTTCTCCCAGCGTTCACATGGTGCCCCTCAATGTTTCATTCTCATGGTTTAAAGCACTGGCTTCAGGCGGTGAAGATCAGCAAACACACACGCTCAGCTGGGTCTGTATCAAGCTGGGTTCCTCAGAGAAGGAGAAACTAAGCCAATAGGATATTTGTGTGTGTGTGTAATATATGTCATAAACATCTATTTACTATTGTATGGTATTTCTTTATGAATAGTATTATATATATGATATGCTTTACTCTAAGCAATTGGCTCACACATTCACACACTGTGGGGGTCTAGGAAGCTGAAATATGTAGGGCAAGTGCGCAGCATGGAAACTAAAAGCTTCTGCACAGTCAACCATCAACAAAATGAAAAGGCAGGCTATGGTTTGGGAGAAATTATTGTGAACCATATATCTAATAACGAGTTAATATCCAAAATATATAAAGAATTCACACAGCTCAATAGCAAATAAATAAATAGTCTGGTTAACAAATAGGCAAAGGACTTGAATAGGCATTTCTTGAAAGAAAACCCACAACTGGCTGACAGGTGTATGAAAATGTGTTCAACGTCATTAATAATCAGAGAACACAAATGAAAACCACAATGAACTATCACCTCACACCTGTCAGGACGACTATTATCAAAAAGTCAAGAGATAAAAGTAATGATAGCAAAGGTGTGGAGAAAATGAAACCCTTTTAGGGTGTGCGGAAAAGGGGACGTTTACACGCTGTTGACAGACATGTAATTGGTACAGCTGTTACGAAAAACAGTATAATGGTTCCTTGGAAAATCAAAAAAGAGCTACCATATGACCTAGCAGTTCATCTGTTGAGTGTGTATCACATCCCCAAAGTGAAATCCACATCTCATAGAGATATCTCCACTACTAACTTGTTCTAACTCATTAATCACACAGGAAATTAGAGTTTCTGTTTGAAAAGAACGTTTTTTTTTTCACCATTCTGGTATCAAATATTTATTCTAGCCATCTCTTCTTATTTCTTGCTTTGTAATAACCTAGGTACTACTACCCATTGACAGAACTAACTCATTATTCCAACAAGAAATGAGAAATGTTGAGGAGAATGCAATGTTATACTTTTTGTCTTCAAACAGTTATTCTGGTTTTATGGAGGATTCTGTATTTAACTCTTACCCAGGTAACTCTAGTTACCATATCCATAGTACCTAGTCAACAAACCTATAAACGTAAGAACACAGAGTTGACTAGAATGGTTACTAATCTTTCTATGTTCAACCAGTTTTCCTACTAATTGTTAGTTGTTTATTCAACTGTTTGCCTAGGTACCACTAAATGTCTAGTTTTATGTCACTAAGACATAAGAAGTAGTGTTGAAAAGAATTTGTTTATTTCAAGTACTGGCTTCATCTAGTTATCTCTAGTTAATTACTCACTTGGATAAAGTAGATATCCATTGTATGAGGTAATATTTCTAACATGAGGTTGGAATTTTGCATTGAGAAAAATAGTTACTCAACTCCCTGGCATAGGCCAGTTATCTTCAGCTTCCTGGTATCAATTACCTGGTATGGTTAATTCTAGCTGTCTTTAGGTTGGTGATTAAATGTTTACCACCAGCTATCTGTGGTAATTTATTATTCCAACAAAACAGTAGAATGATAAGGAAGGATTTTGCTTTTTCCTGGCATCACGTAGCTATTCAAATTATCTCCAGTTATCCTTTGTACCTTTTTTTCCTGGGTAACACTCAGCACCTATCCTTCTAAGTTCTTATCCCAACTAAAATCAATAATTGAGACTTGCAAAGAACATGAGTTTCAGGGTCAGGTTCACTTGGTATTGTAATGATTGTTAGCTGTTTCTATGTAACCAGTTTCATGGGAAAGCCCAGTTAAGTAGAATTTGTATATTAACTCAACACCAACAAAATTATATTTGACCAGACTAGATTCCCTATGTTCTACATTCCACTGAACTATTCTTGTTGTCTCTATTTTACTACTTACTTAGGTACATGACTTACCTGTAGTACTAATTCGTTATTCCAACAATAACTCAGCAGTAAGTGGTGAGAAGAAAGTGATTTTATTTTTGAAATTTATTTTTATTGAGGTAAAATATACATATGTAATGTACCCTCTTTACCACTTGTAAGTGTGCAGTTCAGTGGTAATAAATAAATTTATATTCTTTTATTTCCCCTTCATCCCCCTCTTCCCCTTCGGGCCTCTGGTAACCATCACTATAGTCGCTATCTTCATGAGAACCACATTTCTACCTCCCATAGATGAGTGAAAACATGCAATATTTGTCTTTCTGTGCCTGGCTTATTTCATTTAACATAATGGCCTCCAGTTCCATCCATGTGGCTGCAAATGACAGGATGTCATTCTTCTTATGGCTGGATAATATTCCATTGTGTACATATACCACATTTTCCTTATCCATTTTTCCGTTCATGGGCACTTAGGCTAAATACATATTTTGGCTATTGTGACCAGTGCTGCAGTACACATGAGCATGCAGATATATCTCTTTGATGTACAGGTCTGTTTATTTATTTATTTATTTATTTATTTATTTATTTATTTATTTCCCTAGCAGTGGAATACTTGGATCATATAGTAGTTCTACTTTTAGGATTTTGAGGAACTCCATACTCTTCTCTGTAGTGGCTGTAGTAATTTACTTAATTTGAGGAACTGTGAGAATGTTTTCCAAAGTCACCATACCATTTTGCATACCCACCAGCAGTGTATGAGCATTCTGATTCCTCCACATCCTCTCCATCACTTGTTATTATCTGATTTTTTACTCTAGCAATCTTTGTGGGTGTGAAGAGGTATCTCACTGTAGATGACAAATTATTTAGAGGTTAACACTCGTTTATGTGTTGAAGCATATGGTCAAGGCTGAGTATTCATGAGGCCAGTAAAATGAATCCATTCAGCCGCACAGTGAGAAGAGAGTGTTTGCAAACAAACAGACAAGAAAATGAGATGCATCCAGACATTCCCAACCACACTCTTCACTCTTCATAATGCATCGTTGTCTCACATAGCCTGACTGGAAGACAGCATGGATGATCCTTTGTAAACTTATTGACATTGTTATGATTCCAAGATCATACCCCACCATGTTTGGTTAGCAGCAGCAATTCCATCCAGGAAAAAGAGAATATTTTGTTTGTTTTGCTCATGGTTTTACCATCTGTTGAGAGACAGAATTATCCTTCACCTCTTTGGCAGTGTCTAGTTGATGAAAAAATCCTCATAATTCTGTTTTCTAAAATGAATTTGTGTTACAAAATTATTCAGACTGAGAATGAGAACAATTTTGGGAGTATCCAGGCAATTCAGCATTCCAAATTAATTTGGGATATAGGTCATGGCCGCCACCATGAAATATGCACATTTGTCAAAGATGTTAAGACTCTACTACTCAAAGCTTTCATCTGACCAATATCTCACCTCCCCTAATACAGCTCCCATCAAGAGGCAAACTTGAATTCCAGATATTATTTCCCTCATCCTTTCCCTGTGACTTGGGTTGTTAATATAAAAGATATTATTGATGATATGGTGATGATGACGATGATGATGATGACAGAGTTTGTCAGAACATTGAGCACTTCTCAGCTGGTTTCAATACTTGGGCATCAGGGATTTTCCTTCGGAGACAGCAGTGATATTGGATAATTTTATTAGTGCCTGACTCACCAAGACAACCACTGTCTCATGCCTACCAACTATCCGTATCTCCTTTTTAAAAAATAAACATACCTCAAGCTTACTCAGAAAAGTAATGAGACTGATTAAACCCATCAATGCCCCGGTTTCCCTTGCTGCCTTGGATGGCTGAGACTGCAAACTCTTTGATATATAAAGACAAAGATTTACTTGCAAAACCTTCATTCTTTTGCTCTTTCTCCTTTTTTCTGGACTAGGGATCTTAAGCATGGAGTTGTTGCACTATCTTGTAACCACAAGGCACGAGAATGAAAGCCTGGAGCCTAGGGATGTGGTGGTTTCATCCTTAGAAAAAGAAGGGATGGGCCTAGTTACCTAAGGGTATCATTGAGCCATCACACTAGCTCACAGCTCAGCACTGAAGCTGGAATAATGTTGCTTTTCTGTTATCTGAATCTGAGTCAAATCCTGTCTGATATACTCTGTCAGCTGCAGGGATCTGAGGATTGTTTTACAACTCAGTACATTGAAATATCCCGCATTTGTCTCTGTGATATTTGGAAATCAAGATCACTTTGAAGTGCAATGAAAATGGAATGGAAAACGAAAATGGAAAATGGAATGGAATTCAACTACTGAAGTGGTCTTCATGATGACTCCAGACTTCTAACATGAGGTGCCAGGTAGGTAGTAGACTCCTTATCAAGCTAGGGAAACTGGGAATGGTGAAACATAATAATAAGATGAAAATAAAGGACTCACATTTGGACATAATGAGTTGTGAGACACTAGCAGAAATCAAGTAGGAAGTGGGAGCTTAGAAAATGGATCTGAGAAGGAGAAGTCAATGCATACATCATCAGCAAGGTGATGAGGAACAGTTGAGATTATCCATGGAGACTCTGTGGAGATTGCTGAGAGTACCCAGCACACACCCTCAGCAAGTCCAGCACTGAGAAACTGATTAGAGGAGGACCCGGTAGAAAGGAGGATGAGGAGAACACTGAGTGGCAGAAGGAAAACCAGAAGAATGTGAAATTACGAACTCCAAGAGAGAAGCATTTTAGGAAGAGATCCCATTCAGCTCCCATCAAATGATGCTTAAATGGACTTAAAAGAAGATGCAGCATAGTATCTATTGGATTTGCCAAGATGGAATTTATAACATTATACAAATAGCTCTGAGGATGATGCCAAGTAGAAAAGGCTGAATAGAAAACGGTTTCAAACATAGCATGATTATTTAAATAGAAATACATATGTATATTTGTGTTACTGGACTCTGAGACTAATATACACCTTCTCTTGGACACAACTGATTTCCAAAGGCGGACCGAGTTACTGTTAGGTGGTGAGATCTGGAGTGATCCTTATCTTCTTTTTAATATATGCTATACTTTTTTGTTCATTTTATAGATTTTCAATCATTTCTTGATTAATTATATTAAGTGACAAAAATAGCCAAATAATGTGGAGTCCATTCATGTCTTCATTTAAACTAATCTTGTTTTTATTGACAGGCAATAAGCACAATTTGGGAAATGGTCAATTAACTAATGTGTTCATATCAGTCACAGTATTTCTTCTTTTTTTTTTATTAGAGACAGGGTCTAACTACATTGCTGATATGGTTTGTCTGTGTCTCCACCCAAATCTCATCTTGACTTATAGCTCCCATAATCCCTATGGGTCATGGGAGGGACCCAGTGAGAGGTAATTGAATGATGGGGGCAGGTTTTTCCCATGCTGTTCCTGTGGTAGTGAATAAGTCTCATGAGATCTGATGGTTTTATAAATGGGAGTTCCCCTGCACATGCTCTCTTGTCTGCTGTCATGTAAGATGTGCCTTTGCTCTTCCTTTGCCTTCTGCCATGATTGTGAGGCCTCTCCAACCATGTGAAACTGTGAGTCCATTAAACCTCTTTTTCTTGATTAATTACCCAGTCTCTGGTATTTCTTTATAGCAGTATGAAAATGGACTAATAAAATTGCTCTGGTTGGTCTCTAACTCCTGGGCTCAAGCAATCCTCCCACCTCAGCCTCCCAAAGTGCTGATATTGCAGGCATGAGCCACCATGTTCAGTCAGTCCCAGAATTTCTGAAAGGATTGATCTTCTATTTTTGTCTTGTCCTGATGTTCCTAGATTAGACAAAAATTATTTCCTTTTGAACCAAGTTTACTGTAATAAATAGTGCTATGTCAAAAAACCATAGGTAGCTTTAAACTCCTTTAGATTAATAGATTGTTATAATTCCAACAGTATCCCACTCTTTTCCATCTCATAAACCTGCCTCAAAACAAATGCTCCTTTTGCAGAAATATTAGCAGAGCATTTATTTAATTTTTTTCTTCAAAGAATAACAGCAAAACAAGAAGGACAAATGTGCATATATGCATTGGTATTGCAGAAGTCAATATACACGTAGTGTATAGGAAATAATCACATCAAATTGACAAAACTATGCATCTTTAGTGACTTCATTATTTTAAGATCATGGAGACCCATCTGTGGTCGATGAGGCAAAACCGACAGCTGCCTGTTCTTGTAAATAAAGTTTTATTGAAATTCTGCCACATTCATTAATTTACATATTGTCTGTGGTTGTTTTTTCACTACAAAGTCAGAGATGAGTAGTCATAAAAGAGACTATCTTGTATTCAAAGCCTAAAATACTTTCCATCTGGTCCTTTACAGGAAAAGGTTGCAGAACTCTGATGTAGAGCGTCTACTATGTGCAAGTAACAGAAAAAGAAACCTTTTCATGTGGTTAAAACTCAGGGCAATAACAAAAGTATCAAAAATACTGGAAGAGGTTCCTAGAAGATAGAGAGATGATTTCCAGCTGGGTTACTGCAGAGGTTAACAGGAGAAGAATGTAAATGAGGCTTCTTTCTTAAGGCAAGGATGTGAAGCAAACATAGCTGGAGAACTTGGTCCTTTTCCATTGGGCTGATGTTTCCTGAAGACTGTCCCACTTTCTTGATGAGAGCTCCTGAGGGCATGTTCATCTTTGACTAACCAAATGTACACTAGTCCACTCAACATTCTAAGAAGGTCTGCAGAAATAAATGCAGAATTTCTCAAATGCATAACAAGTCATGAAATACAGTCTGGGGAATGATCTTGTAACTATGCAGAATGAGGTAATGTTTTGGGAGCAGGAGTGCAATATTCTGGGAGAGCTAGACTTGGGAGAAATTCTATATAGCCAGGAAATGAGGTGCTAGATGGATGGTTGAATGTTGGCCAAAAATAGTCAGAAACTTTTGCTGCTCATTTGCTTGTTGTAATTTGATAACTAACAACCCAGAAGTTTTGGGAGCCTTTGCACAAGTATGATATTGACAGAGGTAGCAATAACCTAAATACAAATTATAATAATTCCTAGTCCACTTAGAACCAGCTGAACTAATGATACTGGCTACATGACCCACTAAAAACTAATAATATTTACTTCTTAAAATGTGTCCAACAGTGTTTGAACACATGCATTGAAGGAACATGTAATAGCAGTTTCTATAGCTAGCAAGAAGCTGAATCAGAAAAACTTGACCATGCACTACACGGATTTCCCTGCCTCTCTTCTCTCCAGTTGCTACCCTGCATTAAATTCTACCGAGAGAAGTTAAAGCTCTGCTTTGTTTTTGAATAGATCTTAAACATGATGATTATTGACCTCATACCCAAAGTCAGTTAATACTGAACAAAATCGAGATAGGCTCATTCAACCAAGAACAAAACAAGGATCCCCGTATAGATATGATTATTGGAAATTCTGCACAATAAACTAAGACTTGGAGTAGAAATGAAAGGTCCAAATATTGGAAATGACAAGGAAAAAATAGATTTATTTGCAGATGCTCTGACTGTCTGCTGTAAAAGCATGATGATCTATTATTAGAGGGTTGAGCAAATTGATTTGTTCTAAAGTATTTTAATGTCTTTTATATATGCCAGATATAAGTAATAAGAAAAAAATATTTAAGTCTTGAAATAATAAAATACAGAGTGTAAAATACATTGAGATATACTCTGTAGGGGATAAGTTTCCATCAGCCCATATACATATGTGTGTGTGTGTATATGTGTGTGTATATATGTGTGTGTATATATATGCATGTGTGTATATATATATGGACATATGGGCTAAACTTCTGCCTTAAAAAAAGCAATGTGCGTTTATTTTATTTTCTTTTTAAACCAAATTAAATTTTAAGTTCTGGGATACATGTGCAGAATGTGCAGGTTTGTTACATAGATAAATGTGTGTCATGGTGGTTTGCTGCATCTATCAACCTGTCACTCAGGTATTAAGCCCCACATGCATTAGCTATTTATCCTGATGTTCTCCCTCCCTCCGTTCCCCTTACAGGCCCAAGTGTGTGTTGTTCCTTCCCCTCCACGTGTCCATGTGTTCTCATTGTTCAACTCCTGCTTATAATTGAAAACAGGCTTTGTTTGGTTTTCTGTTCCTGTCTTAGATGGCTGAGGGTTATGGCTTCCAGCTCCATCCATGTCCCTGCAAAGGACATGATCTCATTCCCTTTTATGGTTCATAGTATTCCATGGTGTATATGTACCACATTTTCTTTATCCAGTCTATCATTGATGAGCATTTGGGTTAAATCCATGTCTTTGCTATTGTGAACAGTGCTGCAGTGAACATACACACGCATGCATCTTTGTAATAGAATTATTTATATTCCTTTGGTTACATATCCAGTAACGAGATTGCTGGGTCAAATGGTATTTCTGGTTGTAGGTCTTTGAGGAATCACCACACTGTCTTCCACAATGGTTGAACTAATTTACATTCCCACCAAGAGTGTAAAAAAGTTCCTGTTTCTCCACAGCCTCACAACAGCCTCACCAGCGTCTGTCATTCCTTGACCTTTTAATAATTGCCATTCTGACTGGCATGAAATGGTATCTCATTGTGGTTTTGATATGCATTTATCTAATGATCAGTGATGCTGAGCATTTTTTCATATGTTTTTTGGCCGCATAAATGTCTTCTTTTGAGAGCTGTCTGTTCATGTCATTTGCCCACATTTTAATGGGGTTGTTTGATTTTTTTTCTGGTAAATTTGTTTAAGTTCCTTGTAGATTCTGGATATTAGACGTTTGTCAGATGAATAGATTGCAAATTTGTTCTCCCATTCTGTAGGTTGCCTTGTTTACTCTGGTGATAATTCATTTTGCTGTGTAGAAGTGTTTTAGCTTAATTACATCCAATTTATCAATTTTTGCTTTTGTTGCAATTGCTTTTGAGGTTTTCATCATAAAATCTTTGCCTGTGCCTATGTTTTGAATGGTATTGCCTACATTTCCTTCTAAGGTTTTTATAGTTTTGGATTTTACATTTAGGTCTTTAATCCATCATGAGTTAATTTTTCTATAAGGGGTAAGGAAAGAGTCTGGTTTCAATCTTCTGCATATGGCTGGCCAGTTTTCCCAGCACCATTTGCTTGTTTTTGTCAGGTTGGTTGAAGATCACTTGATTGTAGATGTGCAGTCTTACTTCTGAGATCTCTATTCTGTTCCATTGGTCTACATGTCTGTTTTTGTACCAGTACCGTGCTGTTTTGGTTACTGTAGCCTTGTAGCATAGTTTGAAGTTGGGTAGCGTGATGTCTCCAGCTTTGTTCTTTTTGCTTAGCATTGCCTTGTCTATATGGTCTCTTTTTTGGTTTCATATGAATTTTAAGTAGTGTTTTCTACTTCTGTGAAGAATGTCAATGGTAGTTTAATGGGAATAGCTTTGAATATATAAATTACTTTGGGCTGTATGACCATTTTCATGATATTGATTCCTTCTATCCATGAGCATGAAATGATGTCCTCTCTGATTTCCTTGAGCAACAGCTTGTAGTTCTCCTTGAAGAGGTCCTTCCCTCGTTAGCTGTATTTATAGGTATTTTATTCTCTTCATAGCAATTGCAAATGGGAGTTCATTCATGATTTGGCTCTCTGTCTGTTTATGGTTGGTGTATAGGAATGCTATTGAACTTTGCACATGGATTTTTACATCCTGAAACTTTGCTGAAGTTGCTAATCAACTTAAGAAGCTTTGGGACTGAGACAAGGGAGTTTTCTAGATATAGGATCATGTCATCTGCAAACAGAGGCAATTTGACTTCCTCTCTTCCTATTTGAATACCTTTATTTCTTTCTCTTGCCTGATTGCCCCAGCCAGAACTTTCAATACTGTGCTGAATAAGAGTGGTGAGAGAGGGCATCCTTGTGCATTACATTAACAGCCACCCTTCGTGTAATCTGCCCCACTGAGTCTACAAGCCAGGTAAAAAAAAGTTTTTTTTCAAATAGCCATGGGGTACCATTAAATTTTTTATGCAGGAAAATGACATGATCCAATTTTTGTTTTAGAAAATTCTCTAAACTCTGACTACAGAGACTAGAACACATTATAGGTGATATGTCCTAGAGCCAGAGGGGCCAAAGAAAAGGAAGTGTTTGCTGTAAAGGAGAAAAATGTTTTAAAATTGTATATCCTAACTCTGAAAAATGAGGACATAGGTTTTTACTTAAATCTCTCTGATGTCCTAGGAGCCTTAAAAAGTTTAAGGAGCATATAGGACAGCTATGGACTCCTGAGAAAAGTTCTTTCTCTATGATACTCATATATGGAAATACATGTTTCCGTCTGCAGGTTCGTGGCGGAGGCTCTATGTCAGTCTAGGGCATGTCTGCATGACTCCCACTTGCTTCTGGGAGTCATGCAGACATGCCCTAGACTGTCATAAAGCCTCCCTCATTTTGAGTTCTGCAATTCCTGCTCTTGCAGTCAATGCTCAGCTCAGAGGCCGGGGTATTTCTCTAAAAACATAAACCATAGCATGCTCTCTGCTGCTAAGCCTGTTGATGTCTGACCAGGTTGTTGCCCATTCACTGCCTGGATAAAGCAATGAGACAGAGATGTTGCAGTAAAATAAGAGTTTAATTGTTGCAAGGCAACCGAGCAAGGAGGACAGGAGATATTTCTCAAAGCCACCTCCTCAAAACTTCAGAGGCTAGGGTTTTTAAAGTTGATTTGGCAAGCAGGGGGACTAGTGGCGGGTGCTGCTGATTGATCTGGGATGAAATCATAGAGGTGTTGAAACTGTCTTCATGCACTGAATCAGTTCCTGGAAAGAGAGGGAGCCACAACACCTGACAAGTCAGTTCATTGGTTGGGGTCACAGGCCACTAGTCTGGTTGGTGTCAGTTGGCCCACTTGCAAGCCAGGTCTGAAAAATATCCCAAAGACCAGTTTTAGGTTTTGCAATACCTTTTGTGACTGACAGTTACTATGGAAAGCAAGCTGGGAAACAGTGGTAGATTATCGTTTACTATGCCTGGAGTATAGCAGAAAAGTTTTCAGGAGGTGATATTTCCAGTAATCAAAGCTGCCTGGCACTCCCTTGGCAAGCTCAACTTCTGAAAGCTATTGAGGGGGGTCTGCATGATCTAAGGATCACTGCTTTTTAAAAGAAAAAACAAATTCATTAATCTTGCGGGCAGCCTGCCCAGGGGCTAGGACAGGAGAATAATCAATTATTAGTGACTACCACTTATTGAAATGACTATACACAAGCAATCATGCATGGAGTAGGAAAACATCAGCGAGAAAGGAAAATATCTTACTGAAATTCAGGCCCCTACCATAATTTTAATTTTGTGGCCTTATTAAATTCTATGATGGCAGTTTCATACCTCTGCAACAATGTACAGCTGCATTTGAAATGCACTGGGAACACTTGGCCCTGGTTTATGCAACTCCATCTTATCTTCTGCACCATCACTGTCCACTATAAAAGGAGACTTCAGAAAGTTCATGGAAATATTGTACTATGAACAAACTATGCATGGATTTCAAATTTTTGTTCCACCAAGATAAACTCATACGAGCTTGTTATAACATGGGTCGAGTTTAAGGCACTAAGAAGGATTAGACATCAGTTTGAAAACAGCCCCTATCAGAGTAATATGAATTTCACCACAATTGAAGCAAGAACAAACATCAAATTTATGATGAGGCTTGGGTGGAAGAAGGGTGAAATCATGGATGCTTTATGAAAGTTTTATCAGGGCAATGCTCCCAAAGAAATCAGCAATTTACAAATGGATAACTCATTTTAAGAAGGGATAAGACAATGTTGAAGATAAAGCTTGCAGTGGAAGACCATCCACATCAATTTTAAAGGGAAAACTAATCTTGTTTATGCCCTAATTGAAAAGTACTGATGATTAAAAGCAGAAACAATAGCCAACACCGTAAACATCTCAACTGGCTCAGCTTACACAATTCTGACTGAAAAATTGAAGTTGAGCAAACTTTGCAGAAGATGGGTGCCAAAATTGTTGCACCTGGATCCACTGAAGACAAGAGCAAAGCTTTCTATGGAAATTTTAAACAAGTGACATTAAGATTCTGAAGCATTTCTCTGAAGAACCATTAAAGGAGAGAAAACATAGCTTTACCAGTACCATCCTCAAGGCAAAGCACAATCAGAGCAATGACTACCAAGAGGTGGAAGGGGTCCTGTCAAAACCAAAGTGGATGGATCAAAAACAAAGATCATGGCAACAGTTTTCAGAATGATCAAGGCGTTTTACTTGTTGACTTTTTGGAGGGACAAAGAACAATAATATCTGCTTATTATGAGAGTGTTTTGAGAAAATTAGCTAAAGCTTTAGCAGAAAAATGCCCAAGAAAGCTTTACCAGAGAGTCCTTCTCTACCACTACAATGCTTCTACTCATTCCTCTCATCAAACAAGGGCCATTCTGCAAGAGTGTCAATGGGAAATCATTAGGCATCCATCTTAAAGTCCTGATTTGGCTCCTTTTGTCTTCTTTTTGTTTCCTAATCTTAAAAAAAAAATTAAAAGGCACCTCTATTTTTTAAACCCACTTAAAGGGCACCCATTTTTCTTTAGATAATAATGTAGAAAAGATGGTATTGAAGTGGTTAAATTCCCAGGAGTCTCAGTTATTTAGGGATGGACTAAAATGACTGGTATTACCACTTACAGAATTTGAACTTGATGGAGATTAAGTTGAGAAATATAGTTTATATATTTTTTAATTTTTATCTTTTAATTCCATTTGTCCATGAACTTTTTGAAGTCCCCTCATTTCTAACCGCAGAGGAGTTCTTTATATGCATTCAAAAGAATAAGTCGTTTCCCACAGCCAGGCCTTTTCCCTGGCTGTACCTTTCATCAGGAGAGAGAAATCTCTTGCCTAAGTCCAGCCCTTGTCTCGCATGTGATCAGACTTGGGCATGGAATATTTCTCAGGTGCTGCCTCTTCTGGTTTTCCTCTAGCCAAGTCTCAAATCTCCCCATTACCCGGCATCCAGAACTATTTTTCTTCTCTACGTCTCATTCAGAAGAGTGTTCTTTGTTTATTTTTTCCATTGCTACCTTCAAAAGCTGCCTGTGTGAGTAAACAGTAGCAAAGAAGAGATCCTCTTTCATACTGATGGTGCAACTAAGAAAAGACATCCTCATAACCACAAAATAAGTGACTGAAGGACAAGCTAGACAATTTCTCACACGGCTTCTCCATGTGGGCTCCCAAAAAGAAATTGTTGGTAAAGTCCTGCTAACTTACCACTTCTACTTTTTAACTCAATCACCGAATGTAGTTCGTGATATGATTCAGGAAAGGGAGGGCTTAGGTATGCAAACATTGCTCACAATCTCTCATTTTTATATTCTCAGTGGCTGTTTTATTTTGTTTTGTTTTGAGACGGATTCTCACTCTGTCGCCCAGGCTGGAGTGCAGTGGTGCGATCTCGGCTCACTGCAACATCCGCCTCCCAGGTTCAAGTGATTCTCCTGCCTCGGCCTCCCAAGTAGCTGGGACTAAAGTGGTGGAGAAAGACTCTCAGGTGAAGCTTTCTTGGGCATTTTTCTGCTAAAGCTCTAGCTAATTTAGACTGGATAATTTTTGTATTTTTTAGTAGAGATGAAATTTTACCATGTTGGCCAAGCTGGTCTCAAACTACTGACCTCAGGTGATCTGCCTGCCTCAGCCTTCCAAAGTGCTGGGATTACAGGTGTGAGCCACCACACCCAGCCTCGGTGGTTGTTTTGAATACACAGATCCATATGAGTCTTTTAGCATGAACTATGCAAAAGCAATATGCCATCGTCTCTTCCATTTACCTATAAGTCAAAAGATAATACAGTTCCATGTTCTTAGTGTCACTCACAAATGACATCTCTGGCATCCTGTGTGTCTGTTTGGCTTCTATAGATCATGACAGACAGCAGAGATAGAAAATCAACCTTCAAGTTCCACTTTCCCTTCCAACAGGAGCACCATTTCCTCTCTGTGTAGCCTGTATTCACAGAATATCTGCTTGTAAAGCCTGCCTGTTCCATATCCCCCACGAGGCAGAGCATACAGTCTAGTCATTTCTGTAATTTGTCCTTGTAATGGGTTGAATAGTATCTCCATGCAGACATGTCCACCCAGAACCTGTGGATGGAACCTTATTTGGAAAAGGGGTCTTTGCAGATGTAATTGAGTTAAGGACTTTGAGATGAGGTCACTCTGGATTAGGGTGAGCCCTCAATGCCATGAGTTTACAAGAGAAGAGAAGACACACAGAGGGGAAGGCCACGTGGTGATGAAGGCAAAGACTGGAGTGATGAGGCCACAAGCCCAGGGACAGCTGGAGTCACTAGGAGCTGGAATCTGTAGGAAAGATTCTTTCCTTAGAGCCTCGAGAGGAAGCATGGCCTTCTCCACACCTTGATCTCTGACTTTTTTTCTCCAGAAGTGGGAGAATAAATGTCTGTTGTTTAAACCACACAACCTTTGGTAAATTGTTCTGGCATCCCTAGAAAATGAATACAGTCCTGTAGTATAATTATGAATTTTACTCAATAGCTCATCTCTTTAATGAACACTTACATTTTGACTTTTTATTCCAATTATTGAATAAAAAACTTGGTAATCAAATAAAAGATGTAAATTCAGATACTGTTCTGCAGATGAGGGAGATTTTGTTTAGAGGAGTGACCACTTGAAATTCCACTGCTTACGTGATATGACAAGCCACCTAGACAGCTCTCCCAGACCCCTGGGTTAATAAGCACATGTTAAAGGTGAACTATAGGTTTGCCTCAGCTAACACGGGCCTTCCATGAATGAGTAGACTATATAGGTGCCTCCGATATTGGTGGGTAGGTAGATGTTCCTAGTTCATTTTCAAACAGATAAAGAGTTTAAAAATTAATTTTAATAAAGGGAGAAATAACCTCTAATGGTAATTCTAAGAAGACATTATATCTGTGATGGGTACCTCAGAAGATGCCTATATTGATCTGTGTAAATTGATTGTTTTACAAGCTAGAATTAAAATATCTTAAAGTGCCAAGATGAGGATAGTTGAACTATGAAGTTTTGAGAAGGTGAGTATCTATAACGGAGCTAATCATTAGGAAGCAGTAGACCAAAATAATCATTTGATTACACATTGTTTTAGATAAATTATGAGAAACAAGTGTTAGAGAAAAGGTTCTCAAAGCGGTGTCCACATTAGCAGAAACAGGCTCATCTGGGACCTGCTTATAAATGCACATTCTCAGGTCCCACTCCAGGCAGACTTGCTAAATCAAACACTCTAGAGTGGGGACCAGAAATCTGCATTTCAACAAGTCCTCCCAAAGATGCAGATGCAAAACCTCTGCTAGAATATGACTAACATGAAACTGTTTACTCTTCTAGCTCTGTGAGTAGTTTCACAGAGAATGTGGCAATTGTATAAAAAGAATACAGTTTTTACTTCTTTGGAGAATAGAACCTGTAACCTTCCAATGGTTTCTTAAAGAGACTGGCTATTGGGAAATCTGCATTTTATTATTAAACCTTAGTGATAGCAGGTTTTCAGCTAATAAATTAAATTTGGACAAAACCTGGCTGGGGAAAATAGTTGCAGGAGAGCCCGTTTCTGATCACGCCCCCGGGGAAAACCTGGAATCAGTGCTGAGTTTTCCCTTCCTGAAGCAGTCGGTAACAGCCTTGTCCTTAAATTGGCTGCTCAAGCAATTTAAGGAAAAGTTAATATGTTCTAGGAAAAGTTAATACGTTCCCAGAGGATGACATCAACTTTCATTAAGAGCCCCACCCTGAGAGATGCAAAGACATGCATCTCTGTTGAATATACAGGTGACCTGGAGAAGGGGTGCAGGTGAACTCCAGAGAAAAACTGAAAAGTTTACTCTCCCATCTCTTGATTTCCAGAAAAGAGTGAGACCAGTAGGCTCCATCTCCCCATTTTCCAATGCTTATTTAGACTTCAAAACCGCTTCACAGACCCAGCCGTATGTGTTGCATAAAGCCTGTTGAGTTTATTACTGATGACAGTCCTAGCTCTCCTAAAAAGGAATGCAACACGAAATTAAATTATCTCGTCGATAATGACAGTATTGCAATCAGAGAATAAAATTTGTTTTCTTATCTGGTTATATCCAAAAGGCTACATTCAGATGAGCCATCTCTCCATTTTGCAGAAGTGAAAATCGTATAGAATATTTGTGTGAGTGTGTTTAGGGAGTGCTTTGACACAGGAGAATCATAGAACAGCAGGAAAGTGGATGTGAAAGTTAGTCTCCCGAGTAAAGTGAGAGTGAAGGGAAGATATAGTAGAAACAGTTAGGATATTTCAAGGTAATTGAAATGCAAAAGTGAATCCTTTTTTTAAACTTAATTATGATAGAAGACAAAATAAAGAGAATCTTAGAAATCTTGAATATTCACATCAGTTTCAGTAATAAAATATTTTCCAGAAATCTGTAAATAACATAGAAATAGCATTTGCTCTCTCTGTCTTTGTCTCTCTCTCTCTATGCCTGCCTCTCTCTGTTTCTTTCTGTGTGTGTCTCTCTCTCTCTCTTTCTTTCACACACACCTCTCCATTTAAGATAGATAGACAGATATAGATAGATATAGATAGATATAGATATAGATATAGGTAACAGGTAGTATTGCTCTGAGTCGGGGATTTTGACTGTGTTTGACATTCTTATTGTGAAAAAGGATATAACTTGGAAATAAATTACGTTTAGGCATCCATACACACTCTTCAAATAGGCAATTGGAATGAAAGTATGCCCAGTGAGACTAAAAATTGTAAAACTCCGTGTAATGTGAAGGGTGAAGGAGCATTTTAGAATGCATATTGAAACACAATAAATAGAACAGAATGCCTGAATTCCTATCCCAGGATGTGATTTCAAGGCACAATGAGATAAAATGCCTGGAGAGAGAGAATAACGACGACTTTAGACACTGAGGCAATTCCCAGGGTCAGTTCAGAGTGACACACTGCACCTGGACCTTAAGCAAATGAGCAATGGTCGGTTGGGCTCAGGGGACTTCTGGGGTGGACTAGCCCTGGTTCGGGGTCAGAAGAAGCTTGACACAGCCTTTCTCCAAGCCATACATCTACCAATCTAGGAACAGCAAAAGTACACTCAGTGGGATTTAGGACTTTCCCCAAAGCATTACAGACACAGAGCTCCATCGGTCGTCTGTGGATTCTCTCGGTTCCCATGCCTTGTCTTGAGGTTTTTGTTGGTTTGGGATTTCTTTCCTGCTTTGTCCAATAATTCCACCAGATTCTGGTGGGATCACCCAGGACTCTCTCAGCATCCATCTTTGTCGCTATTGATGGATACCTGTAACCTCTTGCTGTCTGATTTTCCCACCAATCCCCCAGTGCACATCCACACCACCCCTTTGAATCTACTTTTTTTCTCCAAGGTTACCAATCACTTCAGAAAATGCAGTCAGATCCCATTAACTTCTCTTAGCCCATTACTGACATTACAGTATTTGACTCTGTTCACCTGCATCTCAGTTTCAAGGCACGGCTCTGTGGTTTTGAGTCTGTTTGCCTTCTTCATTGACTTCTGTCTCAACAACACTTCTTATAAGTCAGAATTTCCCAAAGCTATGCCTGAGTTCAGCCTGTGTCTCCAAACTCTGCTTTCTATGGGCTCCTGACCATCCCTATAGCTTCCACCATGAGTTCTCTGCTTCTAAGTCGCTAATCTGTGATTCTCTCCTCTCATTTCTAAATGCCAAACACCTACACCTGGAATTCAGCACTTCTAAAATTAAATTCATGATTGCCTACTCTCTTCTTGCAGTCTTGATTGTTTATTTGTGTTCTCTAATTTAATAATAAAACCATGAAATACTATGCAGCCATAAAAAATAATGAAATCATGTCCTTTGATGCAATACGGATGCAGCTGGAGGCCATCGTCCTAAGTGAACTAATGCAGAAACAGAAAACCAAATACAAGTTTATACTTATAAACAACAGCTAAATATAAAGTACTCATGGACACAAAGATGAGAATAATAGATACTGGGGACTCCTAGAACAGGGAGAGACAGAGGTGCAAGGGTTGAAAAACTACCTACTGGGGACTCTGCTTACTACCTGGTTGATGGGTTTAATCATACACAAAACCTCAGGACAATGCAATATACTCATGTAACAAACCTGGATCTAAAATAAAAGCCGAAAAATGTAAAAAGAAAAAAAAAAAAAAAAAAAAAAGGGCTGGGCGCTGTGGCTCACACCTGTAATCCCAGCACTTTGGGAGGCCAAGGTGGGCAGATCACCTGAGGTCAGAAGTTCAAGACCAGCCTGGCCAACATGGTGAAACCCCATCTCTACTAAAAATACAAAAAGTAGCCAGGCGTGGTGGCGCATGCCTATAATCCCAGCTAATCAGGAGGCTGAGGCAGGAGAATCGCTTGAACCCGGGAAGCAGAGGTTGCAGTGAGCCAAGATCGTGCCATTGCACTCCAGCCTGGACAATAAGAGTGAAACTCGGTCTCAAGAAAACAAACAAACAGACAAAAACCACCTTCCTTGCCTGCAGACTCAACATTTCACTTTGTTTTATCATGGTCTCCTTCCCATCCACCCACTCACCAATACAATTGCTTGTCAAAATCTGTTATTTATAGCTTTCAAACATCTCTTCTGAATTCTTCTCTCGATTTTTCCTTGCATTCATCAAGCACTTGCCCACCCTGTTGTATTTGCACCTCCCTGATTTTTCTCTAGTTTCTCACTTCTTCCATCTCATTGTTTTCTTTAAACCACAACCAGCCCAGCCCTATTAAGTATCTTTGAAAGAAATTACATTTTCCTTAATATTAGCCGCATTTCTCAGTCAACATTTGAATTGTTACCTTATTTGGGGACCAAGCCATACATCTGCCTCACTTACCTGACACCTGTTTGAAGTCTAAGATGATTTCTTGTTCATCCAGAAGCTTCTGCACATTCAGCACCCTGTCACCTGCCAAAAGAGTTGCAATGCACCCAAAATCAGGTTGCCTCTCTGTTTGGTAAGGGTGTTTTTCAATGTGCTTCGAGCTGAACGTCATATATATTATTTCATTCAGCTCACAACAATTCTGTAAAGTACTGATTATGCCTCCAGTATATATGAGGAAAAGGAAGATCACAGTGATTAAGCAATTTTGCTTAATTGGTTAGTAAAAGAATTAAATATTTGTTGTGTGGCTTGGAAACCATGATTTTTCTCCCAAGACACCACACAACCTCTCAGTAAGAATACATCAATAATTAATGCTGGATAGATCTCTCCAGTTCTATCACAAATGGGACCAAAATATATGACCCCTATTCTTCACCTTTCTTCTTATGTGACCAAGGAAGTCTGTCCACACAATATTTAGGACACACCATGGAAAAAAAAAAAGGATCAAATCAAAATTCTTTTTGTGTAATGGTGGGAGGTTGAATCACAGTCCCCAAAGCTGTTCACATCCTAATCCCAGAAGCTGTGAAAATGTCACTATACCTGGAAAAAAGGAAACGAGTAAGGATCTTAAAATGGGGAGATCATCTTGGGCTAGCCAGGTAGGTCTTTATAAGAGAGAGGTAGGAGGGTCAGAGTTAGAGACAGAGACATAAGGATAGAAAGAGATGTCAGAGTGATGCGGGACCATGAGCCAAGGAATGCAGGCGGGCTGTGGGAGATGGGATAGGCAAGGCAGCAGACTTTCCTTTAGAGTCTCCAGAACAAATGCAACCCTGCTGACCTATTTTGGACTTCTGACCTATAGGACTGTAAGACAACTCTGATGGTTAATATTGAGTGTTAATTTGATTGGATTGATTGAAAGATGCAAAGTATTCTTCCTGGTGCGTCTCTGAGGATGTTGCCAAAGGTGAGTAGCATTTCAGTCTGTGGACTGGAAAAGGCAGACCCACCCTCAACTGGGTGGACACCATCTAATCAGCTATTGGCGTGGTCAGAATAAATGCAGGCAGAAGAACATGGAAAGACAGACTCATTTAGTCTTCTGGCCTCCATCTTTCTCTCATGCTGGATGCTTCCTGCAGTTGAACATCAGACTCCAGGTTCTTCAGCTTTGGGACTTGAACTGGTTTCCTGGATCCTCAGCTTGCAGATGCCCCATCGTGGGACCTCACTATGTGATCCTGTGAGTCAATACTCCTTAATAAACTTCCCTTTATATACACATCTATCCTATCAGTTCTGTCCCTCTAGAGAGCCCTGACTAATACAACAACATATTTTTATGTTGTTTTAAGCCACTGGATTTGTGGTAACTTGTTGTGGCAACCATTGGACACTAAGACAGCCATCGAGATTAAATAAATTTATGAAGGATGAAAAATTAATGAGCACAGATAAGACTCTTCCATGCAGGAGCAGGGAACATGGAAAAATACTCCCCTTCATATTTTTTCTTTAAATTTTTTTAACCAATTCTTTCCTTGCATGCAAGAAAGAATCATAGAAGCATGGTCTGAAAAAAAGGGAATGGATGCATTGGCTCCCCTGACTTAATTGGGGTTGAGGGATAAATTTGAGGATTCCCAGTGAAGTTTGAATTTTTGATGAACAACAAGTGATTTTTAAAAGTGTGTGTATACCCAATATTCTGCAGAGACTTACCTCATTGATACATGTGACACAGGAGTTAAGAAGAAATCACTTAGGCAGATAGTAAGGGTATGGGAGTCCTCAGTAAGCCTTTCCTTTTTAATGAAAAGCAGCCCCAAATCACTTTCTAAGAAACAGCAGGCTGTAAAGTCGAGCTGCAGACATAGACAAGCAGGCTGGGAGCTTGCACGAGTGAATGCTGGCAGGAACTAAAGAACAGACATGTTCAAGATGGCAGTTCCATCTTCCATTTTCTATCAGCCACATGTGCTGTAAGGAGCAGAGAAGATGGCACTGATCAACTGGAAAGCCCATTTGCATAATAAGATTAGGGTGGGGCAACCAGTCTTCCCCCAAACCCACACTATGTAAACGTCATACCTGATCGAACCAATCTGTAAGACATATGTAAATCAGACACTGCCTCCTCAAACCTGTCTATAAAATCTGGCGCATTCACTGCCAGCCGGTCCTTTCTGCTTGGAGACCCCTTTCTCTATAGAGAGAGCTGGTTCTCTTTCTCTTCTCTTCTGTCTGTTAAACCTCCATCCTAAACTCCTCATGTGTGTCCATGTTCTAAGTTTTCCCGGCATGCGATGACACATCTCAGGGTATACACCCCAGGAAACGTAGCCACTTCATATGGACACCATTATTTTAAGAAATAGATTGCAGAGTCCCTAATGGAAATAGATGAAGACACAGCTGAAAAGAGGAGATGTTTAGTGAATGTATTCCTCATGGCAAGAGGTTTTGAAGCGTGGCTCAGAGAGCCATGGTTTTTGGGCTGAAATTGGACCCGACTATTGATTTATGTATGAGAATTATTCCCAAAACAGAGTTAGATTGCATTTATACACTCATCCCCTCTTCCTTCAACCAAATTATTGATTTTCATAGATTAAGTGGGCTTCTTATTCTTGTGACTCTTCACCTCTTGAATTCTGTATGCATTTTTAAGCAAAATGCGGATATTTTATCTACTCTTCTAATGCAAATATTTATTGGATAAAATGTTTAAAAAGCAGCAGCCTCCAGAAGACAGCACAGTGAGTTATCATCAGTCACAATTACCAATTACCCATTCAAAAGTGGTGGGATATGGAAGTCAGGCTCCAGGACATGCCTTGATACCAAGAAGAGCGGTTCACTGTCGAAAAAAAAAGTCTGGTACTGAAACACCTTACACATAATTCACAGATAAAGATCATATGTTTTAAAATGGCAAGTCCAGAGAGTTGTGCCACCTATTTTCTTTGATAAGAGATTCTGATAAGGTTTCCCTGAGAAGTTAACACCTCTAGGTATTTGGAGCTCATTTTGGCATATGATTTTTTTTTTCTAAAAAATACAGAATGAGTGTAAGTTTATATAATGCAAGTTTAGCATTTATGCAAGTTTAGAATTTTTAATTGGGTTCAATATCTGCTTTTGCTGCCAAACTTCTGAACAGTAATAACAGGTAGTAACAAGATGTTCAAGATGTTATCCAAATAAATGAGAACTGGCAGTAGGGAAAAAAAGAGTTTAGTGTACACACACACATATACATACATATATGCACATATACATATATACACATGTACATGCGCACTATCATACAACATACTGTCAACCTAAAATCATCAAAAGGATCAGAACCCAGTATAAAAGAGTTTATTCAGTTAGAAAGCTAAGAACAGCCATTCAGGTAACACAGATTCCAAAGAAATGGGATCATTGCTTCAAAACGGGGAAGCTAAGGTCTTGCTTACATGGCGAGAAAAAAAAAATTGAACAGGATTACAATATTTTTTCTACAAGGCTGATTTATGAGTTTCAGCAATTTGATTAATTATGGCTGTTTTCGTTTCCTTTTCTAATTAAAAATATATTTAATATTTCATCTTAGACAATGTGGTAATTATGAGATCTTTGTGTATGAGAAGTAAGAGAGAAGTTAATCCATAATGAAAATCAACCGTGCAGTGGGAAGGGGGCCTTCCCTGGTGCCCTTTAGTCTTTCACAACATTTTACAAAACAATGTGGGTAAAGCAAAGGCTATTTTATAATCAGCGGAACCAAGGTTGCAGCTGCGTGGGTTATAGCTGTCTGTCAGGTGACTCAGGTATCATAATTACATTCCTTTATGTCTGAAAAAAATTAAAGTTCCAACAGCTTTAATTTTGAGTTACTTATTTTTACAATACTTATACTAAAGAGTTTTTTGTTGTTTATCTAAAATTTGAATATAACTGGTCATCCTGTATCATTTACTAGTTCTGACGACTCTAAAAGGAGAGTTCAGAGTTTGGGCATACCTCAGGGAAACTTCATCCAGCAACTCCTTTATGAACCAAGCACTTGGTTTTTCTCCTCACACTGGCCTGCCTGTTGTTGTCTCATTCGTCTTAAAGCTGACTCCCTTGATGGCCCAAGGTCACTTCCAAGTTCACTGCTTCTTGATACATGTCCAGAAAAGATGCATGAGTTCACTTACCCCAACATTTCCGGCCAATCAGAGAGCTCAGGGGGAGATAATGTTATGATACAATTAATATATGTTGCCTATGCTTAACCTGGAAATCCAGGGCCACGGTGATCTTCTTCAGAACCATGTAGTAACCAAAATGTTTAGAAAAGCAGGAGAAGGCATGAGCAAATGCCCCCTACACTATGCACAAAACCTTGAGAGTGAGGGGTGAGAAGACCGTGAGCATGGATGAAGTCTCACCACAGGGCTGTTTGCAAAGCTTGGAACCTTCAAGCTTGGGGAGTTTACTTTTGAGTGTGGATGCTATCTCCAGTTTCCTATATGCTTGGATTTCAATAACTCTTATGACTAGAACACATCTGTTTGTTATTTTATCATTTGATGCTGGGAATTTTGTGTTTATTCTGTGTATTAAGGAGAGAATCAAAGTGTTTAGTCAAAGGGTTAAGAGTCAAAGGGTTAGGTTAAGGTTTCCTCTAGCGCAGGGGTTGGCAGATGTTTGGAGGAAAGAGCCAGATAATATGTTCAGCTTTATGGACCCCACAGTCTCTGCTGCAGCTACTCAGCCTTGCTGTCATATGAAGAAGGCAGCTACAGGCAATATGAAAATGAATGAATATAGTAGTGTTTCCATTTGTGCACACTGAAATTTGGATATCATATAATTTTTATCATCATGAAACATGAGCCTCCTTTTGATTCTTTTCCCAATCATTTAAAAAACATGAAAATGTATTCTTAGCCAGTGGGCCCTAAAGGAACAGATGGCCAGACAGATTTGGTCCACTAGCCATTGTTTAATGGCTCTTCCTCCATGGTGGTAGGTCCCTTAGCTTGGCCACACGTCAGAATCACCATCCAAGGTGAAGCTAATTATACTCCTTGTGATTGAGATCCCTGAATCACTAGTTCTAGGGGTACCATCATTGTAAGTAACTTAATTCACCCAAGTGGTAACAGGGTAGAGTTCAGGGCAGAAGATCTACTCAAGCATCGCTGGGTGTCTCCCTTGACCTTCTGCTGCATCACTTATGCTGCAAATCTGGAGAAGCAGCTCTGGGCTGAAAAAGGTGAAGAACTTTAAGACTTATAAAACGCTTTTTAGAATAAGGAGAGTGTGAAGGATGAATGCACACAAATGAGGAGTCCAGTAATACAAAGCACGTCACCATTCCTGATACACTCTGCACACTGGCCTGATTGATAGTCTCCCAACAAACATTTTCATAGAATATTCATTGCTATCTGATGGCCTGAAATGATCTTTTAAAAGTCAGGGTTTCAAACTTGATAGTTCTAAGTTATTTAAGGTACCACATAACAGCACAGTATTTATCACCAGTAGAAATGATTTCTCCAAAGGGGAAAAAAAAATCACATATTGAAGACTCCATTAAAATAGAATTGTTTCTAGTCCAAGAATAAAAGTTGTAGTTTATAGGAATATTGAGTTATAACAAATTTTGACTTCTACATATACTGATGGCTCTCAAATAGGAATATTTCAAATACCTAGATGTGTGTATATGTGTGTATGTGTGCCTGTGTTTTGTCTCATGATGTCAAGTGAATTGGTCTGAATGTTTTGTAAAATTACAATAAAATATCATGACAAGTCTGTCGTTTCATCTGACAAATTTCCAATATTTAATGGAATTGGCATAAAATCCTCCGTTAATTGAAAATATGTTTGAAGAGTACAAGGAAAAGGAGAGTTACACTTTTGAGACAAACATTTCTCATCTCATAAATGGGAAATAATTCGGGTTTTTTAATTTTGTTAGGCAAATTTACATTAATCATATTTTTATTTTAAAAATATATATTGGGTTAGCACATTGCATTTATTTTCAAGGAACTTCTATAAAACTCTTTTAATTTGTTTTTGTTTTCGTGTTTTTGAGATGGAGTTTCTCTCTGTCACCCAGGCTGGAGTCCAGTGGCGGGATCTCAGCTCACTGCAACCTCCACCTCCTGGGTTCAAGGAATTCTGCTGCCTCTGCTTCCTAAGTAGCTGGGATTACAAGTGCCTACCACTATGCCCAGCTAATTCCTTGTATTTTTAGCAGACATGCGGTTTCACCATGTTGGCCAGGCTGGTCTCAAACTTCTGACCTCAAGAGATCCGCCCGCCTCAGCCTCCCAAAGTGCTAGGATTACAGGCATGAGCCACCGCACCCAGCCAAAACCTTTTTAATTTCAATTATTCCATTTTTCAGATATATGTATGTGTTTGCCTGTGTGAAGTCTGTATGACAATATATATGTCTGCATCTATGTACATATTATATAGATATTCATGGGTACAGGATGGGGGATGAGGGATGAGATTTCTTTTTAAGTGGTTAGTCATACGGCTTATACAGCCACACTATGATTTTTGTTTATCCTTCTAATTAATAACCTTCAAATGTGCATGAGAACAACAGCAAGATCTCTGCAAAATCATAGTCAGAATTTGTCATTTTGCAAATTTAAGGAACAAGTTTCAAAGAGAATAATTTGAGGATTTAAAATGGTTTAAAGATTTCATACCCCAGTGATTTCCCTTTTATTGGCACAAATAATGTACGTTTTCTCACTATAAAAATGTGGAAGTATTAAAAGGGTATATAATGTCTGCAACGGTTACTTTTGTACAATAATTTGACGAGGACATAGAGTGTTCAGATATTTGATTAAACATTATTCTGGGTGTGTCTTCGAGGGTGTTTCTGGCTGAAATTAGCATTTGAACTGATACATTGGGTAAAGCATATTATCTTCCCTGCTGTGGGTGCACATCATCTAACCCGTGGAAGACCTGAATACAGTAAAAGACTGAGTAAGATAGAATTATTTCTCTCTGCCTGATTGTCTTAGAGCTAAAGCAGTGGTTTTCTCCTGCCTTCAGACTTGATCTTGGACTAAAAATAACATTGCTGACTCTACTGATCCTTAGACCTTTGGATTCACACTGGACCTTGCACCCTCAGCTCTCCAGGGTCTCTAGCCAAAAGACTGGGATTCACACCATTGTCTCTCTTGAGTCTCATGCCTTCAGGCTGGAACTCATACCATCGGCTTTCCTGAGCCTCAGGCCTTTAGACTCAGACTGAAACTCACACCCTCTGCTCTCCTGGGTCTCAGGCCTTCAGACTCAGCTGGAACTCACACCATTGACTCTTTTGGGTATGAGGCCTTCAGACTGGCACTCACAACCTCAGCTCTTCTGGGTCTCAGACCTTCAGACATAGACTGGAACTAACACCCTCAGCTCTCCTGGGTCTCAGGCCTTCAAACCCAGACTGTAACTCACATCCTTGGCTCTCCTGGGTCTTTGGACTTTAGAGTCAGACAGGAACTCACACTCTCAGCTCTTCTGGGTCTCAAGCCTGCGGACTCAGACCAGAACTCACACCAACAACTCTCCTGGGTCTCAGGCCTTCAGACTTAGACCGGAACTCATACCCTTGGCTCTCCTGGGTTTCAGGCCTTCAGACAAGAACTCACATCATGGGCTCCCCTGGCTTTCCAGCTTTCCCACTGCAGATCTTGGGACTTCACGGCCTCCACAATCCTATAAACCAATTCTTTACAGTAAATCTCTCTCATCGGCCATTAAATCAAGAATGGTAAATATATGATGTACCATTTCTAAGAAATTATGTGATTTCTAAGAAAAATGTTTTATTGTTGTTTGTCAATAATACCTCTAATTCAAATGAGAGTAAATCTGACCTTTAAGACTGACAAGGTTGTTAATCCAATTCATGTTCAAAGCATTGTTCTATGATGTGTACTAAAATATAGATATAAAGAAGACAGAATTCAGACCCTAGAACATTTAGGACCATTCAGGAGGGAGATGTGTGCACAATGGGCCATACTGTCAAGACTAAAGAGCACCTAAGCCATCCCACTTCCCAGTTGCTGACCCCAAACCAAGCTTTTTTATGATATGTGCCCGTGTTCTGAGCCTGAATCCCAAACAAGGCCCATTGGTTGGAAATGACTTTATTATATTTGTCTCTGTTTAATTCTATTCCTTTCTCATTCCTCTGGAAGAGAAGAAGGATAAGTGGTACAAGATACTTAGTGGTACTTAGTAGTTCTCAACTTGGGGGTGATCTTGTACCACTTCTCCCAGAGATGCTTAGCAATGTCTGGAGACAATATTTTGATTGTCACAACTGAGGAGAAAAGGAACTACTGGGTAAAAGCCAGGTATGGTGCTAAACATCCTACAATGCTCATAACAGACCTCCAAAACCAAAAATTGTCTGACCTCAAGTGTCAACAGTGTTGATCTTGAGAAACTCTGCTGCACTTCAGTTTTGACAATTCTGATTCACAGTGGAGGAAACAGCACAACAAAATTAATGAAAACCTTAACTAGTATAATGCTTGTAATAAATCTAATATGAATTGGAGGTTCATCACATCTTGCACATATTAATTCATTTTTTTAAATTCTGGAGTTTTTAATTTGTTTTGTTTGAATAAACCTTTAAAGAGCTTCAATTCTATGGTAGGGCCTGGGGATGAAAAGCAAAGTAAAATGCTCATGCAACACTTGAAGTTCAGCAGAGAATGTAGATGTGTAACCACATGTATTAGTCAGGATACTCTGGAGAAACAGAGCCAATAAAAGATAAATAGATAGATAGATAGATAGAAAGAAGTGGAGATAAGTAGATGTTGAGATAGATATAAATAGATATAGAAATAAGTAAAGATAGTTTATTAGTCTGTTTTCATACTGCTATAAAGATACTACCTGAGACTGGGTAATTTATAGAGAAAAGAGGTGTAATTGGCTCACAGTTCTGCATGGCTGGGGAGGCCTCAGGAAACTTACAATAATGGCGGAAGGCAAAGGGGAAGCAAGGCATGTCTTACATGGTGACAGGAGAGAGAGAGCAAGCAACGGGGAAGTGCTACACTTTAAAACCGTCAGCTGTCATGAGAACTCACTCACAATGGCAACGACAGCATGGGAGAAACTGCCCTCATAATCTAATCACCTCCCACCAGGACCCTCCCTCAACACATGGGGATTACAATTCAAGATGGGATTTGGGTGGGGACACAGAGTCAAACCATATCAGATAGATATAAAGACATAGATATAGTGATAGATAAATCCAAATAGATATAGAGGCATAGATAGACATAGAGATATATAGAGATACAGATATAGCTAGCTATAGATAGATGGATAGATAGATATAGATATGTAGACGGATAGGTAAATGTTAGATTTATGATAAATTGGCTCATGCAATTATGAAGGCTGAGAATTCCCACGGCCTGCCATCTGCAAGCTGGAGACTCAGGAAAGCTAGTCTTGTAATTCAGCCTGAGTTTGAAGGTCTGAGAACCAGGGGAGTCAATACCAGCCCAAGAGCAAGAGAAGGTGAGATGGGATGTCCTACCTCAAGCAGTAAGTCAGAAAAAAAGAGGTGATTCCTAGTTCCTCCTCCTTTTGTTCTATTCAGGCTCTCAGTGAATTGGACTAATACACTATCTGTCTATACCTCTCTCTGTATCTATTTCTATATCTATTTATATGTATCTTTCTATCTATCTCTACATATACTTATCTCTACATCTATCTATTTATTCATCTGTCTATCTATCTACTTATCTATTTATCTATCTCTTATTGGCTCTATTTCTTTGGAGTACCCTGACTAATACACCCTCACAGACACACCTGGACATAACGTTCAACCTTGGAAACCCACAGCCCAGTTAACTCAACACAAGTCAAAACAAACAATCCCATCATACACACTACAATACTGTACGATTTAATCGTGGGGCAACTCCAGCCTCTAGGAAGCCAGGACAAGGATTTACTTCTCCTAGGGGAGCCTTGGTACCTTCATAGAGGTGGTGCATTGGGTGTGGGCCTTGAGGGATCAGAGAATATCAGACGGAAAAGGAAAAGAGAGGGATCCAAGATGGCAAACAAAAGCCCAGTGCATCAGAAAAGGTGAGTGTGTTCTGAGACATTAAAAAGCCAGTGTGGCTAAAGCCAAGTTAGAAATCAATTTCAATAAGATGTTGAGCTAAAGACAGGGAACATGATCATGGTTGTGAATGTGATTGGCAATTTGAGAAATTCACACACGGACTAAAGACAACACTTTTGAGAAGTTTGTCTGTGACAATAAGACAAGTGTCATCAAAACCACAGTGAGATATCACCTCACCCCAGTTAAAATGTCTATTATCAAAAAGACAAGAAATAACAGATCCTAGAAAGGATGTGGAAAAGGGAACTCTTATGCTCTGTTGGTGGGAATGTAAAATAGTACAGCTGCTATGGAGAACCATATGGAGGTTCCTCAAAAAGCTATAATTAGGACTACCATATGATCTAGCAATCCCAATGTTAGGTATTTACCCTAAGGAAAGGAAATCAGTGTATTAAAGGAATATCTGTACTACCATGTTTTTTGCAGCAGAGTTCACAATAGACCATGTGTAAAATCAACCTAAATGTCCATCAATGAATGAATGGATAAAGAAAATGTGGGATATATATATATATATATATATATATATATATATATATATATATATATATATATATAAAATGAAATACTATTTTACCATAAAAAAATGAAATCCTGTCATTGGCAGCAACATGGAACTGGAGGTCATTATGTTAAGGGAAATAAGCCAAGCACAGAAAGACAAATATCGCATGTTCACAATCACATGTGAGAGCTGAGGAAGTGGATCTCATGGAGGTAGAGAACAGAATGATAGAAACCAGAGGCTGGGAAAGGTAGTGGGGAGGAGGGAATAAACAGAAGTTGGTTAATGGGTATAAAAATACAGTTAGATGGAAGGAATAAGTTCTAGTATTTGATACCAGATAGGGAAAGTATAATTAACAAAAATTTATTGTATATTTTTAAATTGCTAGAAGAGAAGAATTAAAATGTTCCTGACACACAAAATAAGCATTTAAAGTGATAGAAACACCAATCACCCTGATTTGATCATTGCACATTGTATACAGGTATCAAAATCTCACATTTACCCCCAAAATACATATAACTACCATATACCAATAAAAATATATTTTAAAAAACACAAGTGTCCACATAAACGTTTTTCCTCTATTTTGTAATAATAGAGGGAAAAATAGAGTTGGCTTTTTGAGTTGGCTTCTCTCAATTTTTGGATAGCTTGCAAATATTTTCATCAGCCTTTACAAGGAGTGAGACAGGCGTGTTTATGCTTTTCTGAAGCTGCATGTTGAAATTTAGACACCTGTTGGTGTCTAACAGATTGGAGGTGGCTTTGTGTTGGGAAGGAGTTGAATCAATAAGCAGAAATTTCAGCAAAGGGACAGCTTAGACAGTTGCTCTTGGCTCTACAATATCTGTTCTTCTGTGCAGGATCAGGCTCTCCCCTAAGACTCCAGTCTTGGTTTTGCATCTGAATGAAAGATAGCTGGCATTCCTAGGAGACTGTTTAGTTACTTTCATGGGTTTCACAGACTGAACCTCTCTTCTATATTCTTACTACTTCTGCCTTTGAACAGTCTTCCTTTGCCTCGTTCATAGACATTTGCAACTGAGATGTCCCTCCATCAGTCTCTTCCTCTCAAACATCTCTGTGTTACTTTTTAAAAGTTCCTGAATATGGTAAAAAAGAAAAAAAAAATAGGGATCTAGTTTCATTCTTCTGTATATCACTAGCCGGTTTTGTCAGCACCAGTTATTGAATAGGGTGTCCTTTCCCCGTTTACTTTTGTTGTCATTGCAAAAGATCAGCTGATTGTAGGTGTGTGGTTTTGTATCTTGGGTCTCTATTCCATTTATCTATGTGTCTATTTTTCTCCCAGGATCATTCTGTTTTGGTTACTATAGCCTTGTAGTATAATTTGAAGTTGGGTTATATGGTTCCTCCAGCTTTGTCCTTTTTGCTTACAATTGCTTTGGTTATTCAACCTCCTTTTTGGTTCCATATGAATTTTAGAATTGTTTTTTCTAATTATGTGAAGAATGATGTTGGTAATTTGATAGGAATTGTGTTGACTATGTAGATTGCTTTGGGCAGTATGGTCATTTTACCAATATTGATTCTTCCTATCCATGAACATGGGATTTTTTTTACACCATGGAATGCTACACTGCCATATAAAGAATGAAATCATATGTTTCACAGCAACGTAGATGGACTTAGCCATTATCTGAAGTAAAATGACTCAGAAATTCAAACACTACATGTTCTCTCATACAAATGAGAGCTAAGCGGTGGGTACATATGGTTATAAAGATGGAAATGATAGGCACTGGGGCCTCCAAAACAGGGGAGAGTGGGAGGGAATGAGGATTAAAAAACTACTTATTGGGTACTACGTTCATTACTTTGTTGGGTGATGGGTTCACTAGAAGCCCATACCCTAGCATTATGCAATACATCCATGTAACAAACCTGCACATATACTCTCAAACCCAAATTTTTAAAGAAGTCTCTAAAAAAAACCCAATAATGAGGAAAAAAACACACAAAGAATGAAAAACAATTAAAACTCATTATCCCATTAACCCCCTTCTCCTCCTGGTGCCCCTAGCCTTCTCCCATGCGGTCCTGATGCCTCACCTGCTGGCATCTCCCCATCTCCAGCAGCCAAATGTGTTCTACTGTGCTCCCTCATCAAAGATGTCTCTGTTTGCACAGCCTCCAAGTGCAGCCACACCTGGAAGAGCTGATGGTCCCTCATCTAAACATAGGGAAATGAGTGGCCTGATTTATGTTCCTGACAAGTGACCTAAATATAAAACGCATGTCACTGTCACAGAGTCTAATCCACTCCCAACCCCTCCTCACTTGCATTCTCAGTCTTTCCATTTGTCATTTACTTAGCAGAGTCAACAGGTGCTGCCAAGCTCTAAGAACCGTTATCACAGGAGCAACCGTCATCAAGAAGCCTGCACGCGTGTTTATTGTAGTTGATATAGATGCTAGTAAAATGCGGGACAGTTTTAATTCTTTAATTTCTCATCTGCCCATCTTGTGGTGGAGCTACACGGATATTTAATGTGATGTCGTAAAGCTCTGTGTTAGGAGGAGAACGCAGGCAGGAAGCGGATGTTTGCAAATGATAGGCTTATAAAGGTGAGGATAGTGAAGTTACCAAACTGACAACCTGGTGCTGTAGTATGATAGCAGTATTTTGTATTTCTATAGTACCATTCTTCACAGAACTCAAATGAGTCAGATGCGACTTTTTATGGCTTGTAAAATTCCTACCAGTAAGCACCAGATTTTATTTTCAGACTGAGGAAATCATTGATACCAAGAATGTTGTTTTAAAATTGTTAGGAACATGTTATATATTTCATTCCCAAATATTGCATCTTACAATGAATATAATTATATAGAGATTAGAGAAAGAGAAAGAGAGAGATACATAGAGAGATGGATATAACCTATCCTCAGTGTGATGAGGGAGATAAAGTAAAAACATAGTATCAATGAAAATATAAAAAGCTATAGATAACATCAAGAAGTGCTGCCTTCATTAGCATTCCTTCAAAAGGTACTCTTAAAATTTTTAACCTAGACTTCAGCACATCTAATGCACAACAATAACTGACAGTCATAAGACCAAGCACAAGACACTGAAAATTTCTAATCCATCTCCTGAGTTGTCAAGGAAATATTAAATTATGAATTCACTCAGGACAACAGTGAGATTAATTTTAGTTTGTACTTCAGTAACTACTCTGTATTTATTTGGAAAAATATCCCGGAGGTTGTCAGCTTTTGTTTGCCTCTCAAGGGAGAATGATATTGGGTTTAAAAATTTTAAAAAGCTGTTAAAAAAAAAAAATCAGAGCAGTAAGGTGACAAATACCTTTTATCTATTTTTTTTCTGCTTTCTTTGGTTTTTAATTTTAACTTGCTTTTAAATTGAAATTAAAAGTCACGCACATACATGGGAGGAAAATCTCAAGGGAAAAAAGCAGTGTGCAACGGAGAATAATACTGTCAAAATCCAGACAAAAAACTCTTTCTATACCCTTTGTGTATTGTTCTGGTGAATGGACATCTGTGTTTAGTTGTATATATGAACGTGTATGTATGTATGTATCTATGTGTCTGTGTGTATTTATATATGTATTTATGCATGTTATTTTTTCACAATTGGAGACACATACACAATCTTCTGGACCGTAATTTTATTTCAATAGCTTATCTTGAAAACCTTTTCATATCTTCACACATACATTATAACATCAAAGTAATCCTTTGTATGAGAGTACTCTAGTTTACTAGTCCCCGATTATGTCCACTTGGGTTGTATCCAGCTTTTTATAAATAATGTCAAAATGAACCTTTGTGTCTGTGGGGCTTTGTGCATATTTGAATATATGGGTAGTTACATATCGAGATTTTCAACTATTATATCAAATTTTTTCCAAAGAGTTTGAACCAGTTTACATTCTCACCAACAGCCATATGAGTGAGCCTGTTATCTTTGCCATTAATGCACATATTTCCAAACCTTTGAAACAACAGGCTAAGAAGAATTTTTGCTGTTTTAATTTGCCAATTAGTGTTATGAATATTATTGAGCAGCTTTTCGTATGTTTATAAGTAAATGGTTTATTTTTCTGTGAAATATCTGTTCCTAGCTTTTGTCTATTCTTCCTGCCAGGATTTTGGTCTCTCGCTAAACTGTAAAAACTCTTTCACTGCTAAGCAAATTTAGGCATATATATATGGGACACACACACAGACACGCACACACACACACACACACACACATATACACTATATATAATGTCTTGCATTGATTTATTTTGACTTTTCCTGTTTTGGGCAGGAATTATTGTTTTTCAAATTTATATCATCACATTTATCAATTTTTCTGCTAAAGCAGAAATTCAGATAACGTAAAGAAAAAATGGTATCTGAAATACCATTCTGAAATGCCTGTAATGCTCTTAAATTTCATCTCATCTCTTCTAGTCTGAATGGAATTTTTCCTTCTTTAACACTTAAATCTTTGGTCTATGTATAATTATCTTTACTGGAACAAGTGAGCTTATCCTTTTTTTCCTTTCTCCCAAATTGTTAGTTATTTGACTCAATACATAGATGGACAAATCCGTGTGTTCCAAGTTGGTTTGAATTGCTATCTTTAGTAAAAATAAAATTTTGAAGCATGCTGAGGGCAGTTTCAGGATTCTCCATTCCTCTATAGATCTAATTACACATCTATATGAAATTTTTATTAGTATTGCTTAACACCGTGCTTCCATATTACATACACCAGTCCTACCTCAATGCTTTCAGAAATGTTTTGGTAATTCTTTTTTTTTCCATATGAACTTAATATGTATGAACTTGTATAAGGTTCATATACTTTAAATTCATAAACTTATACATATTTGGGTGTATTATGTATTATATAAACACACAATTCATATTATACATAATTTATGTTATATGATTATATATTATATTTACAATATAATATAAATTGTTTATATGTATATATTTACTTGTTTCCCATGGTTTTGGAATAACAGTCTAGATGTTTTTCAGATATAGATTCATATCTACAAATTATTCCATCTCTTCTCTCCTAATATTTATTCCATATTTCTCTCTTTCATCCCACTAAATTGACTAGTAATTTCAGAACAACGTTAAATTATTACAAGGACAGTGGGCATCCTTATCTTGCGCTGACTTTAATAGGATTTTTTTCTTATGTTTTCATATGAATTAAAGTGCTGGTTCATGGCTTAAAACGCATATTTTTATAACAAAATTATCAGTCCATTTTTATTACTCATTTTCATCAGAATAGACATTGAGGTTTATCAGATTCCTTTTGGCACAGAAAGATCACATGCTTTATATGTTCTCTGATTTATTATTGTGGAGAATGACATTAATAAATATTGATCCATTCTTATATTTTACGGAATGAAACAGTTTCAAGTCTCCTAATAATTTTGAAATTTGATAATATTAAAAAAGACATTTATTCTTCAGCACTGGGCATCAACCCTGGGCAGAACGGTTCTGATTTTGGGGACGGGAGCTTCAGAACTGAAATTCCTCGAATGAGCCCCACAGCGTAGGGTACTTTACATTTATTCATTTGTTCATCTAAGAGGCAGGCACCAGGCACCAGGAATAGAACACGACAAACCCTGTTTCTGACCTCACGGAGCCTAGAGATTGGCTCTTGTCCTCATTTTGCTCATTAATAAAGGCATTTGTACTTTTTCTTGTTCGGACCTCTCTCGGGTTCTTTTTTTATTTTTCTTCAAGGTTTTTGAACAAATGAAATTAATTACATTTAATCTGATAGAAAAAGGTGTGTAACCCTCAAAGACATTTTGAAGAAGTTTATTTGAAAACATTGAGAATTTTACTTATGTTTATTTGGGCACAACAGCCTACTTTTTGATTAATCTAAACACAACACGATTGGATCATTGGAGCCATGAAAGCAGGGATTTATTTGCACATTCCTGGGGTGCCCCAATGTTTCATCATGGATCCCTTTAATGTTTCAGGTGGAGTAGACTCTTTAATACTGAATTTAAACTGCTGAGCTCATTCTTCAGAACTCAAAAGAATACTAATTAGTCCCAGTGATCACCCAGTCTGAATATAACACAGAAAAAAAAATTGTTCTAACTCCAAGGAATGAATAAAGTATAATTAATTAGAAAATCATAACAGTTAGGATTGCTTTTAAGCCATCAATATTAGAATTACTGTAATGGGATACTTTTTAGAAAAGAACATATTAAATTCAGAATTTTTGCTTTCAATTTTTTTAACTTGGAGGATTAAAGAAAACCTGTATGTCTCGGTGCAGTGGCTCTTGACTCTCATTCCAGCAACTTGGGAAGCCAAAGTGGGAGGACTGCTTGAGCCCTGGAGTTCAAGACGAGCCTGGGCAACATAGTGACATTCTATCGCTACAAAAAAAAAAAAAAAAAAAAAAAACTCGTTAAAAAAAATTAGTCAGGTGTGGTGGTGCTCACCTGTAGTCCCAGCTACTTGGGAGGTTGAATTAGGATGATAACTTAAGCCCAGGAGATTGAATCTGTAGTGAGCTCAGGTGTGATGCTATGATCACACCATTGCACTCTAGCCTGGGTGACAGGGAAAGACCCCATCTCTAAAAGAGAGAAAGAAACAAACAAACCAACAAAAACCCTTCTGATGTGAAACAAATATAGGTGGCAATTTATCATGAATAAGTTTTTGCTGGTATCATAAGGCAGTCAATATTCAGTGTTGGGCATTGTTGTGAAAGGTAGCAGATACAGTGCTCCGGAATACTTTTTCTACTGTAGGGCTTTTTAAAGATAACTGAGTGGTCCTGGGGTGTACTAGTTTTCTTGTTTTTCCCAGGTTTGCTGGGAAAAAAACCCTCCTGTGAAAAACATAATGTAAGGACTAACCTGGAAATGGACTGCTTAGATTTCATTAATCCATTTTAATGCCTAAAAAATAAAGAGTAAAAATGGCCTCACATCTATAAAAGTAGAAATGGCTTTTGACTCACTAGACAGACATAGAGCATGCTGAATAACAAAGGATGCTGATTCCAAAATTTAAGAAAATTAGAGGGTGGGATACGATCACTCATTCTTCATTTTAAATCTTTGATTGTTTTTCTATAAAATGTGTGTGTCATTTCGCGATCCAGTGTCTAAACTCAATGTGGATATTTAGATCATTGTTGTAGTTACCTCTTCATCCCAAATACATCAGAAATTTGGGGTTTATTTACCTATCATTTTATGCTTTATTTTCCACCAGTTGATGTTATCCAGGAAATTAGATAATAAGCTTTCAAGTGACTACACTAGATAATTTAATATGTCTTTTAAATCAATACCTAGTGATATCCTTCAATAAAGCATGGATGGATAAAAACGGGATGTGTCTTTTTGATAAGAGTGTCGTTTTAAACTGCGGTGCTGCCTGTCACCTCTGATCCCTTTTTTGTCACCTCTAAAATATTCTTCTGAATCACTGCTGCCCCTATTAAAATTGGTTATTGATTTGCATAGTTATCTGTTTCATGGCTGATCTCCGCCACTCCAATGCGTTGTAAGTTCTATGGAAGTCTGAGGCATGTTTCTGTTGTATCTGCAAGGCTTAATAGAGTATGAAGAAACATGGGAGAACTACAATTAATTTATTTTTGTGTTTTTCACCAGAGGAATGGCACAGCAAAACAATTAACTTGTTAATTGGAGAAGAGATATATTTCCATTAAAAGCTCTGAGGATATCATAGTTGGTGTGACCCAATTTAAGTGGTGAAAATCACAGATCATGTTCATAGACCATTGCCATATTTAATTTTACCAGCTCCCTAAGGAGTTATCCCTGTTTTACAGTGTATTAGTCTGTTCTCATGCTGCTAATAAAGACATACGCAAGACGAGGTAATTTATAAAAGATTGAAGTTTAATGGACTCACAGTTCCACATGGATGGGGAGGCCTCACATACATGGTGGAAGACGAAGGAAGAGCAAAGGGATGTCTTACATGGTGCAGGCAAGAAAACTTGCACATTGGGTTTTCCTTGGTCCAATATGTATGTGTGAGGTTAAAAAGAATTTGACAACACATGCAACTACATGGAAAGTCAAACCCCAGTTGGCATATGGTATCCTTTCATGCAAAAAGCAACCCTAGATGACTGCTCTCATCAATATAAAGGAATTCCTAAGTGACTTAAATGACCTCAGTCTGAAAACAAAACAAAACAGAAGAGTGATACTCCTGAAGTGGTAGGTTAATCTTCCTTTTCTTTTCATTCCAAGTTCAGTAATAATAAATCAGTCCTAGACCATTATGGTGTTTATCAATTTTAGTGTGAATCATAGAGTTATTCAAGTAAAGTATTTAGGGCACTTGTATTAGGAATGTTAACTCTGTTCTGTATTGAATAGGTGTGATTGCAAGCTTCTAGTTTAGCCCTTGAAATACTACAGAATTTCTTAAGTTAAAAATTAAAGCGCTCTTTACATTCATGTGAAATGAATATTGGACTCAAAATTGGGATACATCTCTAAAGGATACTGTTTATGCATTATGAATGTTTTATCAGACCATTCTTGCCTTTATACAACTTTGGCCTCAGCTTTTCAGGGTTTAAAAGGAGTTATAGTATGTTTTTGCCTACAAAAAGGTGACTTTTGTGAGAGTAAACTGGTCTCTGACATAAAAATTTCATTTGAAAGTAGCTGAAAGAGCGTTGAGGGGAAAGTGGAAAAGAATGACTTCATTCTTTGCAACATTTCTGGACGGGTCTTTACTCTGATTATTTGAAAACGATTTTTGAGACTGGTCATATTTTTTATTCATTCCTCCAAGTTTATCTGTTTCCTTGTAATTCTAATTTACTGTCAAATATAGAGAAAGAGATTAAAGGAAACTAATATTCAGGGCACAGACACAAGAGGGGTGGGTTTGGGGATGGCTCTATTCCAATCCGGCTTCTGAACTGTTCCTGCCGTTTCTGGTTTTGACTCTGCACCGTGCCCCCTGCTGGTCCCTCCAGGGAGTAGATAAGAAATGCCAAATAGAAAAATCCAGAGCAACCTCTCAAATGCTGCTTAGGTTATTCCGGTTTTCCTAAAATTCTGAACTTTATTAAACCAGCTTGCCTTTAAAACTCAGGTGGGTAATACTAAAATATTTCCTCCTGAAATGTATTCAACCTCATTTTAATCAGATGAAGAAACAAATGAAATGAAGAAAAATAACACTCTACTAATTAACAATAGTATTGCTGGGATCGGCCTTAAGCCCCTAGGGGATCAGACCAACCAGATGCCTCTAATTATTGTTTTCAGCCCATACAGGAATATTTCAGTCTATCTTCTGAGATGCTCTTTGCACAAAGCAAACAAGAAATACAGCTTTCTAGGAGTTATTCATTCTTCCTGCAGTTTCTTCATGTCTAGCGGGGCAAGTCCCATCACAGTGTTTAAAGGCCTTGTCACTGGCAGTATTTATGTAATATATGGAATTTTTATCCTCAAAATTTGTGAAAGCTATGAAATGAAAGTAGATTCCTTAAAAATGCCTTGATGGTGATTTCAAGTTCATACTTTACTCTCTTAACACACTGTTTAAAGAAATCCCATACGAGTTCAGGATATAGTAACTGGCAGCAAGATGTGATAGAACACCAACTTTTGCAACTGTGGCTTTTGTGAGATTCTATTCTAACATCGACTTTTGTGAGTTTCTATTCCAAATGAGTAACTACACACATTATAGAAAATTTTATAAATGCTACTTCATTTAATCCTCCAGCAATGCTTTGCATCATTTTATTGATAAGGAAAATGAGGTGTGGAGAGTTTGAATAACTTGCCCAAGGTAATAGCTGATAATAAATGATGGAGCCAAGACAAGCCCTTCATTTCCAAAACTTTACTCTTTCCCCATGCCTTGTTGCTTATGTAAGACCTTTCCCCAATTCAGAAGCCACAGGATTTAGATAGATTTGTGTGATTTATTGACAAGGAGAAAACTCCAAAAGGAAAAAGTATTCTTTGCTAAACATTCAGTCCTGCTTTTAAAACTGTTACATTTCCAAATACTTGGGGTAAAAAGGATGAATGGAGTAAGGCCAGGAGAAAAAAACAAGCATATATTTGACACCTTGAGATTTTCACACATGAAAAATCCAAAATAGACTGATCCTGCATAAAAAAAGAATATTCCAATGGCTGATAAACATTTTTTAAGGGTGTTCAACTTGATTAGTTTCAGAGAGAAGAAATGAAAACTACTGTATACTATAATGGCTAGAATTTGAAAATATGGCAATACCAAATGTTGGAGAAAATGTAGAGCAACTGGAAATCACACTCACGTCTGCTGGAAATGAAAATTGGCCAGCTACTTTGGAAAAACTAGTAGCTTACACAAAAATTAAACATACAACTACTTGTGACACAGCAATTCCATGCCCAGAAAAATTAGCTACATATATTCACCCAAACAGATATATTGGCTCCCAAAAAACTCCAAAGCTAGTCAAATGACCACCGATATCAATATGGACAAACAGTTTATGCTATATTCATACAAGGAAATACCCTGCAGTAATAGGAAAATACAAACTACAACTGCACAAAAAATATGAATAAATCCCTAAACAATGTTACCTAAAAGCCACCAGGAACGAAAGGTTACATGCTGTCCCGTTTTCTTTAAATAGGTTCACAACATAGGCAAAACTAATCAAGGTTGCTAAAATCAGGCTTGTGCCTGTGCTTGGAATGGGTGGTAACTCTAAGAGGCTGAGGGTAAGTTACTGGGTGCTGGAAATGTCCAGTTTTTTTATCTGAATGTTGGTGACATGAATTTTCTATTCAGGCAAATTTGTCAAGCTGCACATGCTGGTCTTTGTATTTTTCTCAATGTACATGATACGCCAATCAAAAGTCTCAGAAGCCCAAAAGAGAGAGGATAAAGTATTTTGGAGAGAGGAAGACAATTTATAAAGTGGATACACAGATGCAGATTGCCTTTGCTGAACACATTTTACGTGGAAGAGTGAAGAGAAAAAAAGAACAACACAGAGTTCAAGTAGAACTTCTTTTTATAAGGTAGTTTATTTGTATTTCTATTTTATCTAGAGTGCTTTTGTCATTGACAAATAAAAATTGTATATGCTTACCATGTACCTCAAACTACATGAGAAAAAGGTAAATATTGGAGTGTTTTATCTTCATGTGCAAAGGCAATATTTCAGATAAAATACAAACTTTATTAAGACTTTAATTTGAGGCCATCTAGAAAACAATTTGGGTCTGTCTCAACGATCTTTTCCCAGCCCCTCACTGCGTCCTTCTCATAGCATGTAATAATGCATTGAATATATGTGTCAGTTACTAGAAAAAAAACATAACAACCTCTCTGGTTTGGTTTTATGCTTATTTCTATCTCCGTGGTTGTTTTGACCTCTCTTTCTCTTATCGCACTTGCCTTCTGAATCTTTTTCTAATTTTCTTCTTGTCCTGAGAGCTTCCAAATCCTCCAGACAGGTGAAAGTGTTCCTCCAGTTTGCATCCACCACCACATGCTTTATGCCTCCTCTTCTTGTCTCCCTAGAGAAGCCACAAACTTTTGCAGGACATCCTCACCAAAACTATTACCCATTGCCTGGTACATAGACAATACCTAAAATTGTGCTGAGTTAATAGAAGATTTAAAAGTCAAACATAGGTTGGCAAATTGTACAGAGTGAAGAAGCATGTCTCTTTTTAAACAGAGAGACTGCATACCAGCTTTGTGAACCAAATACAATTTATTGCATCTATTTTAATCCTCATGCTGGGGACCGAGGTTAGCACATGCAGAAACTCACCAGGCTTCCACCTGCTCTTTGTCAAGTGGGTCCTACTTCATGAGGGTGAGACCCATGTCCTATAGGGCCCCAGCTCAAAGGACTTATGCTTGTTTTAATGCTCTGCTAATGTGGCCTTGAAGTCCTTAATTTATAAACACTAGGCCACTCATTTTCACTTTTCCTGAACCCCACAAATTGTGTAGCTGGTCCTGTTCATCACAAATAGAAAAATATGTTGCCAAGCAACATGAGAAAACCTAGATGCCAATTCATTTTCCTAAAGACAAGATCTAAAGCAGAAGGACAGGTTCACTTTATTTATTTATGATTTATTTATTTTTTATTTGAGTCAGAGTCCCACTCTGTTGCACAAGCTGGAGTGCAGTGGCAGGATCTCTGCTCACTGCAATCTCCACCTCCTGGGTTCAAGCGATTCTCCTGTTTCAGCCTCCCGAGTAGCTGGAATTTGTAATCCAGCTACCATGCCCAGCTAATTTTTGTATTTTTTAGTAGAGACAGGATTTCACCATATTGGCTAGGCTGGTCTCGAACTCCTGACCTCAGGTGATCCCCTACCTCAGCCTCCCAAAGTACTGGGATTACAGGTGTGAGCCACTGCATCCTGCCCAAATTCACTTTAGAATGGACATTTTTTTTCAACTTATAGCATAGTAACGTAGCATTCAGGACTATTGATATTTCACCATTTATTTATTTATTTATTTATTTATTTATTTATTTATTTATTTATTGAAAGAAGGTCTTGCTCTGGAGTGCAGGAGTGCAGTGCCATAATCATAGGTCACTGAACCCTCGACCTCCTGGGCTCAAGTGATCTTCCTGCCCAAGCCTGCCAAAGCACTGGGATTATAGCCATGCACAACTGCACCTAGTCTCTGACATTCCACAATTTAATATTTCACACTTGTCATACAAAGACCCCTAAGCACATTTTGAAACAAAAAAATCTCAAAAATGCATTCTCTGCCACCAAGCACTAAAAAGGACATCATTCAGCCCACTACCTCTTTATAGGACCAACAAAGAGGGTATCTAGGCAAATATTACATTTGCTATCTCACAACAGGAATTACATAGCTCAGAGCCAGAACCTTGTCGAGATGTAATCATCTAGTTCCAAACCCAGTCACTGTCTAAAATTTAAACTAATTTGCTCTGCCTTCAAACTTGATGGGTGAGACAATCCTACTCCAAATAATCTGAGTTACAAGATAGTAAATCAAACTCATACAGAAAAAAAGAAATCATATACATTTCAAGTATATTTAGAATCTTTAAACAATAGTACATGGTGTATTTTATATTACATATACACAGATTGTACTTTATTTATTTATTGGAGATGGAGTCTCGCTCTGCCACCCAAGCTGGAGTGCGGTGGCGTGATCTCAGTTCACTGTAACCTTTGCTTCCCAAATAGCTGGGATTACAGGTGCCCACCACCATGCCCAGATAATTTTTGTATTTTTAGTAGATACAGGGTTTCAACATGTTGGCCAGGCTGGTCTTCAACTCCTTACCTCAAGTGATCCACCTGCCTCGGCCTCCCAAAGTGCTCAGATTACAGGTACGAGCCACCACGCCCAACCTGTACTTTATATTTTAGTTGAAGAGTAAATGTTTCCATTTATCTTGAAAATGGCAGTGTGTGAGTTTTAAATAAAATAAGAAAACCTATAAGCACATTAAATCTAATTTTATTTGTGCCAGCCCCTCAGGTTTTTGTGACATTCAGTGTCATTTTATAATGAGCTGCTCAGAAAACATTGTTACACTGTCCATCTTTTAAGGTTTTCCCGTCACCTAAAGAGCCAGTATGAAGGTCTGAAAATTGCTTATGATTTAACCAGCTTTGTATCTTTCTTCTATGTTTCTTTTTCTTTCTATATTTCAGTGGATACCACTCACTCAGGGAAGACTTGCTCTATTACAACCTTTAAGACCAATGGTAAACTTAAGAATTGGATACTGAAATATCCGATTTAAAAATAAAATTTAACATTTATTATGATTTTCTCACTTTCTTTACTTTTGCTTAGCTATAACAGAGACAGTTTGCTGGGTGTATAAGTCTGTTCTCACACTGCTGTAAAGAATTGCCTGAGACTGGGTAATTTATAAAGAAAAGAGGTTTTATTGGCTCACAGTTCCACAGGCCTTACAGGAAGCATGGCTGGGGAGGCCTCAGGAAACTTACAATTGTGACAGAAGGCGAAGGGGAAGCAGGCACATTTTACATGTCCAGAGCAGGAGGAAGAGAGAGTGATGGAGGGGGTGCCACACACTTTTAAACAACCCAATCTCGTGAGAAATCCATCATGAAACAGCACTAGGGAGATGGAGCTAAACCATTAGAAACCATTCCCACGATCCAATCACCTCCTACCAGGCCCCACCTCCAACACTGGGGATTACAATGCAACATGAAATCTGGGTAGGGACATGGAGTCAAACAAAATCAGTTGGAGACAGATGCAACCTCTGTTTCTCAATAGCAGTAGCACCTATGAATTGCTTTAAGTATTTGGTCATTTCTAACTGTATAAACAGAAACGTGTATTATTCCCATAAATTTAACACAAGGCAGTATCCATAATGCCCCTCAAGCTTTGGGCATGAAGATATGGTCTCCTCTCTTTTTTATTCCTCTTATTAAAAGAAAGCCTTTGCTTACTGGTTAAGTGGTTCAGATTTATTTAAAGCCATATGTTGGGTGTTTATTTCTCAGTGGCAGGAACCTTGGCCAGATGTCCATTTGAAGTGTATTTCAGTTTGGTAAGGTCCATAACTCACTCCTTCAGATTGTTATGGTTTAGATGTATGGATGTCCAAGGCTGATAAATCCACTAATTGTAAGAGAGATTTCTATAAGGTTGAATTTTCACACTGTACTTCATGTTCTATGGTATCAATGACAAATTGCAAAATCTCCTATCTTTCTTCCCTGTGGGTCTATTTCAGAAATAGTGCAATAAACACTAGATGATGAGACATGAAACTTTTGCTGAAACCATACTGTGTGAAGTTTTCTGTTATTCAGGAAGAATACAAGTAAACCCTGCCACATCAGTAAAACTTAGGAGTGTCATAGCACGCATTCAATTGAGTATTGTGTAGAAGCTAATGATTGTATTTTTTATTTCTCTGAATAATATAAAGAAACTCCAACAATTCTTACATTCAGACTTTATGTCTCAATTTGGAAGAGATTGAGTTATGCCCTGCATTGGGAAGCATTGAATTGCTCTCATTCATTTGTTGTTAGTTTTTTTTTTTTTTTCTTGAAATAATAGGATAAATGCACATGGCAGGAATAAGTGGAGAATTATTTCACAAGGGTGACATCTATGGCTTATTCACAATTTCTAGTTGATTCTTAAAACACAGATTAACAGAACTCGTCCCTAAGGCTTCTGACTCAGTAGGTCCAACGCAGTGCCTGAGAAGTTGAATATCTGAGAAGTACCAGGTAACGTGGCTGATGGCAGAGGACTGAGCAGAATCACCTTTCCATCACCTTTTCTAGTGTAGCCAGACTTCCACCTAGTACAGCATGTCTTCTTGCTCACTGTGAATCTGTTTCATCTCATATGTTTCTTGAATGCTTGGTATTTCTTGGGAGCCAGATCATCTCAATAATTCAGAATCTTGATCAGGACCAGTGGCTGAAATTTCTCAGTCTGGTCACATAAAACATCTTCGTGACCCAGGCAGAGAAGACAGAATCTCATTGCAAGATCTAGCAATTCCCAAATGGGGTGGGAGCAGGGGACTAAGGGGATTGTTGCCACCTTTTGGACCTGCCCTTTGCATTGTAACGCACAGAGGCAGCAGATTCTTTCCATTGTGTGTGACCAGAGGATGCAGGAACTACCCACTTTCTGGTCCCAACAGTAAGAGTCTCTTCCTACCATTTTAGATGTTTCTCTTTCTCCTCATGAACTTTTCCCCTTAAATTTTTGGAACTGTTTCTCCTCTGCTCAGAGCTCTGTGGTGTGTGGGAGAAACAGTGCACTCCTTATGCTATGGTAAGTAATATTATTTGGCCCTGGACAAAGTCCTCCTGCTCTACGGTTTTTGGGTCTTTCATAAATTTTATGAAGCTCTCTTCTTCTTTGTTTGCTTCTGTGGTTCCTGGTCCAAAGTTTCTCCTTAGACCTACACTGAAATTTGGAGTCTGTCTGTCTGTCTGTCTATCTACCTACCTACCTCTCCACCCATCATATCTGCCTATCTATCATCTATCTATCTATCTATCTATCTATCTATCTATCTATCTATCTATCTATCTCTATTTCTATCATCTATTCTGTCTACCTATAACTATCATCTATTCTATTTATCTATGTATCATCTCTATCATCTCTATCTGTTATCTATTTATTTACCTATCTACTATTCATTTATCCATTCTATCTATCTATCTATCTATCTATCTATCTATCTATCTATCTATCTATCTATCTATCAATCATCTATCTATCTACCCTATCTATATCTATCTATCTATCATTCATTCATCTTTTTTCCATTACTCTCATCCATTTTTCCACTGCTTTGTCTTGGCATTCCTTCTCACATTTGTTTTTATTTCAATAATTCAACTTTCTTTAGTATCCACTCTGCTGTTTATTGTCTCCTTGACTGTTTTCATTGAGTTTCTCTGTTTTGTCTCCATCCATGAGTGTCTGATTTCAAATGACCTGTCTTCCTTTTCTGCTGTGTAGATGTGCTTTCATCCTGAATTGTGCATGTGTGTGTTCATGCATGTGTTAATGGACCAGAAATCTTCAAATAACTTCTCCTGATTCTTTTCATAAGTTCTAGTATATAGATACCATATTTGGTGTGAGACAAGTTACTTCATTTCCATTTTTGTTTGGTTATGAAAGGAGAATTTGAGTGAGTCAATGTGGCTTAGATGTCCAAACTTATATTGATATCCAAACTTAAAATACTGTAGTGAGGATTAGACCAAGTATACTCTTTTATATCCTAGTTTTTTTCATGTAATATATAGTATGTGTTTTCTTTCTGTGGCCCCACTACTTATCATCGTATGTATATGCTGTATAGTCAATTGACATATTATCACATATTTAGACAATTTACATATTATCACATGTTACATAGTCAATTTACATATTATCACTTATTTAGATTACTTCTTATTATAGGTATTATAAAAATATGACTATGACTATCCAGGTAGTAAGATAAATCTCTTACTACAAGTCTGACAGTTTCTGTATGAAATATTTCTAAAAATGGGGTTACTTGGTCAAAAACAAAGACTCAATTTCAATACCCTAATTGCTTTAAAGGAACATTCCAGAATGTTCTCAGTCCTGCCAGGAGTGTATGATATGCCAGTTTCTTAGATAAAAATCTGTTTATACTTTTCTTACTGCAATGCACATGGTTGTTTCTCATTGTTAAGAGCCATCTACTTTTTCTTTTCTAATCTGTATCCCTTGGGTATTATTTTGTTCTAGTGTTAGATATTTTTCACCTATTAGTTAATAAGTGCTTTTATAAGATGATAAACTCCATTACCATGTCTACTTTTATATCGACTACAACTTTTTTTTATTTTGTGGAGTAGTATTTCTAATAAATTTGTTTAGAATATTCTCTCATCTGAAACCGGTCAAATCAATTATAATTGAACTATCGTGACCTGTAAGGACCTCATGTTGGTCTCTGACTTATAATTCTTGCTGTTCCTTTTAGAAATAACTCTTTGTATAAAAATATGATTGTGTTTATGACCATCACAGCTCTATTTTGGCAATGAAAAACCTCCCATATTTCTATCTTGTATCATTTATTTAACCTATTTTTAGAGTCAAAAAGGAAAAAAAAAGTGTAAAGATTGACTTACTCAAGAAATGACTTCATTACATTTTATATGTGTCTATGTGACATATCTTGCAATGACGTGAGTTCTTGTCAATGGCTAACCATGGCTTTTGTTGCATGCATTAACTTATTTGTTTGTTTGTTTACTTAAGAAGGCCTGCCTGCTTTGGTATTATTTTCTCACAGCCTTCTACTTATTTCATTTGTATTGAGTTAAGTGGTTTTTTATGTGCTATATATTTTCTGTTCTATTTAGGATTGATTAGAAGAGTTTAGGTAACACACAAAGTTCAAATCAGCTAGAGTATAAAAGAGTACTTCCCAATGTAGGTTTCCAGGACTAAAATTCTTGAGATCAAATAAATTTGAGAAACAGTAAAATAGTTTGGAAATTTGAGTCCCCCCAAAATTCATATCTTGAAATCCTAAGACTAGTATTAAGAGGTAGGGCCCTTGGGAGGTGATTAGGTCATGAGGGTGGTACACTTATCATTGGAATTAGTGCCCTTATAAGAAGAGATTCAAGAGCTAGTTCACTCTTTGCACCACGTGAGGACACAGCGAGAAGATAGCTGCCTATAACCAAGAAGAGCGCTCTCACCAAGAACTCACCCATGCTGGCACTCTGACCTCAGACTTATAGCCTCCAGAACTATGAAAAATAAACGTTATTTCAGCCGCCCAGTTTATGGTATTTTATTATAGCAGTTCTGAATGAACTAAGACAATCCCTCATTCTGGAAATCTTCCCATGTAGACGTTTGCGCTGATCATTAGCATATCAAAGTCCTTGGCACTTGTTGGTGAAGGAGCCTATTTTATTTGCCCGTGAAGCTCTTGTATGCTGTATGCATCATGTGTATGTGAATGTGTGCATGTAAAACACCTACTAAACTCATAAGAGATCATCAGCATCCATACAACATTTGGAGAAATGCTTTTCTGTACTGTAGTCACCCAATATGCTCAAAATTTCCCTTATGCTTCACTAAGAAAAAAGCAAGATATATTAAATGTCTACCCCCCAAGAAAAGCAAGATGTGTTAAAAATATATATCGCAGTAGCTTTTGTTGCAATATCAAAAGTTCTCATTTTTCACCGTGTTCAGGTTGCATTGCTGTATATTACCATAAGGCTTGCACATCTTAACAATGAATAATTTCATCAATAATCCTACAAGTTCCTGATGGAAGAGAATGAGTTTCATGAGAAGGGTATATTTTTCCTTCTGCAAGAATGGCATTTCTTCGCACCTGAAAATCAACTTGTAATCGGACACCACCCGTGATAGTTTTTAATACTTTCATCTTTCAAAAGGGAAAGTTTAATGAGAAAAATAAAGCAGAAGTCTTTAACTCACCCAGGTGCTATTTATTACTTATGTTTTTTAACCTTAAGGCAATTTTCTCAGCAATTTCACTTCCAGCATGTCATTAGAAAGATGATCTTATCACAGCCTCAATTCCATTATGCATAGGATTCTTGCAACAGGCACCAGCAGGTGTGCCTAGAGAGTGGTGCAGAGGAACCTAAACTATTCAGCAAAAACCTACAGGAAGAGTTGAGTGTTAACAGAAAACTCATTATGCCCTAATACTGAAAGATTGCCATTTTAGAAAAGCAACAAAGACGCTCTTTTAAATCAGATTGTGCTTTGGAGCATGGTTGGATGCAAAGGTCAACTAGAGCAGCGTTCTACAAATTTAGCAGGCATTTGTAATTACCTGAACGGCCCCACTTCCCAAGGTCCTGATTCCTTTAGGTCAAGGGCAGGACCCTAGAATCTGTATTTCTAACAAGTTTGCAGCTGAGCTGATGGTGCTGACCACATTTTGAGAACCCCCAAAGCAGGCGAATTCTTACGGCTCCTCAAAGAGGTAGGATCTACTCCTGATGTGCTAAATTTCTTTCCTCTCTGAAGTTTTCAAGTCATGATTTGAGTGGGGCAGAAATCTCCCATAGACCTACAGAATTATATATCTTAATGTGCCTGTAGTTCTTTTGCACATGAATGTTTGGTTATTGCCCCCTTCAATAACCTAGTGGTCTTAATCGTTGCTTTCACAATGTTGACATTTTCTTACAGGAGGAATATTCTATGGTGCTTTTATAGAGTCTCCGTGTTTGAGGAACCTTTAGTCATTCTGATTTGCAAGGTTACTTTTGCTGTTGCACAACACAGGAAATTCACAAGAGTGGCTGGAACCCTCTTCTCCATGGATATTTTCCTTCCTGGTGTTTTCTGCACTTTTATAACAAACTGTCACGCTGTCTGCATCCCATTTAAAAATGTGATTCACAAATCATTTTCATTTTCAGCTTCATGAGTTCCATAATGATGGGCTCACCTTCCTGCCTATTAGCCATTCTCTCTTCTCAGAATAGTGATATTTTGTACATTTTTTCCTACACAAATTCTAATGGGAGGTTGACATTTCTTCTTGACTTTCTTTGTATTGCTTCCCTATAATGTATGTACACCTTTAGAGCCAGAAAATTGCATGAACAGCAATGAATCATTTTTCAAGACTTTACAAGAAATATATCAATCTTTTATTTTACGGATAACTTTGCTGAGATTTTAAAACTGTCCTTAAGAAACCACAAAGAGAAGAGGTCTTATCTTTCCAAGTCTTTTTTATTTCTTCCCAGGTTCTTCGAATGGCTCCTTATTGACTGGTTTCTAGGAAAATTCCTTCTCGAAGTGTCTCCTTTTTTGCATATTCACCATCCTTCTTAATTGACTCTCTCTTCATGTTCTCCCTCTGAAACACTTAAGAGTCCGAACTACTCAGCTTATTCATTTTCCCTCCAAAAGGCCACTAAAACACAAGGTTTTCTCCTGACAATTCTCTGCAAACATTAATATAATACTACCAATGCTTTCATGAACACAGTTCTTCATATTTTTAAAGCACTATTAAATATTTTTATCTTAGGACAATGCCAAGAAATCTAGACTTGATTCACAGTAGACTTTTCTTTTAAACATGAAACTCATTAAAGCTAATTCTTTTTATCTCCTTTACCACCACAGTATTTTATTTTTCCAAGTGGATTAGGTCTAATAATATAGAGTCAAAACTAATGGCTATTCCACCAGAAGATGTCTTTATTAAGAGGTATCTTTGGAAATGTTCATTAGTAACCCAACACAAAGCTCTATTTTATCTTCTTTTTTTTCTTTTTTATTTTTAATTAATTAATTTATTTTTAAATTTTTTTATTATACTTTAAGTTCTAGGGTACATGTGCATAACGTGCAGGTTTGTTACATATGTATACTTGTGCCATGTTGGTGTGCTGCACCCATCAACTCGTCAGCACCCATCAACTCGTCATTTACATCAGGTGTAACTCCCAATGCAATCCCTCCCCCCTCCCCACTCCCCGTGATAGGCCCCAGTGTGTGATGTTCCCCTTCCCGAGTCCAAGTGATCTCATTGTTCAGTTCCCACCTATGAGTGAGAACATGCGGTGTTTGGTTTTCTGTTCTTGCCATAGTTTGCTGAGAATGATAGTTTCCAGCTGCATCCATGTCCCTACAAAGGACACAAACTCATCCTTTTTTATGGCTGCATAGTATTCCATGGTGTATATGTGCCACATTTTCTTAATCCAGTCTGTCACTGATGGACATTTGGGTTGATTCCAAGTCTTTCCTATTGTGAATAGTGCCTCAATAAACATACGTGTGCATGTATCTTTATAGAGCATGATTTATAATCCTTTGGGTATATACCCAGTAATGGGATGGCTGGGTCATATGGTACTTCTAGTTCTAGATCCTTGAGGAATCGCCATACTGTTTTCCATAATGGTTGAACTAGTTTACAATCCCACCAACAGTGTAAACTATTTCTCCACATCCTCTCCAGCACCTGTTGTTTCCTGACTTTTTAATGATTGCCATTCTAACTGGTGTGAGATGGTATCTCATTGTGGTTTTGATTTGCATTTCTCTGATGGCGAGTGATGATGAGCATTTTTTCATGTGTCTGTTGGCTGTATGAATGTCGTCTTTTGAGAAATGTCTGTTCATATCCTTTGCCCACTTTTTGATGGGGTTGTTTGTTTTTTTCTTGTAAATTTGTTTGAGTTCTTTGTAGGTTCTGGATATTAGCCCTTTGTCTGATGAGTAGATTGCAAAAATTTTCTCTCATTCTGTAGGTTGCTTGTTCACTCTGATGGTAGTTTCTTTTGCTGTGCAGAAGCTCTTTAGTTTAATTAGATCCCATTTGTCAATTTTGGCTTTTGTTGCCATTGCTTTTGGTGTTTTAGACATGAAGTCCTTGCCTGTGCCTGTGTCCTGAATGGTATTCCCTAGGTTTTCTTCTAGGGTTTTTATGGTATTAGGTCTAACATTTAAGTCTCTAATCCATCTTGAATTAATTTTCGTGTAAGGAGTAAGGAAAGGATCCAGTTTCAGCTTTCTACTTATGGCTAGCCAATTTTCCCAGCACCATTTATTAAATAGGGAATCCTTTCCCCATTTCTTGTTTTTCTCAGGTTTGTCAAAGATCAGACGGCTGTAGATGTGTGGTATTATTTCTGAGGACTCTGTTCTGTTCCATTGGTCTATATCTCTGGTTTGATACCAGTACCATGCTGTTTTGGTTACTGTAGCATTGTAGTATAGTTTGAAGTCAGGTGGCGTGATACCTCCAGCTTTGTTCTTTTGACTTAGGATTGTCTTGGCAATGCGGGCTCTTTTTTGGTTCCATATGAACTTTAAAGCAGTTTTTCCAATTCTGTGAAGAAAGTCATTGGTAGCTTGATGGGGATGGCATTGAATCTATAAATAACCTTGGGCAGTATGGCCATTTTCACAATATTGATTCTTCCTATCCATGAGCATGGTATGTTCTTCCATTTGTTTGTGTCCTCTTTTATTTCACTGAGCAGTGGTTTGTAGTTCTCCTTGAAGAGGTCCTTTATATCCCTGGTAAGTTGGATTCCTAGGTATTTTATTCTCTTTGAAGCAATTGTGAATGGAAGTTCATTCCCGATTTGGCTCTCTGCTTGTCTGTTACTGGTGTATAAGAATGCTTGTGATTTTTGCACATTAATTATGTATCCTGAGACTTTGCTGAAGTTTCTTATCAGCTTAAGGAGATTTTAGGCTGAGACAATGGGGTTTTCTAAATATACAATCATGTCATCTGCAAACAGGGACAATTTGACTTCTTCTTTTCCTAACTGAATACCCTTGATTTCTTTCTCTTGTCTGATTGCCCTGGCCAGAACTTCCAACACTATGTTGAATAGGAGTGGTGAGAGAGGGCATCCCTGTCTTGTGCCAGTTTTCAAAGGGAATTTTTCCAGTTTTTGCCCATTCAGTATGATATTGGTTGTGGGCTTGTCATAAATAGCTCTTATTATTTTGAGATACGTTCCATCAATACCGATTTTATTGAGCGTTTTTAGCATGAAGGGCTGTTGAATTTTGTCAAAGGCCTTTTCTGCATCTATTGAAATAATCATGTGGTTTTTGTCTTTGGTTCTGTTTATATGCTGGATTACGTTTATTGATTTGCGAATGTTGAACCAGCCTTGCATCCCAGGGATGAAGCCCACTTGATCATGGTGGATAAGCTTTTTGATGTGCTGCTGGATCCGGTTTGCCAGTGTTTTACTGAGGATTTTTGCATCGATGTTCATCAGGGATATTGGTCTAAAATTCTCTTTTTTTGTTGTGTCTCTGCCAGGCTTTGGTATCAGGATGATGTTGGCCTCATAAAATGAGTTAGGGAGGATTCCCTCTTTTTCTATTGATTGGAATAGTTGCAGAAGGAATGGTACCAGCTCCTCCTTGTACCTCTGATAGAATTCAGCTGTGAATCCATCTGGTCCTGGACTTTTTTTGGTTGGTAGGCTATTAATTATTGCCTCAATTTCAGAGCCTGCTATTGGTCTATTCAGGGTATTTTATCTTCTTAACTTGGAATTGTTGATGCCTTTGCAGTATGTCCCAATTTTTAAATTTTTGCTAATATCAGCTTTTCTCATTTTTATTCAGACTTCAGGTGCAATAATGTCGTTTTATTTTTCATATTGGAAAGCCCTGCATATTTGATAATTGAGTATATGAATCTTTCCAATTAACTAGAATGTGGATTCTAATAAAAATAAATTAATTTTTTTAATTTTAAATCAATTGACTTATTTTTATTGACATATAATAGTTGTACATATTTTGGGGGTACAAGTGATATTTTGGTACCTGTATACAATGTATAATGATCAAGTTAGGGTGATTGGGGTATCCATCACCTCAAACGTTTATCTTTTCTTTGTGTTGGGAGCATTCTAATTCTAGTTATTTTGAAATATACAATAAATTATTATTAACTGTAATCCTTCTACCATACTATCAAACAGTAGAACTTATTCCTTCTTTCTAACTAGTACAATTTTTAGAGATTTCCTCCTCTGTAGGCTGGAGAGAAAACTAGGATGGAGAGGACTTTACTCCACAAAGATTCAGAAGTTCTGGGTTCTGATCATGTCCTTGATACTGACCACCCATGGGGATTTGGAGCGAATCCTAAAAAGTTCACCTGATGCTGATTTTTTTCCACTACAAAATGGTGATGAGAAGTTTTTACTTTAACTGTATAATAATTTTTTAGGAAATGAGGCCATCACTGGATTAAGACTGTAGATACTAAGATGTCATATGATGACAAACTGGGTTTTGTAGTTTGCCTAGGGTACATTCTTACCTATCCCAGAAAAAGTCGTGATTCTGGCCATGTTTGAAGAATGATAGAACCATTAGAGTATCCATTCATATATCTCTTTGATGTATAAAATTTCCCATGCTCCCTGTTCAGTCTTGACAGTGTAGGAAAACGTGTCTGTTTTTTCTTCTGAACTCCACCCTTTTGAATCACTGTCTGGCTTCACATTCTCTTTTGAACTCCAAGAAGTGGGTAAAACAAACGTTCATGGGAATGTTCAAATGTATTTATTGATTTATCATCTCAGTGATGCTCAAGGCCAATGCTCTATCCCAAAGCAACAACTGTTTGGGACAAGACAAGTCACGCAATCCAAAAACAGCTTCTTTTTTTTTTTTTTTTTTTTTTTTCTTTTTTTAGGTTCAATGTGCAGACATTGAATTCACAGCATAAGATGGGATTCAGTTGAGATCAAGGAAGTTTAGATGGCTGTGAATACCAGGTGTGGTCCAATGCTAAGGTTGTATTAGAAAGAAACAGTCAGATTGCAGAAGTCCAAATGTGCTTATGAATGATAGAGTTTCCATAGCACCCAGGTGTACAGAGTCATGCATTTTGAAACTCTAAAATTAATTAGTGACGTATAAGGAAAAAATGAGAAACCTTAAATCTATCCATGCTGCTTACTTGATGTATGAACATATTCATCTATTTGGTTCTATTAAGAGTTTTTGTCAAGGATCTTAAATTTTCCTCTTCCCAGAGAGCAGTTTCACAATCTTGTATTCTCGGAGAGTCAAACACCTCATTCTTCTTAACGGGCTCATTAAGCCCCTTTAGCATTCCTTGATAAAATATGTTACTGCCTTGCAGTTTCTATCATAATTAGCCATTAGGGATATCTTGGGTAGCTGTAAATATTCAAAGGCAACACTGCACCTATGAACTGTATTTTGAAGAATACCAGAAGGTATATGGGAAATGAAAAGAATATATAAAGCTCTTTAATGCAAATCACCCTCTTACTGGCATACAAAAACCAATTTTTAATTAGATTAAAGTCTGAGATTCAAAGTCATGATTCCCTGAACAATGGACATATTAGAAATATGCATTAAATGCTTTTCTTTGCCTCAGCACATTCTAATGGGAAATCCCTATATTTCTGTTTATTTTGTCAGTCTGGTTGCACTGTTGATTATTGTTATTTTTAAACTGGAGAGTAGAGTGGGTAATGATTAACTGAATGTGGGGAATAAAAGCATAATTGTCTGTGGATGGATATGAGTAGTGTAAGATGGACCTATTTTTGGGAATAATTTTTAGTGTAATACAGAAATCACTCAAAGAACTCATGGATTTCATTCAAATTCTGTAGAATAATAGAATGAGAAAAATATGGCTGCTGACATGGCATTAATATTGTGAATATACCCTTAAAGGAAAATGACTCATTTAAGCACAAGTGGGTATATTTGGAAATCAGAATGTAGGAATGCAATTTTGAAAACCATAATGGATGCTCCATTAGTAACAGACAGTTTTTCATCCACTCATACCTCACATTAAAGAGAATTAAGTACAGGAAAAGAAGTTCACAGTAAAACCCGACAATTCAAATACATAAAGTATGTATTATGGGAAGTTTAACCTGGCAAAAGTATCCTTTAATTGGGTGCACATCAAAATATTTAATAGCAAATCAATAATGACCCACTGATGATTACGTCAGAAAACTATCAGCTTTTTGTCAAATGGTCTATTGATAGAATAGATCTACACAATGGGAGTAGTGATAAATAATAAATTACAGCTAAATATTCCAACCTGAATCAATTTAGAAGCATAACATTAGATTTTTTTATAAAGTCAAAGAAAAATTTATCCAGTCTGATCATATTTATATTAATATCAAAACATGAAAAGTAGAATGATATATTTATATTACTAATATATTTACATGTATCTATATGCAAATATATTTAAAACAATATTGAATATAGATAAGTATGTATGCAACGAAAATATAAATAAATGTAAAAAAGGCCAGGGTGGTGGCTCATGCCTATAATCCCAGTGCTTTTGGAGGCTGAAAGGGGAGGATACTTGAGGCCAGGAGATCGAGACCAAGCTAGGCAACATAGTCAGACTCCATGTCTACAAAAATAAAAATAAAAACAATTAGCTGGGTGCAGTGGTACACACCTGCAGTCTCAGCTACTTGAGTGGCCCAGGTGGGAGGATCACGTGAGCTCAGAGGTTGGAGGCTGCAGTGGGCCATGATTGCACCACTGCTCTCTAGCCAGGGTGACTGAGAAAGACCCTGTCACCTCCTCCACCAAAACAAAAAAACATGAAAAGCAAATTACTTAATCAGAAGCAGTTCTCTGACCAGAACGTGCTACTTCCAGGGGACATGAATAGAAGTGGTAATATCTACCTAAATTAATTCAAGACAGAAGAAGGGAAGGTAACAAAAACTGTCCCTAAGGCAAGAAATGGGAGAACATAAAAAGACAGATTTCTTGTAGAGCAATTGAATGCAGTGAGATGAGTGGAAGTTATAGCAGACAAGAATCAAGAAGAAAGACAGAAAAGATATTCTTCAGTGAGTGTAACAAGGTTGTAGGTTGCTATGGAGCTCAAACTGACATAAGCAAAACGTAGGCCTGGGTTATTTTGTTTAGTGTTCTATAAAAAAAAGATTGTTGGTAGAAATGTATGTACTCATCAATAAAAAGAGTGGATTAAAACACCTCAGATATGTGATCATGTTATAATTGTCAACAGTATGTAAGGATGATGTATTAGTCCATTTTCAGGCTGCTAATAAAGACATACCCAAGACTGGATAATTTATAAAGGAAAGAGGTTTAATTGACTCACAGTTCAGCATGTCTGCGGGAGACCTTGGGAAACTTACACTCATGGTGGAAAGTGAAGGAGAAGTCGTCATCTTCTTCTCAAAGTGGCAGGAAGGAGAATGAATGCAGGAAGAACTGCTAAACAGTTATAAAACTATCAGATGTTGTGAGAACTCACCCAGTATCACGTGAACAGTATGGGGGAAACTGCCCTATGATCCAACCACTTCCCCCTGGTCTCTCCCTTGACACATGGGGATAATGGGGATTATGGAGATTATAATTCAAGATGAGATTCGGGTGGGGACACAAAGCCTCACCATATCAGATGGTAACTGTGAAAAAAAAGAAAATCCAGCATGCTGTAAAAAAGCCATACCTGATAATTGTTCTAAGAGACTAAAATTATAAAATATAATCCTGATGTGCATCCTTTACACCTCTGGAAGATTATATTTTATGGTTTTAGATTTTTAGAACAAAATTATAACATTACAAAATGGTTGAGGACTGTAGTCACAGAAAAAGTAAGTAATCCAGCAAAATTTCTGTCAAAAAAAAAAAAATGGAATTGGGGCATGGAAACAATGAGGCCCAAAAAGTTAAACATAGAATTACCATATGTTACCCAGAAATTCCAATCCTACATGTATACCCAAGAGACATAAAAGCAGGAACTGAAACAGGGATTAGCAGCATTATTCATAACGACCAAAAAGTGAAAACAACCCAAATCTCTATCAACAGATGAACGGATAAACAAATTGTGGTTTATTCATACAGTAGAATATTATTCAGCCTTAAAAAGGAATGCAGTACTGATGCATGCAGCAACGTGAATGAGCCCTGAAAACACCAAGCTCAGTGAAAGAAGCCAGACAGAAAAGGCTACATATTAGGTGATTCCATTTCTATTAATCACTTGGAGAGACCCATGGAGACAAAGTAGATTAGTGGTTGTCAGGAGGTGGGTGTGAGGATGGGGTGGGAGGAGTGACTGCTACATGCATACGGGGTTCCTTCTTCTTTTTGAGACAGAGTCTTGCTCTGTCACCCAGGCTGGAGTGCAGTGGCACACTCTTGGCTCACTACAACCTCCACCTCCCGGGTTCAAGTGATTCTCATGCTTCAGCCTCCCAAGTATCTGGGATTACAGGTGCGTGCCACCATGCCTGGCTAATTTCTGTAATTTTAGTAGAGATGAGGTTTCACTGTGTTGGCCAGGCTGATCTGGAACTCCTGGTCTCAGGTGATCCACCTGCCTTGGCCTCCCAGAGCGCTGGGATTACAGATGTGCGCCACCAAGCCTTTCCTGGGGTTTCTTTTTAACGTGATGAAAATATTTAGGAACCAGATAGAGGTGATGGTTGCCTGCCATTGTGAACACATTAAAAGTAGCAGAATTTTACACTATAAAACGGTTAATCTTATGTTATATGAATTTTAGCTCCCTCAAAAAAAAAAAAAAAAAAAATGAAGCTCTTCGGTGCAATAAAGATAGCCTGAAACAGAACCCGGTAAACTGGGTAGCAGATAAGGAATATAGGTAAATGTCTGTAGAACTTTTTTAAAAGAAACTCCGAGACAAACAAAGGAAAAAGAATGTATGCCCCACTTTTAAAATGCCGGAGAGTTGCAGGATGTTTTTTTTTTTTCTCTCAATAATTTAAGCCTTATTTATTTTTTAGCACTTTGTTTGGAGATGACTATAGACTTTCCAAAAGGTTTCCAAAATAGTACAGAGAGTTCTACTCACCCTTCTGAATGCTTTTTCTAATGTTAACATCTTTTGTCATCATAGTACAATTATAAAACCAGGTAATTATCATTGATAGAATGCTGTTAACTGAACTCCAGATCTAAGTAAAATTCTGATGGTTTTACCCCTAGTGTTCTGTATTAGTCCGTGTTCACACTGCTGTGAAGATACTACCTGAGACTGGGTAATCTATAAATAAAGGAGGTTTAATTGACTTATAATTCTGCATGGCTGGGGAGGCCTCAGGAAACTTGCAATTATGGAAGAAGGGGAAGCAAGGCATGTCTTACATGGTAGAATGAGTCAGAGCAGAGAAAACTGCCATTTTTAAAGCCATCAGATTTTGTGAGAACTCCCCCACTATCATGAGAGTAGTATCGTCCAATCACCCCCATGAACCTGTCACCACCTGCCAAGTCCCTCCCTCAGCATATGAGGATTATAATTCGAGATGAGATTTGGATGGAGACACAGAGCCAAAACACATCATGTACTCTTTATGGACCAGGAGCCAATCCAGGATTGCACTTGTATTTAGTTGTCATAGCTCCATATTCTCCTCCAATCAGTGACATTTTTTCATTTTTTCCTTGCATTTTATGACCTTGATGCTTTTGAAAAGCCATTGTCAGTTATTTTGTATCCTGTCTGTGGGACAGTTTTAAAAGATCTAAAGATCTCAGAAGAAGAAATTAAGTATTTAGAGATAAAGATACTCATCTGAGAAATGTTTGGCACGGGAATAAGCAGAAATAGATGGCAAAAAAATATTGGATTCTCAACAATTACGAACACCAATTCTTTAAATGATATGGAGTCAAACTGCAGACATGAACAAGGTCTCTACAACATGGCAGAAGTGCAAGAAGTTCAGATAGTGAATGGAAACTAACAGGAAGGATGGGGAAAAGAAAGATTTGGCAAATGTGATGCTATGTTGACCATTTGCAGTGGGTGAGGGATGAGGCTGTCTAGAGCAGTTCAGATGCAGCCCTTAGCCTATCAGCATCTCACCATGGTGGCATGACAAGGCCACCCTTATCATGGCCCTGCTTTGCTTGCTACTATGTCAAGTGTTACTTAAACTCTAGCTTCTCAAAGACTGGGAACACCCACTCCCGCTATGCCCTTGATCCCTGTCCCCTAACTCTTGACTTTAATTACTGTATTTGTATTATCTCCTTGAGGATCATCTCCCCTCAATAAGTTGTTGGCCCACAACTGTCTCTGAGCTCAATTCTCCCTTATGGCATACTCTTTACCAATGTTATTTTATCACTGAATATTTTCAACTTCTTCTATGAATATCCTTTAAATCTGCCGTATCTGTCTAACACAAATCCAACTTATTTTGGAGTAGAAGACAAATGCTACAAATCACGAGACAATTTTCTCTTATTTCATTATACCACACTCCTTTATTGACGTGTTCTTATAGTGCATTTGTTTTAACTTGAATGTGCTCTGATTCACACCCCGTTTCTATTACCTGTAACTCTTGGTTGTATTACTGATGTGCTTAGGCGTGACCAGTCATTTCTCAAAGAAGATATTTGCTGGTTGATTATTTTTGTCTCAGCGTATACTTGCCAATAACATATGCTGTAGTGCTTCTAGTTCCATCAGGGTACTTCTGTATTAGATGACATTCTTCAAGGGATTAATGGACATTTTTCATTCTTTATCAGTTGTACCTTCAGAGTTCAAATTGATCACCTTAGGCTTTGATGTAAATCATTCAACATCCTATGATAAAGCTTAGGAATCCTCAAGACAATGGTAGTTTCAAAGACATCCCACATGTTAGTTGCCCTTTCAAATCCGTTATTTAAAATTTCCCGGTAAAATAAATGTAGAGAGAAAGTAGAGCAAGATGTGAAAATCTCCCATAGTCTTCAATTGCATACAATGGATGTCCCACTGGTCAAGAATTTGCTTACACCAAAATTTGGTCTGGACAAATTTTGCCAAGAGGAACTATTTCCAAACAGTTCTCAGGATGAGACTACATGGTATAGTTCAGTTTTCTATTTCTTTACATGGTCTTCCCTTGTGCTATGTTCTTGCAGGCAAGGATGGTTGCTAAAGATACTCGGAAGAGTCATTATCATCAGGGACAGTAGAAAGTGCTCCTGAAAAAGCACTTTTAGGTTGGGCATGGTGGCTCACATCTGTAATCCCAGCACTTTGGGAGGCTGAGGCAGGAAGATTCCTTGACCCAAAGAGTTTAAGACCAGTCCAAACAACACAGGAAAACCCCATCTCTACCAAAAAAAAAGATGTACTTTTATAGTACATGCTCTTCCAAAAATGTAGAGGAAAGCTCATTTTATGTTCATAACATTGTGTGGTATGAAGAAGTATTTACCTTCTAGCAGAGTTTTTGGTGAGTGTTTTTACTTGATCCATAAAGAAATTACAGGGCAGAGGTGCAACTTTCCTCTTTTCTTTTCCCACTCACATCTGAGATGACATAGACAAGAAAAAAGAGAAATTTTAACATATAAAATAAAATCTTCCTCCCTCTCCCCCTACTCTGCAAAGAAATCCTTTGTATTTTCAGGAAAACCCTCATGTTAAATGACTATAATGGTTTAGTTGCCCAATGCTGAGGGATTTTTAAATTCGAACTAAGATAACCTTTTAGCATAGAAGGTTTGAAAATTCATACCTGACAATATCTCATCAATTTACAGAAAAGACTGCCTCTGGGAGAATATCATAATCTTCCAAGATTTATATGGAGCTGAAAGCACCTTGTCTATGAAATTGCCCATAATATACCAAAACATGATTAAAAATGTGAATCTAAAAATGGAATTGCAGAGCATGCAGCCTTGGGAAAAGGGATGATGATAAATATAAAAATATTGAGGTGGAAAGTAGTTTTACCACGTCTACAATCAGCACCAAAATATCACTTATACTAAAGTAATAGAATAAGATGGGTTACAAAAAGCATGTTTTTATTGCAATATAGATGCAAGACTTTTGAAAAAGGAGAGGATTTTTTAAAATCCAGCTTCATTTGGAGTATATCTCCGATACACAGCCATTGAGTCAATCTCTCTAGACCATTCAAAATGAGAACATTCAAAGCACAAACGTAAATGTGCCCAATTTCCTAATCTTCTGTAAATACTATCACTTCCCTGAGAGCTACTGGGCTTTGGAAAGGTGGGTTGATTCCTCTGTCTCATCACAACGTTGGGGGAAAATGTTGTGACTTGACTGTGGATATCCTATTTATCTCCTCTTGGGAAAGAAGTATTTACATGTATTATGATGCTTTAAAATGATGATTTAGAATGGTTAGAGGAAAATATAGTGCCTGGGTTCCAGCCACTGGGCAGACAGATTAACATAATGCTGTGTGAGTAACACTTTATAAATGCATTTGTCACACGGGAGCGGTGTCACATGTAATCTGATTCATTGCATGTAATGGATTAGGTGAAATTCACTTAGATTTTTAGCAATGTGTGTAAAATAACTAACTTAACCTATCTGCAAACTGTATTTTATCTTTCAAACCTTGTAAGTGCTCTCTGGGACTACACAATGAATAGGCAGTTATATTTCAGCAGGTATTGGAAGGAACATCAGTCTCCTACCACAAATCATCATGAAACCAGCCTATTCAGGCTGTTTGCTTTACATAGAAAAATGTGTATGACCATGCATATCATAGAATTATTTACTCATATGCATGTAGTCTTGTGTTAAAAAAGTTGTTCCTTATTGAGGCAGATGTTCTGGCTAGGAAAATAACTAAACCAAAAGGTCTGAATGTTAGATTGACTGATGGTCCTTAATGCTTAATACCGTATTTTGGCTTCTTAAGATTTACTGAATATGTCATCATTGCATCTTTCTTCATCTGTCTGGGCTGCTGTTACAGAATACCCTAGCCTGGGTGAATTTAAAAACCAACGTTATTTCTTACAGTTCTGGAGGCTGAGACATCTGAGATCAGGGTGCTGCCATGCTCAGGTTCTGGCAAGGACCTTCCGCACAGTTTGTAGACAGCCACCTTCTTTCTCACTGTATCCTCACATGGTGAAGGGGGAGAGAGAAAGAGAAAGAGGGAAAGAGAAGGAGAAAGAGGGAAAGAGAAGGAGAAAGAGGAAAAGAGAAAGAAAAAGGGAAAAAGAGAAAGAGAGAAGGAGAAAGAGAAAGACAGAGAGAGAGAGAGAGAACGTTCCCATTTCTCTTCTTAAAAGTACACGAATTCAGTCAAGGCCACACCCTCATGATCTGATCACCTCCAAAGGTCCCCAATCTCCTAATCTCATCACACTGGGGATTGGGGTTTTGACATACGCTTGCTGGAGGAACACAAACACTCAGTCTATAGGAGCCTCTACATTTCCTTTTGGGAGAATTGTCTCCTTTTCATTGTGTGAAATTGAGTGCTAAGGTAGACCAAGTCAACTTTCTCCATTTTAGAAAGCCCAATGGGACAAATGTGGTCTCTGGCCAAGAAGCAGGCATTTGACTTAAGCCTCCCTAGTCAGGGCATTGCCTCTTGTGCAAGGGACGAGCATGGGATGGATGGCCCATGCCTCATCGCTGCAGACTGGTGTGATGACGAATGACTTCCAGGAACCTTAGAATCAAGATCAGAGATCAAGTGCATACAAAGATACGCACTTGATATCCAAGTATTTATCTCCACACTCCAGTGGATTTTTTATTTCTTTCCAATGTATTTCTCCCATATTCCAAAATGCGATTCAATTGCTTTGGACTAAAACCCACACTGATACATACGTTTCCCCACTGGAAGGTGTGTGGCAGGAGGTAGGAATAAACATTTGAAATCAAGTTTCATATTATATATCTCATGAGTATCAATTTCATCCACAAAAAAATGACTACAAAGGCAAACTTTATAAGGAATTAAGTATGTCATTCTCATGTTGTCCTTTAAGACAGTGACTATATCCAGAAAAACCACTGGACTAAATGCTAAACTGTGTTTGTTTTTTTAAAAGTAGAGTTTAATCTTGATTTAACATTTTTTTTCTGAATTGATCACTTTTTTAGAGACAGGGTCTCACCCTGCCGCCCAGGCTGGAGTGCAGTGGCACAATCAGAATTCACTGAAGCTTCAACCTCCTCAGCTCAAGGGATCCCCAGGCCTTAGCCTCCCAAGTAATTGGGATTACAGGTGAATACCTCCATGTCCAGCTAATGTTTTTTTTTTTTTTCTTTTTTGGTAGAGACAGAGTTGCACCAAAGTAAATTTTGACATGAAGACTGCTGTTTAGTGGTGTGATATTATTATATATATGCATTAGTCTGTTTTCACACTGAGTGAAAACATACCTGAGACTGGGAAGAAAAAGAGGTTTAATGGACTTACAGTTCCACATGGCTGGGGAGGTCTCACAATCATGGTGGAAGGCAAGGAGGAGCAAGTCACATCTTACATGGATGGTGGCAGGCAAAGAGAGTGCTTGTGCAGGGAAATTCCCCTTTTTAAAACCATCAGGCCTTGTGAGACTTATTTGCTATCATGAGAACAGCACAGGAAAGACCTGCCCCCATGACTCAATTACCTCTTACCAGATCCCTCCCACAATGTGTGGGAATTCAAGATGAGATTTGGGTGGGGACACAGCCAACCCATATCTATCTATATCTATATCTATATCATCTATATCTATATCCATCGATCTAATCTGTCATCTATCTATCTATCTATCTATCTATCTATCTATCTATCTATTTATCTATCAATTGGGGTGGTTCAGGAAATATCCGATGTAAGACTCTGGTAGAAACAACAGCTCTAGGTAAAGAGTCTTGGAGAACTCTGGTGTTCTTTGACACATACCTATTCTCACCCGGGAAAGAGAAACATTCTACTCTTTATCTACCATTTTCTATCAAGTGTTTAGTCCTTTGTTCCTTTTAAAACAAAAAGCTGAAATTCATTGGATGATAAAAACAGCATCCTTTTTAAAATCATATATATATATAATAAGTATGATATATTATATATATGATATAGTCTTTTATCCACAGTTCTCAGGTCATAACTCCCATAACTCTTGCTCTAATGTTGGGGTGCTTTTGGCCTCAGAAGCAGACTTCAGAAAACAGAATCTCTCTCTCACTGACCTTCTCATGCCTTCCTTCCACCTGCCCAAAGTAGGACTGTAATCTTTCCCTGACCTTTTTTTTTTTTTTTTTTTTTTGAGATGGAGTTTTGCTCTGTCACCCAGGCTGAAGTGCAGCAGTGCGATCTTTGTTCACTGCAACCTCCACCTCCTGGGTTCAAGCAATTATCCTGCCTCAGCCCCCCAGTAGCTGGGATTACAGGCACCTGCAACCACACCCAGCTAATTTTTGTATTATTTATTTATTTATTTATTTATTTATTTATTTTTATTTATTTATTTTTTTTAAGTTTCTATTTTTTTTTGTTATACTTTCAGTTCTGGGATACATGTGCAGAACGTGCGGGTTTGTTACATAGGTATACACGTGCCATGGTAGTTTGCTGCACCCAAAGTCCGTCATCTACTTTAGGTATTTCTCCTAATGCTATCCCTCCCCTATTCCCCCACCTCCCGACAGGCCCCAGTGTGTGATGTTCCCCTCCCTATGTCCATGTGTTCTCATTGTTCAGCTCCCATTTATTTTTTAATTTTTTTTTTTTATACTTTAAGTTCTAGGGTACATGTGCATAACGTGCAGGTTTGTTACATATGCATATTTGTGCCATGTTGGTGTGCTGCACCCATCAACTCGTCAGCACCCACCCATCAATTCATCATTTATGTCATGTATAACTCCCCAGTGCAATCCCTCCCCCCTCCGCCCTCCCCATAATAGGCCCCAGTGTGTGATGTTCCCCTTCCCAAGTCCAAGTGATCTCATTGTTCAGTTCCCACCTATGAGTGAGAACATGCGGTGTTTGGTTTTCTCTTCTTGTGATAGTTTGCTAAGAATGATGGTTTCCAGCTGCATCCATGTCCCTACAAAGAACGCAAACTCATCCTTTTTTATGGCTGCATAGTATTCCATGGTGTATATGTGCCACATTTTCTTAATCCAGTCTGTCACAGATGGACCTTTGGGTTGATTCCAAGTCTTTGCTATTGTGAATAGTCCTGCAGTAAACATACGTGTGCATGTGTCTTTGTAGTAGAATAATTTATAATCCTTTGGGTATATACCCAGTAATGGGATGGCTGGGTCATATGGTACATCTAGTTCTAGATCCTTGAGGAATTGCCATACTGTTTTCCATAATGGTTGAACTAGTTTACAATCCCACCAACAGTGTAAAAGTGTTCCTATTTCTCCACATCCTCTCCAACAACTGTTGTTTCCTGATTTTTTAATGATTGCCATTCTAACTGGTGTGAGATGGTATCTCATTGTGGTTTTGATTTGCATTTCTCTGATGGCGAGTGATGATGAGCATTTTTTCATGTGTCTGTTGGCTGTATGAATGTCTTCTTTTGAGAAATGTCTGTTCATATCCTTTGCCCACTTTTTGATGGGGTTGTTTGTTTTTTTCTTGTATATTTGTTTGAGTTCTTTGTAGATTCTGGATATTAGCCCTTTGTCAGATGAGTAGATTGCAAAAATTTTCTCCCATTCTGTAGGTTGCCTGTTCACTCTGATAGTAGTTTCTTTTGCTGTGCAGAAGCTCTTTAGTTTAATTAGATCCCATTTGTCAATTTTGGCTTTTGTTGCCATTGCTTTTGGTGTTTTAGACATGAAGTCCTTGCCCGTGCCTATGTCCTGAATGGTACTACCTAGATTTTCTTCTAGGGTTTTTATGGTATTAGGTCTAACATTTAAGTCTCTAATCCATCTTGAATTAATCTTCGTATAAGGAGTAAGGAAAGGATCCAGTTTCAGCTTTCTACTTATGGCTAGCCAATTTTCCCAGCACCATTTATTAAATAGGGAATCCTTTCCCCATTTCTTGTTTCTCTCAGGATTGTCAAAGATCAGATGGCTGTATTTTTAATAGGGACAGAGTTTTACCATGTTGGCCAGGCTGATCTCAAACTCCTGACCTCAAGTGATCCTCCCACTTTGGCCTCCCAAATTGCTGGGGTTACAGATGTAAGCCACATCACCTGGCCCTTTCCCTTATTTTCTTATCCATAGTCAGATGTGTTATCTTTTGCACCACTGACCCACTGATATGATTTGGCTGTGTTCCTACCCAAATCTTATCTTGAATTGTAGCTCCCATAATCTCCACATGTTATGGGAGGGACCTGGTGGGAGGTAATTGAATCATGGAGGCAGTTACCCTCATGCTGTTCACAGGATAGTGAGTGAGTTCTCACAAGATCTGATGGTTTTATAAGGGTCTTTTCCCCCTTTTGCTCAGCACTTCTCTCTCCTGCCGCCCTGTGAAGAGGGATGTGTTTGCTTCCCCTTCTGTCATGATTGTAAGTTTCCTGAAGCCTCCCTAGCCATGTGGAACTATAAGTCAATTAAAGCTCTTTCCTTTATAAATTACCCAGTCTTGTGTATTTCTTCATAGCAGCATGAGAACGGACTAAGACACCCTCCCTCCCCGAGCTGTCTGACTGTGGGACATAAGACCCTTATTTTAGAAAAGAGCCTGCTCCATACCCCGGAAGTAGGACTGCTGCACAGAGAGGCCAAGAGAGATTTGGACAGTTAGGCCTTGCTGTGTCCTCTTACTCAGCCTACTAGTTTCAGATCATAGCCTTTTTGTCCAATCACATTTCTACATAGTTGTCAATCATGCCTATCCAATGAAATCTGCACCAAAAGGCCAAGAAGACTGGGTTTGGAGACCTTCTAGAGAGCTGAACACGTGGAGGCATGTGCCTGGAACTTACCCATGTGCCTGGAGTGTGGTGCACTCCAACACTAGGGGGACAGACACTGTTGTGCCCTGGTTCTGCCCAGACCTCACCCTATGTATCTCTTTATGTGACTCAATTTTTGTCCTTTAAAATATCTTTTATAATAAACCAGGAATTGTAAGTAAGTGTTTTTCTGAGTTCTGTGAGCCACTCCAGCGAATTAATCCAACCCAAAGAGCAAGCTGCGGGAATTACCCCAAGTTGAAGCTGATTGGTCAGAATTTCCGGAGGCCCAGACTTGTGACTGGGGAGACGGAGTAGTAGACAGTCTTGTGTGACTGAGGTGGTGTTCCCTGCAGAACTGTTGATTGCTTGTTGTGAGGGGAGAAGCCCCCACACATTTGGTTGTAGACAGCTTCTATGTGGATTGTCATTGCAGTGTGAGAGCAGAGGAAAAGCACTGTGAGTTGTGTGTGAGTTTGTTTTATTCTCTTGAGACAATTTGTATTAAAATGTGAAACTGTGGAGTCGACTCTGGTTGGGTTGGTCAACAGGGGTGCTATTTTTGTCATTCAGTGAATTTCAGCTTTGTATTAAAACCGTAATAGAAATTGCAGGTACGGAATGGAACTAGAGTCTCTTGGTTCTCTTTCCAAGGTGAGAATAGGTATGTGGCAAAAAACACCAAGACCTTTTAGACTGTAGGTATCATTTCTATAATACTAGCGTCCTACACCTGCTGTTTCCCAGATCATCCCAATTCAGGTCATCGTTATCTCTTACTCTAATTATTGTGAGAGACTCCTAATTGATATCCTTGCTTCTAGTTTCTCCTTTATTCTGCTCTGTTTTTCAAACTATAGCTAAAGTTACCTTTAAAAATAGAAATCTGATCATGACACTCTTGGAAACCATACATAACTTGGAAGGCTTTCCGTATCTCTTAGGGTAAGGTCTATTCCCTTACCTTGTCCTTTCCTATTGCCACCCCAGCCTCCACTCCCATGGCCTCTTCACATTTCACCCCAGACACATTGCATTTATTTCTATTTCCTACATGAGGCTTAGTCTCTTAGCTCTCTGGGCTTTCTCTCGTGAAGTTCATGTTGCCCCAAAGACTCTCTGCCTTCTTCTCCTATTTTGAAACATCACATCTACCACCAACATGTATATTTTGCAAAGTGTCTACTCACTCTTCCTGTAGTAAGCATTTCCTGTCTTCTCCCATGTTTCTTTCTCATCCTTTCCCTGTCAACAGACATCCTATTGTTTTACTTTGCTGAGTTCCCTTCTGAATGGTATATCCCACTTGACTGCATTCTTATGGTGGGAAGTAAAGAGGGTCTCTCATTAACCTTTGTATTTCTAGGACCTAGTGTAATTCCTGGCTCCTAGCAGGTATTTAAAAGGTCGGCATATATTTGACTAAATACCAAGTTCAATCTACTGATGAGATACAATGGGACCACCAGTATCTATTTTTTCTGTGACCTTCATCCCTCAATGGTCCTTTGAAAATGCTAACCCAGACATTGAGAAAGAAGTCTGTCTATTTATGTATTGGGGGCTAGTTACTCAGGCAAGACAGCCTATCTGTAAAATATAAAATAAAATAAAATAAGATATTAGAATTAGACTACACCAAAATGACATTGATTGGGTACACATTCCCACCACACAATGCACAAATCCTGCCACAGATTTTTGAAAATGGTAAAATATTGCACAAATGTAAGACACTATCGTATAGGATCACGAAGATGCACACACAAATAACTGTAATATGACAGCATGACCAAGGCTGTGGGCACTCATTGTGAGCTTTCTCAGTAACTAAGAGATGAACAAATATCCTAAAATAATGCTATTAACCTGTGTGTTATGTAGTCATATTCTGTGAAGCACTATTCTACCTGCACAATATTACTACCAAAAAAACCCCATAGCATTTAAAATATCTGCTTAAAAATGGGACCAGACTGACATGTTTAACGTAAAATCATTAGGAGAATTTAAGAAGTAGCAATTTTGGTAATTACCAAATAGTGTGATTCTCTCCCAATAAAGCATATGTCAAATTACAGAAAAACATCACTATGTTGCTTTCCCTTTTTAAGATTTTACATATGAAGCATATGAGTTTAAATATTGCCCTGCTTTTTGCATATTTTATTTACGTTTTTTTAAATGGGTTTTAACGCTTCTTGGTTTTCGCTTTTTTTGTGTAAGATTCTGAGCACTGAAAGTTTCTTTTGATCTCTTCCCAGTAATTTTTTCAGGTAAAAATGAAATCTATATATATATATATTGCTTTTTTGTTTGTTTTGCGAAGACATAGAGTGGGAGAAGAAATGAAGGGTGGTGAGGCAGAGTTGTTTCACTCTCCTAAGAGAAAAAAGGAAACATTTCTGCATATCTCATTCTTATAGATAACATTCCCCATCACATGTCTCGTGGAACTAAGGCTATTTGTTTGGTTAACTAATTATCATTTATGCACTCTGTTATTTCCTGTGAAACTCTTCAGACAGCTTACAAGTATTCTCATGCTTCTTCTTCTTATTATTATTATTACTATTATTATATTGTTGGTACTATGTTATATTCTTTTAGTATAAAAATACCAACACTGAGTTGATGTCACAAACCATGTGATTTCATTTTTGTTGTGTTCTATTCTTCCAAGTTATGGGGATGATTCCTGGTTTGGGCCAATATGGAAGTTACTGATTGGAATTCAGCCTATAGCCACAGATTAAAGAAAAAGAAAAAAGGAACTATCTCGTGTAATGGTAGTACTTAGGGTTTGGCTTTTCTCATAAACACTCCAAGTGTTTACTTTGTGAGCTAATTAGGAATGAGCTTCCCAAGATGATCCAACAAATGAGAAAAAGGAAAAGAAAAAACTACTCTCCCACCAGAATGCAAATATCCATGGGTTTCCAATTCACAGAAGCAAAATATGTGGACTGCTTTGTGAAACACACACCATTATCTTCTTCCCTCGGGGAAAAGCAGCTTGCTGAACAAACACTTCATGTCAGAGACTGTTCAAGCCACATGAAAAGCCCACTGCACATCAGTAAAAGTCATGACCCAAAATTATGACACCAATGTTCAGATGAGGAAGCATTTATATTTACAAAGCACTTGTTTCGTAATGCTACATTTTTCAGGAGTGGCAGCATCAATATTGCCATGGACTGAATTTTGCTCCCTCCAAACCTCATACGTTGGAGCCCTGACCCCCGCAATGCGATAGTAATAGGAGGTGAATCCTTGGGAAGAGTTGGGTTTAGATGATGTCGAATTGGTGGGGTCCTCATGATGGGATTAGTGTCCTCATAAGCAGAGGAAGAGTCACCAGAGCCCCCCTCTCTCTCCCTCTGCTATATGAGGACTAAGAGACCAGGTGGCCGTCTACAAGACAGGAAGAGAGAGTTCTCACCAGGAACCAATCTTCTGGGACCTCAATCATGGACTTCCAGCCTCCAGAGCTGAGAACATAAATTTCTGTTCTTAAATCACCCATCCTATGGTTTGCTATTGTTATTGTTGTTACTGTTATTATGGCAGCCCAAGCTCACTGATGCAAATATAAGCACAGATTGAATTGAACACATCCACCCTTTAGTGCCTTCACCTTTATAGAACAACTTCCACCCTGAAATCCATGCGAATCAGTGTCCCCCATGAGACAGAGTGTGTACCTGAGTTCCTCAGTGCTCAGGTTAATTCTCTTAATCGATCTGCAAATGTACAGATGGGAAGGGATGGGCATGATCAGTTTCCTAACTCCCTAATTATGCAGAAAAGGAAACTGGAGCCCAGACTGGTTGGGTGACTTGGTTGATGTCTCACAACAAGTTTGTTGCAGAGATTCAAATACAGATTGAGCATCTCACATCCGAAATTCCAGAATCCAAAATGCTCCCAAATCCAAAACTTGTTGAGCACCAACATCATGCCCAAAGGATATGTTAATTACGGCATTTTAAATTTGGGTTTTTTTTTTTTTTTATCTGGGGTGTCAAACCAGTAAGTATAATGCATTTATGCCAAAATCCAAAAAAAAAATCTGAAATCCAAAACACTTCTTGTCCCAAGCATTTTAGATAAAAAGATATTCAACCTGTAGAACCTACACTTTTCACTTGCAACTAGTACAATTTCAACTACAACATGACAGATTAGTACTAGACTTTTAACCCAGATTTCCTTTTGTTGATGAAGATGCAGAAAAGTTTTTGATAATCCCATTCACCCTACAAATAATCACATGTATGTATGAATGTGTATGTATGTATGTATGAATGTATATGCATGCATGAATAAGTATATGTATGTAAACACATCCAGACATGTATGTGCATTTTAAATGCATTAATATGTCAGCTTGATAATAAATTGCTACATGGTAATAGTAAAGCAATCAATAATAAAATATGAGGAAGGTTGTATCTTAAATCCTTCCTGCATTTGACTTTGTCTCTGGTCTAAATTGATAGTCACAGACACCATCAATAACATCAACAGAAAGTGTATGACAGATTTAACTCCTGGCTTCATCAGTGTCTCTTTTGCAATGAGTTTTGGGAGTTCAGACTCAGCTAGGTAGGAAGGAAGGAAGGATCTGACACTACGAGGGGTATGTATCATAACCTTTAAAACTATGATCCTATTTAATTCTCACCACAATTGTGCAAAGTAAATGTCACTCGCATTCTACAAAACACTTAGCAGATTCATAGCTCTGCCATGGGAGGCAATATGCAACCCAGTGGTTTGAATTCAGCTTCTTTCCATCTTCACAAGATGCAAGCTTTTAAAGCCAGGAGTGATGAGTTATTTATCCTTGTATCTCCCCCAGATAACTGATATGCTATATACCCTATGCATTGGGTTCATAAATTAAGGGTCTCCTTTCCTGTCACATATTCTTTAAAAGAAAACTTTCCAAGTCGTTTTTCAATATATGAAGGGCACTATGATGTGATGGTGAAGACTTTGAGCTGTGAAGTTGAGTTGAATCCATTTACATCAGTATCCATTGTTATTTCTCTCCCTGCCTGACTCCGCTTACACTGTTTCTTGTCTTTGTTCCCAGCTCCTGGGGAAAAACTGTCTAGCAATCCATTTCTCTGCCCCTGATTCTCTTTGTGGGGAAATACTTTTTCCCAACTTGTATAAACTTGTTGAGAAGTTAGCTCCATATGCCTTCTTCCCTCTTGGAGAGTGCAAAGGGACAGATTCTCCCAAGAAAGAGGCAGGTGTTTGGCCTAAGCTATATCCATTCAGACACTCTCTCCAAGACTAATTTTTTTAACTTGGGCTTAAATCCCCCGCTCTTCCCTGAAACAATTATTCCTACCTATGTAACACTTATAAGCCACATACGGGGACATCTCCCTGGAGGTAACATCTTATGTGTGATCACAGGATGGAAGGAAACCTTTTTTCTGCTGAATTTTCAAAGGCATTGTCATTTCTTTTTGAAAGTATGAAAACATCAAAAGGTCGCGGAGTTCATGTAATCCGCAGGCATTGCAATTCAACACAATGTTCTGATGAGCTGGTGATGTTAAGAGCACATGACAGCTGACTGCCAAAACAACCTCTGTATGGGGAACAGAAGAAAGAGACACTCATGTGTATTTGACTGAAGCCAACTTCAAGGCTCCCTAGTCTGAGGCATGCTATGTATTGACAGCCAGGGAATAACCATGGTGAGCAGGACAGAAAAGTTGAGGAGGCTCCATGGAAACAAGAGTGTCACATCCATTGAGCAAAAAGGCCAAGGGAAAAGGCTGATTTCTAGTGATAGCAACCAAAACGACTGGCCTAATGATACCCAGGAAAACATGGCAGGAGCAGAATCAATAATCACCCATTTTTGTTTCTAAAATCCAATAGAAGAAGAAAGGCAGTGAATTCAATGAATATTCCAACACGTATTTAATATCAAGAAGGGTTTTAGAAGCTGATGCAGTCAGTGAAAGCAGTAAGACTTTGAAGCAGATGCTGTTGGCATTTGGATCATAACCTTCAGTCTGCTGGAGGAGGCAACCACAACTCTGGTGGACAGACTGCAAAGATTTTTCAATTGGGGATATACAGGAGAACTCCCCAAGATGCCACAGAGCTACATCAAGGGAGATTCCAATTAAAGGCAAAGGTGGCCGGGCACGGTGGCTCAAGCCTGTAATCCCAGCACTTTGGGAGGCTGAGACAGGCAGATCATGAGGTCAGGAGATTGAGACCATCCTGGCTAACATGGTGAAACCCCGTCTCTACTAAAAAATACAAAAAACTAGCCAGGCGAGGTGGCGGGCGCCTGTAGTCCCAGCTACTCAGGAGGCTGAGACAGGAGAATGGCGTAAACCCGGGAGGCGGAGCTTGCAGTGAGCTGAGATCCGGCCACTGCACTCCAGCCTGGGCAACAGAGCGAGACTCCGTCTCAAAAAAAAAAAAAAAGGCAAAGGTATGGTGAATCCAGAAAGAGAGGGAAAGAGACAAAGAGAGAGAGAGAGACACAGACAGACAGATTGACAGAGAAAGGAGGCACATATAAGGAATCCAAAAGATATTCCAAGGGCCAGACACAAAGTACTTGGGCATTATTTGCACATAAACCCTGTTCTGCCTTAGAATTGAACCATCAAGGTATGCAAAAAAATGTTTGACTTCTTCAAGAAAATGCAAAGCACAAGTTAGTGGCAAGCGTTTAAAGCTCCTCTGGCTATGTCATCAAACCAGCTCTGTCTAACTGGTTAGGCCAATTTTGCAAACCATCAGTGGAGAAATTAATCATAAGGGTCTCCAGGGGCACTTCAGACTTTAAGCAGCACATCCTAAATCCCACAGCCCTTAATTTGACAAAGAGTTAGATATCACACTTGCAGGTAACTTCAGGGATAATGATGAAGCTTTTGCAATTCAGTGGTAAATCGGCCCCATCTGTATAGTGAGTACTTGACAAGGTCTGCCCTGTGTGGCTCTGCTTGGGAACGTCTCAGACAGTATAACATAGAGGGACATGGTAGGCCCATGGGTCTAGAAACTTAGGGGAGTAAGTGGACAACCCAGGAGCTGCCTTCACTCACTAAGGGATGGGAGTTTCTAAATAAATGTTCCAGCTTCCTTTCCCCTGGGCTGGACAATTCTGAGATTGCTGCCACCATAGTCCCTTGGGGAATCTCCAGTGGGATGAAGATCCCATTGTCCACAGAAGTAGCCCTTTGTCAACACATCTTGTATTGCTGTAGGAGGTAGAAATCTAAGATGCAACCCAAGATTCCAGCCTCCTGGGTTCCCAACATGTATAATCCCTTTCTTTTGAGAGTGGACAGGGACCTTAAATATGATGAACATCACTCACTTGAACAGGTTACCAACTGGTTGACTTTGAGTCCATCAGCTGTCCTGGGTGGGTTTGACCGAATCAGAGGAGACTTTAAGAGGGGGAAGAGTCAGCAAACAACCATGATGATAACTGCTTTTGGGACAATGTGGCAAGGAAATGCAGGCAGAACTCGAGAAGTAGAGAGTGGTCCCTCTAACATAGTTCTTACAGAAAAATGGGGACTCTAGTTCTACCACTGAAAGGAACTGAATTTTGCCACAGCTACCTGAGCTTGAAGGAGAACTCTGATACATGTGCCTGTAGTCCCAGCTATTCAGGAGGCTGAGTTGGGGGGATTGATTGAGCCTGGGAGTTAGAGGCCGCAGTGAGCCATGATCATGCCACTGTAGTCCAGCCTGGGTGACAGAGTGACACCCTGTCACACACACACACACACACACACAATATCAGTCAACAAAGAGAACACTGAGCTTTCAATGACTATATCTTCACTGCAATCTTGTGAGACCTGTGCAGAGGATGCAGCTAACCTTTACCTGGATACCTGATCCTTGTGAGAGAGGAGGCAGGACTCAACTCCAGAGGCGGGGCTGGGACACAGGACAAAATTGAAGACTAGCTAAAACAGGTCCCAGACAGAAGAATCTTTTCATCAGACACACCCACCAGTGTGCCAAGTCAGTTTGCCATTACCATGGCAACTCCGGGGAGTTACCCATTTCCACAGCAATGACCCAATGACCTGCAAGGTTACTACCTTTTCCCTAGAAATTTCGGCATGAACCGCCCCTCAATCTGTATGCAAATAAAAATGGGTGTAAAAGTGACTGTGAAACCACTCTGAGCTGCCACTCTCTGCCTAGGGGGTAGCCCTGTTCTGCAGGAGCAGCCACGGAGCTGTAACACTGCTGCTTCTGTACATTTTCTTCTACCTCCAGCTTGCCCTTGAATTCCTTCCTGGGCAAAGCCAAGAACCCTTGCAGACTAAGGCCTGCTTTGAGGTTCACCTCTCTGGCATCATTTGGAAACTCTGAGGTAATAATAATAAAAGTATGTTGTTGTAAGTCACTTCTTTTGTGCTAATTTGTTAAACAGCAATAGCACACTGATACAATTGACTTTCTTCACCTCCCAGTCTTTTTCTGGCCATACCTACAAGGATCACCTCTCAATAAACTACTTTTACCAAAATTCTTCTCTCAGAATCTACATTTGGGGAAGCCAGACTTATGTATGATTCTCAAAAAGTGTAAAATCTTGATGGATAAATAGCAAGGAATTGAGGAAAAATATATGATAATATTCACCTTACATTTTTTGAAGGGTAAATGAAATTAAACATGGTCTTCTTTTGAACTAAAATGTTCCAAACATTTAATTATTCCCAGCATTTAATCCCAACATAATTGGGACTTTCTTCTCATTCTAACTAGGAATTGTTTTTTCACAAAGGAAACAAAGAGAGTATAAATTTAAATTATCATATGAAAAAATTCAGGAAGATGTTAGAAATAATTTTAGGACTGCAAATTGATTTGCAAGATGTTAATAGAAAAGGTTTAAGGTTTATTTTATAGAGATGTTAAGGAAGATAGTAGGAATTATAATATTGAAGTTGTTGGGATGGCAATTCAACAATAAAGGGAACAGATCTTCTTGGGGGAAAATACTAGCTACAATTTTCCCATTTGGGGTAAATATCAGTATGTTTACATTACTGTTCTTCTCACATCTTATTCTAAGTTACTGATGCTGAAGAAACACAATACAAGCTAAATTTATCCTCATGAATGCTGTTATAAGAAGATTTCTTTTCATGCAGTATATTAGTTTTCTAGGACTTCCATAACAAAGTTCCACAGACCGAGTGACTTAAACAACAAAGATTTATTTTCTCATAGTTCTGGAGGCTGGAAATCCGAGATCAAGGTGTGAGCAGGGCTGGTTCCTCCTGAAGCCTCTCTCGTGGGCTTGTAGATGCCGTCTTCTCCCTGTGTCCTCATGTGGTTGCCCCTCTGTGTGTGTCTGTGTCCTCATCTCTTCTTCTTATGAGATGCCTTAGTCAATTTCAGGCTGCTGTAACAGAATACCATAGACTTAATGGCTTACAAGCAACAGACGCTTATTCTCCATAGTCCTGGAGACTGGAAATCTAAGCTCAAGGTGTGGGAAGGGTCGGTTCCTCCTAAAGCTTCTCTCCTGAGCTTGTAGATGCTGTCTTCTCCCTGTGTCCTCACAGGGTTGTCCCTGTATGTGTGTCTGTGTCTTAATATCCTCTTCTTATAAAGACACCAGTCCTATTGGATTGGTGCCGATCTTAGTGACCTCATTTTACCTTCATCACCTCTTTAAAGACCCTATCTCCAAATACAGTGACATTCTGAGGTCTCAATGTTTAGGATTTAACATATAAATTTTGAGGAAACACAATTCAGCCTGTAACATGCAGTAAAGAATTTTATATGGAAAGTCCTCTCAGTTCCTTCAGCTTCTGAGCTCCCAATTCCATATGCAGTTAGATAATTTCCTAACATGCACATATGGTATTAAAGTTATTTTTTTACCCTGGTTGTACAATTAGCATTTACACAGAGAGTTGCTGCTGTAAGTTGTAGGTAAGTTCTCAGACTCATCTATGTCACCACTTTATTTTGATCTTGCGATGCACAGATTGATTCTGAATGTCCCAGAGGAGAGACCACAATCACCACTCCCATCTTCCTGCCAAGCTTCCTCACTCATCCTAGGGTCCTAGGGGAGGCTGACATTGCAAAGGGTTCCTAACTGAGAACCACAATGTCTTGAACAGTTGCACTTTGCACTGGGCTTCACCTGACTTCCAGAGGGCAGACCTGTGGACCAACAGAAAGTAGATGAAAATGCAGAAGAACTAAGATGGATCTCTCTGCTTCCTCCAAAATTTCCCTTCTGCCCCATCTCACTTCCCCCTCCACTTGGCCACATTTATAAAAAGAGCTGTGATAACCTCAGATCCTAACAATGCTGATGGCACTTTTGTAAAAAGGACACTGCATGGCAGAATCTAGATTTTTTGTAAGTATTTGGATACCTCGAGGTGCAAGTCATAAAGTCATTAAACTTGTTTTCGTTGCAGCATGTTCGATGCATAAAAAGGTTGTGTGAAAGGTGAGCTTATTTTTGGGTTTGGCTGCGAATCACCTGCTCTCACCCTGGGGTCCTGCACGATATCATCTTATTTCTTTCTCACGAAAAGGAGACAAATAAGACCCAGTTCAATCATCCTGATTCTCCCGTCCGAGCTTACCTTTCTGTTGCTCTGCTGATGGGGGCAGCATCCAAGATGTCTCAAAAGACCCCATTTCCAGATAAGGTCATATTTTGAGGTTCTGGGTGATGTAAATGTCAGGGAGACCCCATTCAACCCATTGCAGAATGTGTCTTTCTTTTTCGTTGCCATCTTTCTATGGCTCTCACCTTGTACTGACCCCTCCAAGGAGCTGAGAAGTCGTCTCCTGCAGGAAAAAGGAGAAAGTCTGCTATTCTCGGCACAGCCTGTTATTTTTAGAGTGACACTGTTCACAGAGCCCATGCCCAGACAGCCTTGGGATAAACAATCTGTGGGATCCCATGTCAGCCGCAGAAATGAGAACAAAAGTGAAAAGCTCTAGCAACAGGATTAGGAACCTGAGCCACTGCCCCAAGTCTCGTCCTCTGATTAAGGGGGCTAACTGCAAAATATCCAGGTATTTTGTTGCTTTAATTGGGTATTGTTTTTTGTTTTAAACGTAATAAGCTCAGCAGCACCGTCGATCTGAGTTTTCTCTCATTTTTAGTTTGTATCCCCAGGTTGGAAGACGATTTAGCAATGCCCCTTCCCTGCTGTGATTCTTTCTAGAAGCTAGGTCACCGGCATCCTCAGTGCCTGTCCATCAGAGGGATGCAGACACAAAAGGTTTGCTCAAGGGCTGCCTGCCAAATCCGGGGAGGCCATCCCAGCATTGAGCTCACATTCAAGCAGATTATCAACGCTCTCAGGGACACTGATACATGCCAAATAAATGTTTACAAAACGTCTTGAGATCTCACTGCTGGCGGTGAGAAGGTGGTGGTGGTGGTGGTGGTGGCAGCGGCAGCTATACTCCAGTCACTGCAGTAAAGCAAAGAGAGATCCAATCAGTGTTTTGGTTGAGGAAGAGGGATTGAGCTTGATCTGTGTGCAAAGCAGAGGGGAGGTGACTTAATAGCTCCTTTCATTTCTAACGGGTATTGATTCAAGTCAACCAGGATAACACAAGTGTAGGCACAAATGTATCACTGGGATGGATGAAGGTGTGAAAAAACCAGTGACATTTGCCTGCCTCTCTGAAAGTGGATACCAAATAAAATGTAGTAATCATAGTGATTATGGTAAATCTGTGTGGATAGATGGTGATTTTTCTTTCTAGGATTGAAAATGGAAACTCTGCCTTCTCTCCTCCCCTGGGGTTAGAAAGTATGCATACTTTGATTTCTCATCATCCTGGCTTCCTTCTTCAGAATACTGTTGCTCAAAAGCTTTGTCTGTCATCAGGTTGAACATGTTTTGACCTTGAAGCATTACTTTGATCTTAAGGTTAAGTCTCTGATCTTGTTTGAATTCAGGAACACAATGTGGTTAGATCCAGATGATTAGATCCCACAATCACCACCTTCAATTCACTCATTCTTTCCTGCATCCATTCATTCAACATTTGTCTAGCATGTGCTACTCATAAAGCAACCATGTGTATCAGGGGTTTACTAAGTGTAGATGTTCTAGAGGCTAGAAAGACATTGTTGAGCAAGGCAGATGGTTATGAGTGATGACTTCCTCCAAGGTAGAGAGGACAAGGCTATGGGGAAATAAAACAATGTGGCTTTGGTCTGTCTGGGAGGCAGAGAGAAGGACTAGAGAGTGTGACTTTTAGCATAAACCTAAACAATATCCAAGAGCAAGAGACAGGAGGAGAAGGCACTGGCATTGTTGGTGGAGTTGGTAGCAAATCAAGACCACAAGTGAAATGGTTTGGATTTGTATCCCCATCCAAATCTCATGTTGAATTTTAATCCCCAGTGTGGGAGGTGGGGCCTGGTGGGAGGTGACTGAATCAGGGGGATGGTTTCTAATAGTTTAGCACCATCCTCCTAGTGCTGTCTCATGATAGAGTTTTCATGAGATCTGGTTATTTAAAAGTGTGCAGCACCTCCCCTTCACTCTCTCTTCCTCCTGCTTCCACCATGTAAGAAGTGCTTGCTACCCCTTCACCTTCTGCCATCATAGAAAGTTTCCTGAGGCCTCCACAGCCATGCTTCCTGTACAGCCTGTGGAACTATGAGTTAATTAAACCTCTTTTCTTCATAAATTACCTAGTCTCAGGTAGTTCTCTATAGCAATGCAAGAATGAACATATACAATGAGATATGTTAGGATAAGCTAGGTTTTGCTGCTGAAATAAAATCCATGAGACATAAATAACCACAGCTTCAAATGTTATTAATTTCTCACATCAGTGTCTGATGGGGGCTGGGCCACCTCCCTGGGCCTTATAGCTTTGCTGTCTGGAACTCATGACCTCACAGGGGACACCTCAGAGGGAAAGAGAGAGAAGAAAATGGAGTATTGACTACTCACTGCCTGCATGTAGAAACGCCACATGTACCTTCTGCTAACATCTCATCAGGCAGAACTAGTACTTGGTGCTATGTAATTGTAGGACAGTCTGAGAAATATAGGAAAACACATGATATCTGGTAATCTGTCAGCGCTACACTATTTCTAGCACAAACCAGGAAGAGGCCAGCTACATTGGAAGACTGAAAGCCAACCTGAACGACTAGGGCAATGAACGGAGGAGAGACAACACCATCAAATGAGTTTGGAACAAGAATGAAAGACCATGCCATGCGGTGTCTTAAGGCCACGTTGTTGAGTACTGTAAAGGTAATAGGAGGAGAGCAGAGATGGACAGGGATTGGTTTCTCAGATTTGAAAATATCTGAAGTGTATAAGAGTAGATCTAGAGGTTACAATCATTGGCTACTGATGACAACACATAGGCTGAAATACTCTACAAGCAAGACAATCAGTAAAACTTCATGATTCTGAAACAAATCAACAAAACTTTGTAATTCAGAAATAAATCTGCATCCTATTCAATGTCAGTAGGTTACGCAGTAATCAGTATGTCAACAGTTTGAGAAACTTATGTTAAGATTCTTTGCTCAGAGATGGAGTCTCCATGCATCACAAGACCTTCTTAAGGTAGGTTAGTTTGGAAGCCTGCTGATATAGTTTGGATGTGTTTTGCCATCCAAATTTCATATTGAAATGTAATTTCCAATGTTGTAGGTGGGGCCTAGTGGGAGGTGATTGGATCATGGGGGTGGATTTCTCATAAATGGTTTAGCCCCATTCACCTAATGTTGTCATTGTGATAGTGAGTGAGTTCTCATGACATCTGGATGTTTGAAAGTGTGTAGCATCTCCCCCACTCTCTTTCTTCCTCCTGTTCCAGCCATGTAACATGCCTGCTCCCTCTTCACCTTCTGCCATGGTTGAAAGTTTCCTGAGGCCTCACCAGAAGCTGTCGTGCTTCTTGTACAACCTACAGAACCATAAGCCAATTAAACCTTTAAAAAAATAAATTACTCACCCTCAGGTATTTCTTTATAGAAATGCAAGAACAGATTCACACAGAAAATTGGTGTTGGAGGTGGGGCTTGGTGGGAGGTGATTGCATCATGGAGGTAGACTTCTTATGAATGATTTAGCACCATCCGCTTTGGTGGTGCCTTCATAATAATAATAATAAAGTGCCTCAATAATAATGAAGGTGGTGCCTTCAATAATAATGCCTTCATAGTAATGTGAATAAAACAGTTCACATCAGATCTGTTTCTTTAAAAGTGTGTAACACCTCCCTTCTGGCTCTCTTGCTGCTGTTCTGGCCATGTGATGTGACTGCTCCCCCTTCACTTTCAGCCATGATTGTAAGTTTCCCAAGGCCTCCCCAGAGACTGAGCAGATGCCAGCATTGTGCTTCCTGTACAACCTGCAGAGCTATGAGCCAGTTAAACCTCTCTTCTTTATAAATTACCCAGTCTCAGGTATGTCTTTATAGCAGTGTGAGAATGGACTAATACCCCTGCCAAATGTGACCTGCAGGTTATCAAAGGCAACGAATTAAAAAGCTACAGGGTGATCCAAGTGAGAGGAGGTAAGATTGTGGATGCAGTCCATGGCTGTGGGCATCAACATAGAGAGAAAAGAGCTTGTTGAAGGGACATTAAAGATAAGGATGATCTAAGACTAATAACTGGGTTTGGGACATGCAGTAAGCAGAATAAAAATGCACATGTCCTAATCCTTGGAGCTTGTGAACATGCAACCTTTCTTGTCAAAAGGGAGTTTGCAGATGTGATTAAGTTAAGGTTCCTGAGATGGGAAGTTGATCCTGGATTAGCCAGGTGGCCCAGTGTCCTTATACATAAGGGTCCGTATAAGAAAGAGGCAAGAGGGTCAGAGTCAGAGAGAGATTTGAAGATGCTATTGATATTGCAGAGGAATGATCAATAGCATCTTCAAATCTGATCTTGAAGAAGGAAAGCATGAGCCAGGAAATCCTGGCAGCCTATAGACATTGGAAGTGACAAGGAAACAGATTTTTCCCTACAGTTTGTAGAAAGAAACACTGCTATTTTAGTCTGTTTTCACACTGATAATAAAGACATATCCCAAACTGGGTAATTTATAAACGAAAAGAGGTTTAATGGACTCACAGTTCAACATGGCTGGGGAGGCCTCACAATCATGGCAGAAGGCAAAAGGAACATCTTACATGGTGGCAGGAAAGTGATAGTTTGTGCAGGGGAACTCTCCTTTATAAAACCATCAGATCTCATGAGACTTATTCACTATCATGAGAACAGCATGGGAAAGACCTGCTCACATGATTCAATTACCTCCCACTGAGTCGTCCCACAGCACATGAGAATTGTGGGAGCTATAGTTCAAGATGAAATTTGGGTGGGGACACAGCCAAATCATATCAACCGCCCTGCCTACACCTTGATGTTAACCCAAGTGGGACTTTTCATCTCCAAAACAGTAAAATAGTACATGGGTGTTATTTAAAGCCCCTAAGTTTATGGTAGTTGGTTACTGCAGCCACAGGAAGAAAATACAGGACAGATGAGGAGAGAGACAGCAGGTTGACTCTCAGGTTGTAGAGGACAACTACATGGATGGTGGATCTCTCACCTGGTCCTTCTACAGGGGAGCAGTTCTGGGAATAAATACACATTTTCTTTTGCACACATTGCATTTGTAACCATGCCAGAGCAATCTGTTTCAACTTTTATGTAACAAAGTTATGAGTTGTTTTTCAGTTATCGTGGATCCCCAGTTTAAGGTCACCTAACCTGGGCATTCCAAGATGAATCAAGGTGAAACCTAAGTCCTTGGAACAAGAAATGGGGACTGAATTAAGAAGCAGACACTGCATGGCAGGATCCAGGATCCAATCAGATTGAGCCCTGGTGTCACCCCATGGCAGGATCCAGTCAGATGACGCCTCCCAGCATCACCTCATTGCAAGATCCAATCAGATCATGCCTCATCATTCCATGTTTATAAAACCCAACCTATCTCCCAGTCAGGGAGACAGATTTGAGCATTTCCTCCTGTCTCCTTTCCTTGCCAGTTGACTTGCAATAAAGCTTTTCTTTTCTCAAAAGCCAGTGTCATGGAATTGGCTTCTTTTTGCATCAGACAAGAGCTCATTGATTGCTCAGTAACACATTTGAGATGGAAATCGGTGGTAGACAATTGGCTAGAAATCCAGAGTTCTGAGGCCAAGTCTGCACTGAGGACAGAGAAGAGCTGGTGTTCAAGCTGTTTGACAATGGGTCTGAATGAATCTGTGACTGCCTTCTGGCCTTAGAAAAACAAAATAGCCATATCTGTGCAGGCTATTGATCAACTGGGTGTGCAAGTCCCTCATACAACAGCCAACATGCACACCATGCTTACAGATGGTGCAGATGAACACATAGCCATTGAGAACATCTTGCAGAACATCGATGCTTAGTGCACCGACTATGAACCACACACTATTTCTTTATTTCAGATCTCATGGTATTTTCCTCTGGTTCCTTCAAATATTTTAATCTATTTGTCTTTCTTTCTCCTTCTCAGCATGTTTCCTAGTTTTCTATAACCATTGCCAAGTCCTTTGCATCTTAAAGGACTCATTTTGATAGTATGGCTTCCATCAGTCACATTAGTGAGAGTCATTGCAGAGGTGACAGGGAAGGACAGAATTCAAACAGTATTTGGTGTAGGAGAAAATAAGCCAGAGCTATGATAAGGAGAGTGTAGAAGAGGAAAAATGCATTCCTGGGCACCGGTCTATGGAGATGCAGCAAAATCATCAAGGGAGATGTTTTCTTTGATTTTGTTTTCCTGTGAGTTGCTGATTTGAGGTTTGTTGGACAATGAACCCAAGTCTGGTGATGCATGTATTCATGTCCAAGCAAAATCTAGTGCAGGGATTTGGGAGGGTGGGGCAGGTACAGGAAAGTGAGCGTGTTTATTTATTTCTAACACCATTTATGCACATGACACTACAGTTAGCACCAGTTGCCAGAAAGCTCTGTTGTGTAATATCAAACTCAATCTGATCGTTAACATTACTTACCTCAGCTTTGTACATCCATGAGTTTATAGACCTTGAAACAAAAGACATCCTGTAGGTTGTAAGGTTGTCTACATTTCCTTATCCTAAGAAAAAGAGAAAAGTGGCAAAATAGGAAGAGGAGGAGTTAGAAGAAAAGGAAGAGGAGGAGGTGGAGGCTTGGTCATAACACTTAGCCTCTGTGGCTAAGAAAGTTCAGTTCCAGCCTGCAACCTATTTGGCATGTTGAATAATGTTCTACTTCTTTGAGTTCATGCTGTCACTGGACTATCTTATTGTTTTAGGATGTGTATAGCTAAGACTAAATTCTTATTCCATTCCTTGAGTACTAAGGTTTCATGAAGTAATTTGAACATAAAAGTCCACTAACAGATTGCTTCTATTATTGCTGTAACCTGAGCAATATTGAGTTTTCCTTCTTTCTAAGGCAGGCGTTGGCAAATGATGGTGCTAGTCCAACCCAGCCTGCTTCTGTTTTTGTAAATGAAATTTTATGGACATGAAGTCGTGACCATTTGTTTACATATTGCCTGTGGCTGTTTTCGTGCTGTAGAAGTAGATTTGAGAAATTGTGGAGACCCCATGGCCCCAAGAGCCTAAAATACACATCCTCTGGCCCTTCACCAAAAACATTTGTTAGTTCCTGCTGTAGAGGATCAATAATCTTGTGGAGCAAAGTGTGTAGCAAAATGGATTCCTTGTCTGTGCTATGCTTTAAATATTGCTGTTTAATATTTTTATGACTAACATGATATCGGCTAAGTAAGGAAATAATTGAGAGAAAATCACAAGCCATTCATGAGCACTAAAGAAAAGATTTAAAAGGGAGAAAGGAAGGATGGAAGGAAGAGAAAGAAAGGAATAGGAAGGAAGAAAGGAAGGAAGGGAAGAGGAAGTGAGGGAGGGAGGGAAGGAAGGAAAAAAGGAGGAAGGGAAAGAAGGAGGAAGGGAGGATGGGAGGAAGTGAAGAAAAGAAGGAAGGAGGGAAGAAAGGAAGGAAGAATGGAGGGAAGGAAGAAAGGAAGGAAGGAAGGAAGAAGGGAGGGAGGGAAGGAAGAAAGGAAGGAAGGAAGAAGGGAGGGAGGGAAGGAAGAAAGGAAGGAAGGAAGAAGGGAGGGAGGGAAGGAAGAAAGGAGGGAAGAAAGGAAAGGAAAGACGGACAAAAGGAAGGAAGGAAGGAAGACAAAGAAGGAGAAAGGGAAGGAGGAGGGAGAAAGGGAAGGAAGGAGGGAGGGAGGGAAGGATGGAGAGAGGGAGGGAAGGATGGAGAGAGGGAAGAAATGAAGAAAGAATGGAGGGACAGAAGGAAGGAGGGAGAGAAGGAAGGAAGGAAGTTTGGAAGGAATGGAGGAAGGGAGGGAGGAAGGAAGATGCCATACCAAGAGCAGTGAGACCATATGGAAGGAATAAGTTCTACTCTAAAGATACGCAATAAAATATGCAAGAAAAAGTGTTTACTTCCATAACATAATTCCCTTTCCTACATATAAAATGTCTGTCTGGACCACTAGATATAAAAAAAAAAAAAAAAGTCTTCTACTTGTGTTCACATACAGGGTTTCTTTCACTATTCTGACTTCAATTTCATTCTCCAACATTTTTCCTCTGTGATATGAAACTATTTAAGTCTAACATCTGCAGTTCTCGGAAAAGATGATTGTTTCAAACATATCTAATTACATCTTATGGGTCTTTAGAATTGAAGAAGAACTGTATTTCAGTTTGAATATGCTGACATATATTAGTATGGTTAGGATTTGTGTCCCCAACCAAATCTCATCTTGAATTGTAATCCCCATAATCCCCACATGTCAAAGGAGAGACCAGGTGGCGGTAATTGTATCATGGGGTCAGATTCCCCCATGCTGTTCTTATGAACATGCTATTCCTGAGTGAGTTCTCATGAGATCTGATGGTTTTAAAAGGGTCTCTTCCTCTTCGCTCAGAACTTCTCCTTCCTGTCACCCTGTAAAGAAGGTGCCTTGCTTCCCCTTTACCTTCTGCCATGATTGTAAGTTTCCGGAAGCCTCCAGAGGCCTCATGTTAAACTGTGAGTCAATTAAACCTCTTTCCTTTAAATATTACACAGTCTCAGGCAGTTCTTTATAGCAGTAGGAAAATGGACTCATATATTCAGATAGAATTTGGATGTTAGTTCTCTGTATGTACAGTGATATAGTTTGGCTCTGTGTCCCCATCCAAATCTCATGCTGGGTTTTAATCCCCAGCGTATGGGGAGGGGGCCTGTTGGAAGGTGATTAAATCACGGTGGTGAATTTCTCCCTTGCTATTCTCATGATAGAGTTCTCACAAGATCTGGTTGTTTAAAAGTGTGTAGCACCTCCGCCTTCACTCTGTCTCTTTTCTTCCAGGCCATGTGAAAATTCACCTGCCTCCGCTTTGCCTTCTCCCATAATTGGAAGTTTCCTGAGGCCTCCCTGGAAGCAGAAGTCTGTGCAACCTGAAGAACCATGAACACAATTAAACCTCTTTTCCTTATAAATTACCCAGTCTCAGGTATTTTTTCATAGCAGTGCGAGAACAGACTAATATGTACAGCATGAATTTTGACATGATTTGACTTCCTTTTGAAAATTGATAACATAAGATATGTTAACACAACCCACTCTAGTCCTTCTCTGAGAATGACCTGCTGGCCTTCATACCTATATTTCTGGGACATACACAGCATGAAACCACTTGTGTATTTATGCTAGGTCTGACCTATACATTTTGGTGATTTAATATTGCCTCTAATAAGTTAAGATGCAGTGACTACCTTTCCGCAGTGGTTTCCAGTTGCTATCCAAGTTTCAGTGTAGGCTATGTCAATGCTGAGAGGTGAATATCAGTTCAGAGAACTTTGCTAGATATCTTTCTTTTTTCTTTTTCATTCTTTCACCTTCTGCTCTGCGCATGATAATACCCTTCAATAATGCAAAACGGTACAATAGTTGTTCTTCAGCAATGATTCTGCCAGACCTTAACAACCATAATCTTTAGCACCAAATTCAGGAAGAATTACACTTTCAACATTTTACAAGGTCATAGAGTTAATACTTATATCCATTTTTCTTCATTTGTCATGAACATCCTAACTGTTTATATTGCCAGACCATCAAAATCTGTCCTATTAAAATGCATATTAGAAAATTTAATATTCAAAGTATAATGGAGTAATTTTTTTCGATTTCTGGAAAATGTGCAATAGGAACCAGTTATTCAATGCTGATATAAGGAAAAAACTCACTTACTCTATGAAAATAAGCAAGTGATCATAGACAAACATACACTGGGTCTGAGGCTGGACTATGGGTTGAAAAGAAGGCAACAATGTACAGTGTAATACAAGGTTAGAGCGAGCAGACTATGGTTAACTTAGATCAGGGACTACATGTCATTTTTCATCAAGGCTGCCTTAGGCAAAGAGAACTGTCCACAAGGTCCCTGATGTCTACAAACTTCCCTGTTCTCCATTGTTCTTGTTACAAAATTAATTTTTTTAATGAAGAAAAATACAAGCATTACTGAAAGACGTAGAAGACGACAAATATGACTGAAGTCATGTGGCGTGACTTTGGATGAGACTTTTCAATATTGTTAATATGTTAGATATTTCAGAGTTAGCATATCAGGTTTGACACATCACAAATGTAAACCGCAATGGAATTTTGCTCTGTTCTCTAGATTAAAAAGTGATTTTTCTGATCATCTGAAAGAACAAACATACAAGCACAGTCATGGCAATTTGAGTAAAAAGATCAATAGGGGAAGAGAGAGGAAGATTTGAATTATCTTGGTATAAAATTCAAATTATTAAAATCATGTTATATTATAATATGATTATAGCTGTGTGGTGACTGATTATGCAAAAATGAAGTAGCCAAATAAAAAACAAATGAAAAAGCCAAAAAGCAAAAACGTATTGGATTACCTGGTAATGCAAGGTCATAAGCATTTGGATTTATTCTTTAGGAAAAAAAATTCATTTCTTGCCTAATTGAACCCCAGGATTAAATATAGTTGTTAGGATTCCCTCTTCCAGTTCAATAAGGAATATCATTCTCATCTTAATAAACAAAACAATAGATATTTGTTAAAAAGAGGTTTTAAGTTAAAAATCGTAGTTTTTTAAATATTTGTGGTTTTTTAGGTTTGTTTTTGGTTTTGTTTTGTTTTGAGATGGTCTTGCTCCATTGTCCATGCTAGAGCACAGTGGTACCATTGTAGCTCACTACAGACTTAAACTCCCATGATTAAGGGATCCTCCCACCTCAACCTCCAGAGTAGCTGGGACTACAGGCACATGCCACCATGCCCAGCTAATTTTAAAAAATAATTTTATAGAGACAGGGTTTCGCTATGTTGCCCAGGCCTGTTTTGAAGTACTGGCCTCAAGCAATCCTCCTGCCTTGGCCTCCCAAAGTGCTGGGATTGTAGGTGTGAACCACTGCACCTAGCTAAAAAATTTAATTAAAGCTCAGGAACAATGAAACACCTATAAACTCAATTCCAGAAATTAACAGCTCTATATAAGACTGAAAATACCCCTGACTATTTTCATCTCTGTTGGAGTTGGAGAGGCAGAGGAAGCTGCTAATGTGGGAAAGGAGACACTAGCTAAACTTTTTATAAAATGTAGTGACCACAGGCAGGTGGGCATATCAGGTTAGACAACATAAGAGTCCTAGTCTCTGAACATATCTTCATCCACCTGTCAACTACTTCCCAAAGATCTCTACAGAGGGTAGAGTGATAGTACATCAAATGTGGTGGACACAGGAGGAAAGAGCTGGGAGACATAGCTCTGCAGGCACATGGAATCTACCCCAAGTTCAAGGCTGCCTCTCTCAGAAGGTAGGGATCAGGGAAGGAAGCCTGAATGAAACCCTGCATGGACATCTCTGACCTTCACAGAGTATAAAACAATAGCCCTCCAAAGACTGAAGTCAGTGTCACAAGGTGGAGAAAGTTCTCTTGAGGTACAGAAAGCTGGGCATGAGAGACAAAGCAAATAGACATGCCAGCAATACCCTAAAAATAGCATCGAAACATTCCATGAAAAATTCCAGAAATAAACAATCCCCAAATTTTAAATTGCATGTTGTTCTAAGTAATATGTATTAGTCTGTTCTCACAGTACTGTAAAGATACTACCCAAGACTGGGTAATTTATAAAGAAAAGAAGTTTAATTGACTCACAATTCCACATGGCTGGGGAGGCATCAGGAAACTTACAATCATGGCAGAAGGCAAAGCAGGCACGTCTTACATGGTGGCAGGAGAGAGAGCATCGTAGGAGGGGAAATGCCAGATGCTCATAAAACCATCATAACTCATGAGAACTCACTCACTATCACAAGAACAGCATGGGGAAACCATCCCCATGATCCAATCACTTCCCATCAGGTCTCTCCCTAAATACCCGCAGGTTACAATTCAAGATGAGATTTGAATGGGGACACAAAGCCTAACCATATCATAGCATGATGAAATCTACCACCATCCCTCTCTGTCCTGCCTGGAACATGAATCATCTTTCTTTTCAGTATATCTATGCTATAGACATTTAGGAGCCATCTCAGTTATCAGATTCACTCTCCTGGTATGGTAGTGCTTGTGGTCAAATAACCCTTATTTTCCTTAATAAGCACAAGAGTGGACATGCCAGCATATTGTTATAATTGTTCTACTTTATTATCAGTTTTTGTTAATCTCTCATTGTGCTTAATTTATAAATTAAACTTTGTCATAGGTATGCAGGTATAGGAAAAATATAGTATTAATATCTATAGGGTTCACCATTATCTACAGTTTCAGGCATCCACTAGGGGCCTTGGAACATATCCCCTTTGGTAAAGTGGAACAAATGGAGTATAATTTTTCTAAAGTTGACTAAGATATGTTAAAGATAAATATTGAATTATCTATGGTCATGCTTTTAACAGAACTTTCTGAGATGATGAAAGTTGCATTAGTCTGTTGGAAATGGTATAATAAAATACCAGAGACTGGGTAGCTTATAAACAACACTAACATATTTCTCATAGTCTGGGAGGCTGAAAGTTCAAAATTGAGACACCAGCTGATTCAATGCCTGATGAGAACCTGCTTCCTGCTTCATAGATGACACCTTCTCACTGTGTTCTCACATAGTAGAAGGGGTAAGGGAACAGGAATCCCATTCACAAGGCCCCACTCCCATTACCTTATCACCTCCCAAAGTACCCACTTTCTACTACCATCATTTTGGGGGTTAGGTTTCAACACAGGAATTTGGTGAGAGAACATAAATATTTAGTCTATAGCAGAAGTATTCTGCATCATTCAATATGGAGACCATCAGCCACCTTGGCTAGTGAGCACTTGAAATGTGGCTGGTGTGATTGAGGCTGGCTAATTTTTAAAATTGTATTTAACTCTACTTTCTTACAACATCCATATATGACTAACAAGTACCATACTGGAGAGTACAGCTCCAAGGTAGAGGTGGGCAACATTTTTCTATTAAAGATCAGGCAGTATATAGTCATAGGAGGGATCCCCAACCCCTGGGCCATGTACCAATACTGTAGCCACACTGTAGGAGGTGAGCAGTGGGTGAGTGAGTGAAGCTTCATCTGTATTTACGGTCACTCCCCATTGCTCACATTATCACCTGAGCTGTCTCCTGTCAGATCAGCAGCAGCATTAGATTCTCAAAGGAACACAACCCCTATTGTGAACTGCACATGTGAGGGATGTACGTTGCGCACTCCTTATGAGAATCTAATGCCTGATGATCTGTCGCTGTCTCCCATCAACCCCGGATGGGACTGTCTAGTTGCAGGAAAACAAGCTCAGGGCTCCCACTGATTCGACATTACAGTGAGTTGTATAATTATTTCATTATATATTACAATGGAATAATTATAGCAATAAAGTGCACAATAAATATCATGTACTTGAATCTTCCCTAAATCAATCACCCCAGCTTGGTCTATCAAAAAATTGTCTTCCATGAAACTGGTCCCTGGTGCCAAAAAGGTTGGGGACTGCTGTTCCATAGTTTGGGGTTTATAGACTGACAGGCAATGTCAAGGATATCATGTTTGTACATATATAACTATTTAAAAATGTAGAAACCCTTCTTAGCTAGTAGACCACACAAAACCGAGTGGTGGGCTAGAGCTTTGCTATAGAATAATCACTAATATGTATATTTGTGTGTGTGCATGTACATGTGCATATATATGTATAGGTATATATGCATGTGTATGTATGTATACATGCATGCACATACATACATATATGTGGGTTTTTTTAGTAGAGTAGATAAAACCACATACTAAGTGTATTAGTCTGTTCTCATGCTGCTAATAAAGACATAACCAAAATGGGTAATTTATAAAGGAAATAGGTTTAATGGATTCACAGCTCCACATGGCTGGGAAGGCCTCACAATCATGGTGGAAGGCAAATGAGGAGCAAAGTTGCATCTTACCTGGCTGCAGGTAAGAAAGTTTGTACAGGAGAACTCTCATTTATAAATCAGATCTCGTGCGACTTACTCACTACCACAAGAAAAGTATGGGGGAAACTGCCCCCATGATTCAATTATCCCCACTGGCCCTGCCCTTGACACTTGGGGATTATTACAATTCAGTGTGAGAGCTGGGTTGGGACACAGTCATGTCACTAAGAAAGAGTTAATCCAAAGGAAGGTATGAAATGAGTAATGGAATAATAAGAAACAGGTAGAATTATACCTAACTGAAATTCACACATACATTTTGGTGGTATAGTAAATGGCAAGACTACTTTGTAAAATCATCTGAAGTATTTTTATAAGGTCAGACATACGATGATGCCACGACCGAGCACTCCCTCTCCTAGATATTTATTCGAGAGAAACGAAAATACAAGTCCTCACAGAGACTCTCCAAGAATGTCTACAGCAGGATTCTTTGTAATAAAGAAAAACAGGAGACACCCCACATGTCTATGAAGAGGGGAATGAATAAACAAATTGCAGTAGAGTCACACAATGAATACTATGGTAGTCCGTTTTCACGCTGCTGACAAAGACATACCCATGACTGGGTAATTTATAAAGACAAAGAGGTTTAACGGACTCACAGTTCCACGTGGCTGGGGAAGCCTCACAATCATGGTGAAGGTGAATGGCATGTCTTACATGGTGGCAGACAAGAGAGAAAATGAAAGCCAAGTGAAAGGGGTTTCCCCTTATAAAACCATGAGATCTCGTGAGACTTATTCACTACCATGAGAACAGTATGAGGGAAATGGCTCCTATGATTCAATTATCTCCCATCAAGTCTCTCCCACAACACATGGGAATTTGGGGAGCTACAATTCAAGATGAGATTGGGTGGGGACACAGCCAAACCATATCAAATACTATTCATCAACAAAAGCCAATGGAGAAATAAGTGCACATCTTGGTAAATGTTTAGAAATTGGACACACCTGTATAATCACTATGCACATCAAGAGCTGAATCAAAATGAGCAACCTTGAAATCCCCCTTGCGTCCTTCCCAAGGAGGGCAATTTTGCTTCCTTTTAAAGATTTCTGTATTTTCCAAACTTTCTACAAAAATGGTAAACATTTTTAAATAAATATTTTTCGGTAAGTTCCTCGTCTTTATGGAGTTTCTGTACCAATGTTTCCTAGAATTGAGATGCTCTGCTAGCTTGCATATAAAACATGACATAAAATAAAATATTATCTTTTCAATGATTATCCTAGAACTGTCCTCTGAAGCAATTCAGAGTACAATTAAAGATTTAATTTAATGTCCGTGAACCTTAATTTCTAATTTGGATATAGGCTGGAGCAAATAGATTGTAAAAAACTTTTAACACAAATTGATATTGTTTCTCATATCATTTCCTAAGGATTTGATAATTTATCCTATCCTTAATGACTTTGTACCTCTTCAAAGCACATTGATGGAAATTGATTTTCCTGATTATTTCACCTAAGTCTTTGGGACGTAACATATTTTAGTGACAGCCTGGAAAATCTCTCTAGTGTACTTTCTAAGTTACCCAGGACAACAGCAGCTACAGAAAGAAATCTCTTCGTACCACTCACCTTTGTTCAGCCAGAAACAAAAATAGTGCTTTGATTGCTCTCTCTGACCTACTTTTGTGTAGGAGTCCTAACGACCTAAATTCCCAAAGTCGTGGGCCTTGGAGAAACTGTACAGGATTTTCCAACCCGCCCTCATAACTTTAGGCCGAATTGCACTTCCACTGTGCTAGATTCACACAAGCCTGTACTTTTCCTAGAGATTTGCAAGGATTTTGCACCATTCACTTTGGATTGTCTATCAGATTTTTATGGAAGTGTATGGCTTTCTATTTTGTATTCCAAAAAATAGTATGCAACCAGTTCATGTAACGACATTATGAAGTTTCAGAGTTGTGCAATGCAAAGGACTGAGCACAGGACATTTGGATGTATAATTTTGTCTGTCACACGTCCTAGTTCTATTAGTAGTTCACAGAACCCACTTTTAAGAATCATTATTACAACAGAATCTACCCAGAAAAATTAGCATCCTTACTTGGTCACTGGCCAATGCCAGCCTGAGGGATACCCAGCCTCCCAGGTCTTTCTTGAGTCTTTACCTCGGACATGATAGGTTCACATCATTGTTTCCAGTGCTTGGCTTTAAATAGTTGTGTCCTGTCTCCTGACCCTTTCATTCATTTCAGCCACCTTCTTTTCTCTAACTAACACCCATAGTTATAATCTATAGACTGCCAGGTTTCATACATTGGCCCTCAATTCTGACTCGTTTCAGCGTCAAAAGAACCCTCATGAAAGACCACCTAGCATGCAGGTGTATCAAGGTCCAGAAGGTACCCTGACTGACCTTGCCAACTGTCCTATACCTTTTCATCCCTTCTCATGCACCATCAGTAAGTTCTCTTGAATCTAATATCTACGTAAGTGTACATGTGTGATTACACATGTTTGTGTACCTGTACTTTGTTTTGTTCTTTTTCCAAATGTGTGCATTTTCTTAATTTTACTGCAACCACTCAACTTCACGCCACTGTCCTCTTCTGCCTGGACTGTTACAGCAGACTCCCAGCAAGGTATCTCAGACCCCCTCACGTGCACCTCCAGTCCATTCTCTTCAAGGCAGCCTGAGCGACCTTTCTAAAACAAAATTTAGATTGGGCGAATGGGTCACTTCTCTGCTTAAAATCTTGCAATTATTTTATTTGTTTATTTATTTAACGTTTGGGTAGTCTAAAATGTTTAAAATGGCCTCCATAGTCTCTACTTCGTTAATCTGTCCCCTGCTTCTGTCCCACAGAACATTACATTATAATGAGAAAATGTTCCTGAAGAGACAACAAAGCTTATAAATTGAGTCACTTAAAATATTTTTGTAGGATTTAAAGCAATTTCTACTGTTTTTTTGATAGCTAAATTTTTTTTTTGAGACAGAGCCTCACTGTGTTGCCCAGGCTGGAGTGCAGTAGTGCAATCATAGCTTACTGCAGCCTCCAACTTCTGGGCTCAAGTAATCCTCCCACCTCAGCGTTCTGGGTAGCTGGGATTATAGGCACAAGTCATCATGCACAGCTAATTTAAAAAAAAAAATTGCAGAGACAAGGTCTCAGTATGTTGCCCAGGGCTCCAGCAATTCTTTCACCTGGGTTGAGTTCCTGGGCTAAAGTGATCCTCCCACCTCAGCTTCCCAAAGTGTTGGGATTACAGGTGTGAGTCATTGTACCCGGGCTGATAGCTGAAATTTTAACTTCATGGTACTGTTTGCTCACAAAAAAAAAAAAAAAAAAAAAAAAAAGAAGTGTGGGATAACCTGCTCCCAGTTTCCTGATCCACGGCAATCACATTATAAGTTCACATTTTGAGACTTTTGCAGAAGACAATCTGAATGCCTTAGCATGAATTCTGTACAGACCCTGAAGACTCATGATAGAATTAGAAAGACTTCCTCTCTCTTACCTTCTGGTCCATCTAATTGCTCTGTTTCATAAACCCTATTCTCACAACCAGGGACATAATCATTTTTCACTCTTTATACTGTCCAAATAAGGAATGGAATCTCATTAAAATAAAACTTAAAAATTTATTGGCTGTTGTCTTTATTTGCTAGAGCTGTCATAGCAAGATACCACAGACTGGGTGGCTTAACCAACAGAAATTTATTCTCTCACATTCTGGAGGGTGGAAGTCCAAGATCATGGTGCCCCAGGGTTCATTCCTCCTGAGGCTTCTCTTCTTGACTTATAAATGCCACCTTCTCCCTGTGTCTTCACAGGGTCGTCCCTCTGTATGTGTCTGTGTCCTCATCTCCTCTTCTTATGAGGTGTCTTAGTCCATTTCAGGCTTATAACAGAATACCATAGACTGGGGGAGCTTATAAACAGCAGACATTGATTCTCCTACAGTCCTGGAGGTTGGAGGTCTGAGATCAAGGTGTGAGCATGGCTGGTTCCTTCTGAGGCCTCTCTCCTTGACTTGTATATGATGTCCTCTCCCTGTGTCCTCACGTGGTCATTCCTCTGTGTGTGTTTCTCTCCTCATCTTCTCTTCTTATAAGGACAGCAGTCCTATTGGATTAGAGCCTTCCGTACTGACCTCATTGTATCTTAATCACATCTTTAAAGACTCCATTTGCAAATACAGTCACATCCTGAAATTCTGGGGGTTAGGTCTTCCACACATGAATTTTTGGGGATGACATTCAGCCTGTCATAAGCACTTTAAATATGAGTGCAGTTCCCAGTGCCCTCTTCCACAGCCTATCCCTCTGCATTATTACCTGCAGAAATAACTGATTGGCCTGAACTCCTATGAATATGCAGAAACAACCAATCTTGGCATCAGAGTATTCTAAAAGGATTAAGTGGGATTGGATGCACGTGTCTGTGAGTGTTGCCTAGAATGTCAACGAATGTCAGTGAGCCTCGATCAACATTTCTTCTCTATGTTCACTCTTCTAAAACACTGACTGAGGAAAGATCTTAAAACCTTAGACATGGAAATACTCATTTTTCACACCCCAGTCTCTGGAAAACACATTACATTAAACTTGAAAAAAAAAATTAGCCATATTTCAGAAGCAAACTTTATTTTTAAGGAAGATCAGGAAAAGATATATAATATATATTTTCATCATTTGATATTTGGACCCTTGCTGCTGGTGGGTTACTTGAAAGACTATTATTAACAGATTCATAAAATCAGAATTTAAATCGAGCCCATTTTATTTCCTACCATGTGACTTTGGGGAAGGCACTGACCAAATCACAGAGGTTAGAAAATTAATTAAACACAGAATGAACTCACCTCTATCCTTTGGAAAAGTCTAGAGGGGATGCCTTTACAAATTTACAACAGCTTGACAGAGAAAGGCCAGTTTCAGGAAAGAAAAAGGCTCGCTACCACAACCTGTACATTGTTAGAAGCAACATCTTAACAAATCAAAATGGCAGTTCTGTTGCACATCCTGTAGGCTAGTGAGTACGATTCAGAAATAAGTGTATGGTTGGTGAAAACCATGATTCACTGGACAATATTGTCAGCAAGACTTCTTTTTACTTTAAAGTAAGCACTGGGATTTTTTAAAGATCTTTTTTGGGAAAGTTTATTTGTTCCCCTCCCCCCATCCTACTTTCTGTTCTCACTTGATTCCTGTCATAATCCTCAATTTGTTGAATCACTATTGGTTGCTGTGGCGATCGCGATGTCACAAACAAGATCATGACTTCAAGTGGGGAATAAGCAGCAGGCACTCTGAACTCTTAACAAATGAAATTCTACCATTACGCAAATAGCCTTCAAATAATCAAGTGTGACCCAAAATGCAAAATTTTCTTTTGTGGGATTTTTTTTCTTCCTATGGTGTAGAAAATGCATCATCATCCGCTAGACTCAATTCTAACGAAAATGTCATGGAACCTCAAAGATATATTTTTGGTTGAAACACCCTCGTATGTAACAATTAAACATCATCAACATGCTGCAAAGATCATTTTATAAAATGTAATGATTTGTCCAAATTTAACCAGACAAACTTTCCCAAACCAGAAAAGTAACAGCAATCAGACTGAATAATCGCCAAATTATGGGTTTAAAATTGTGGAACTTGTAATAGATATGCAATATGCTTAACTTGGCTTCTGAGATTATAGGAGTTGCTGATCACTCTCATGTAGTTCCTAAATCCTGACCAAAGATAGACAGACAGATAGATAATAGATGAATTGATAAGTGATAGGTATACATATAGATAATAGGAGTAGGTTGATAGATTATAGATGATTGATAGGTGATAAGGAGGTGGATGATTGATAGATAGATAGACAGATAGACAGATGATAGAAAAAATGATATCTAGTACTCCATGAAAGTCTCCTCTCATCAGAAATACATCTGAATAAATGTGGAACACACACACACACACACATACACACACCATTTTGTTATTCTCATTTTTATGTGATTTGAAGGCTTAAAGAGAATAAGGATTGAGTTGTGTCTATCACTAACAAGTTTTAGAGTCAGTATTTAAAGCTAAACACTCAACACTACCCCTCAGGGCTCAAATCTCTTGAGAAAACACAATTATATAGAGTCGTAATTACTAGTAATTATTACCTTGGCTCTATGTAGATATAACTGTCCAGCTGTCTAGTCATTGTCTGAGGAGAGACTCGAGCTCCTAAAATAAGAGAAGGTGGGAGCAAGAAACGTTGGCCTCTACCAGGGATGCATGACCAAATTGATTATGTGGCTTGTAGACAAATTATCTACAGGACATGTAGCTTAGGGAAAATTTTCTGTAAAGTTTCCCCAACTGTAAAATTCTATGACGAGAAATGATTTAATGCCTCTTTGAATCTTGGAGTTTAACTCAAAGGGACTGGGGTGGGTAGATTTTACATAGGGGGTAGGTCTCTTAAAGATTTTCTGATAGTGAATACCTTGATGAAGAGTTCTTGGGCCCTTCTTCTATTAGAGGATAAACTCATGAAAAATAAGCTATATAATAGGTATTATGTGTTCATTCTTTTAAAACATAGAATGAAGTGGCTTCTGTCATAACCCCATGGTGATTTCCATTGTTGTTAATACTTAAAGATACAGGGATTTGTGAGTTGAAATAAGTGGAGAAATCTATTAGAGAGAGAACAGACAAGCATAAAAAGCTATTCATGTTTCTTTGCAAGACCCATTCAGGAAAGTTGAGGGAGGTGGGGGAGTGTCTGAGGGTTCATATATCTACTACAAAAACAAAATTTACTTTTATTTATTTATTTAGAGACAGAGTGTTGCTCTGTTGCCCAGGCTGGAGTGCAGTGATGCAGTCATAGCTCACTGCAGCCTTCACCTCCTGGGCTATCCTCCTGCCTCAGCCTCCTGAGTAACCACACCCTGATAACATTACCTTTCTTAAGCTATTGATGACTACTCCTGGAGGTCATGAAAATTACAGTGAAGGGTCACCCAAATCTACCATGATGGCATATCCCTCTCTATTAGTTCATTCTCACACGGCTATAAAGAAATACCTGAGACTGGTTATTTATAAAGAAAAGAGGCTTAGTTGGCTCACAGTTCTGCAGGCTGTACAGGGAACATAATGCTGGTGTCTGCTTGGCTTCTGGGGAGACCTCAGGAAACTTACAATCATGGTGAAAGGAAGGAGAAGAGGAAGCAGGGACATTATATGGCCAGAGCAGGAGTAAGAGAGAAGAGGGTGGGGGTGCCACACACTTTTTAAACCACCAGGTCTCACTGGAAGCCACTCACTATCTCGAGGACAGCACCAAAGGAATGGTGCTAAACTACCACGAGAAATCCACCCCCATGATCCAATCTCCTCCCACCAGGCCCCACCTCCAATACTGGGAATTACAATTCCACATTAAATTTGGGCAGGGACACAGATCCAAGCTCTATCACCATCTTAGGAATTGTATCCTGTGTGTCAGTACTGGATTAGCCCAGCCGCCAGTCAGTAATAAGGATACTATCCAAGACAAGAATTAACAGGATGTGTCTGTAGTGCTGGCTGTGTTCCTCACTGTGTTCCCTCCCACATCTGTTCTGTTTAGGGAGCAGAAGCCTTAGCCCACATGGTCAGGATGGCAGGATGTCTACTCCACCAGCCTATGACATCTCTGGTCAACGTTGGCCTCTCATGACTGATCGCCTGTGCCTGTATGGAAAGGAGCCCTTCTAGGAAAGCCGTTACTCGGCATTCCAGAGATCTGTTCTTCCTGTGTTGCGACTAGAGTCACAAGCAGGACCAAGTACCTCCACCCCATAGTTCCTGGAAACAAGGAAAATCAGTCAGCTGGTAGTGGGTTCCCTTGGCTTGTGGAAAGTTAGAGATGCACTTCGATTTCATGAGGAGTTTTCAATGAGCCTAGATCATAACACTGCACTTTCACCTGGGTGACAAAGTGAGACCCTGTTCAGATAGTAATGATGATGATGATGACGATGATGACGACGACGATGACAATGATACTGAGCATCCTTTCGGGTGCCTATTGGCTATTCATGTATATTTTTTGGAGAAATGTCTGTTCAGTTCCTTTGCATTTTCAATTTCGTTATTTATTCTTTCATTATTGAGTTATAGTAGTTCTTTATATATTCTGGATCATGTCCCTTGTAGGCTATGTGATTTTCCAATATTTTATCTTAGTTTGTGTGCTGTCTTTTCACTTTCTTGATTGTGTCTTTTCAGGAGAAAACACTTGTAATGTTGATAAAGTCCAATTTTTCAATTTTTCTCTTTGTCATTTGTGCCTCTAGTGCCAAATCTAAGAAATCGTTGCCTAACCCAAAGTCAGGAAGAAATATTCATAGGTTTTCTTCTAAGACTTGTATAATGTAGCTCTTACATTTAGGTCTATGATTCATTTTGCAGCAAGTTTCTGCATTGCATGAGGTTTTTTTTTTTTTTTTTTAATACATGGACGTATAATTTGGAAATGAGCTTGTTTTGCCTCAGATAAATGAAACAGGATCTTTGTCCTCTATTCTCTTTTATCTCTTTTCTTGTTTTAGGTGTCTCCTTATTCCTGGTCCTACATAAGCTCATTTTGACATTCACCTTAGGCATTTCAGAATCTGGCCTTCACCCTTATGGTTTTCATATACCGTGAACAATTTTCTCCTTTTACCCTCTTATTTGGGGTGCCTAAGTCTCTCTTCAATGAAATGGCAACCGGTTACAAATGACTAAGCCAAGGTGAGAATTACCCATAATTATGGCTTAATAAATATAGATGCCATTGTGGTTTGGTTTTGTAACAACTTTTTTGAGGTGTAACCTCCATATCTTATTCACATGCATTAAATGTACATTTCAGTGATGTTTAGGATATTCACAGAGCTGTGTACTCATCACCATATTGTAATTTACAACATTTCCAGCCAGGCACAGTGGCTCGCCTGCAATCCCAGCACTTTTAGTGGCCAACGCAGGAGGATGACTTGAGGCCAGGAGTTCAAGACCAACCTGGGCAACACAGCAAAACTCCCCCCGGCCTGCCATCTCTCCAAATAATGAAAAAAGTACCCAGTTGTGTGGCATGAATCTTTAGTCCCAGCTACTCAGGAGGCTGAAGTGGGAGGATGGCTTGAGCTCAGGAGGTTAAGACTTTAGTGAGCTGTGATGGCACCACTGTACTTCAGCCTTGACAACAGAGTGAAATGTTATGTCTAAAAAATAATATTAAAATTTAAAAAAGAACATGTCCATCACTGTAAAAAGAAAGCTCATGCTCATTGTCAGTCACTACCTGTTTCCTTCATCCCAACCTCCCCCTGCTGCAGTGAACATATGAGTGCATGTATCTTTATAATAGAATTATTTCTATTCCCTTAGGTGTATACTCAATAATGGATTGCTAGGTCATATGGATGTGTTATAACTGTAGAGTCTATGGTTCCAATTCTCAAATCCAGATTTCATGCTTCAGTTGTTACAAAAAGTGAGAAGACGGAAGATTAAGACAGGAATAATAAATAATAAATACATATATATACTTGTATATATACGTGTGTGTATATATACGTGTGTGTGTATGTGTGTGTGTGTATATATATATATCTGTATATCTCTTCTACTAAGCATGATACATGAATGGCATTTCATTTTTCTCATTAAACCTTTTCCATCAACTGAGAAGGCACATATTAAAATAACAAACTATCAAGGATGCAAAAATACCTACTCATGCACTTTGAATGGGACGGTCTGAATAGAATCAAGACAAGAGGCGGCCTCTTCAGACAATACTGAGCATCTGCTGTGTTAATAATAATGTTTAATTACACCAGTCCTTCAACGAATTCTACTGTATCCAGGCATGGAAATCCAGCAGTTTAGATGGCACCAATAAGGTGCCACAGTTAAACTGCACAAGGCATTTACAAAATCACAAACTATGCAAAATTGTTTTCTAGTTCAGAAAGGAAATTATTATAGAATTGGGTAGACATAAAAGGCTGGCATGTGAATCTCATGCAATGATATCCCACCTCTAGCCCATGTGTCACTCTGCTATCCACATGCTTCCTGTGGTAAATCGCTAACACACGGTATGACCTTGTATATCCAAGTGGAATTATCATTTAGTTACTTTACTGCAAACAGCCTATAAATAGTTCTACAATTATAATCTTGATTTGAAAAATATGAATAGAAAGGGAATAACTTCCTTGGGAAAGCTGTTAAGTGCATTATTATTCCATCTTTCAAATGAAAATGCACTTTTAATCCCAGCCTTCCTCTCTGATTAGAATTTCTTTTATGCACTGGATTCAACAGCACTCTGGAAGTTCATCCTCCACTGCAAGCCCACAGATGCGTAATCACACAAGGGAAGGTGCTTCACCCACCACATCTGAGTCTCAAGTTTGCCCAACAAGAATCCACTTTTCTCAATGCCATGAATCCCCCAAAATGTACATGTATTAGTCCATTTTCATACTGCTATGAAGAAATACCCAACACTGTGTAATTTATAAACAAAAAGAGGTTTAATTGATTCACAGTTCCACATGACTGGGAAGGCCTCACAATTATGGTGGAAGGCAAAGGAGGAGTAAAGCCACGTCTTACAGGGTGGCAGGCAAGAGGGCATGTGCAGGGGAACTGCCTTTTATAAAATCATCAGATCTCCTGAGACTTATTCACTATCATGAGAACAGCATGGGAAAACCTACCCTCATGATTGAATTGCCTCCCACCGTGTCCCTCCCATGACATGTGGAGATTATGGGAGCTACAACTAATGATAAGATTTGGGTGGGGACACAGCCAAATCATGTCAGTACAGAAAGCTAGTTAGGCTGCTTTTTTGAACCACTGAAATAACTCTTCTAAGAGATGTGAAAGGGAAATAAATCTTTGGGACCCCAAAATCACTAAGCTAAAGGGAAAAGTCAAGCTGGGAGATGCTTAGGACAAACCTGCCTCCCATTCTATTCAAAGTCACCCTTCTGCTCACTCAGATAAATGCATATCTGATTTTCTCCCTTGGAAAGGCTAATAAGAAACTTAAGACTTAGAAGAATGCAACCACTTGTCTCTCACATACCTGTCACCTGGAAGCCCCCTCCCTGCTTGAGTTGTCCCGCCTTTCCGGACGGAACCAATGTACATCTTACATATATTGATTGATGTCTTATGTCTCCTTGAAATGTATAAAACCAAGCTGTGCTCTGACCACCTTGGGCACATGGCGTCAGGACCTCCTGAGGCTGTGTCATGGGTGCATGTCCTCAACCTTGACAAAATAAACCTTCCAAATTAACTAAGACCTGTCTCAGATATTCAGGGTTCACAGAGGTAACTAATTCATGGAAGAAGGTTCTAATGTTATTTGATGGCTTAAAAAAAGCTGGATTAGCTGAGGCTGAACTGGTTGACTTGGTAGACAAGGATATAGTCTGAAAGTAACCACAATTGATATATTTGAATTAGCATTTTGAATGAACTCTGTTCTCCAGCTACTTTTCTCTCTCTTTACAAATTATTTTCTGAGAAATCTGGTTTTGTAAGTTTTTTTACGTATCTTGATTCAAAAATCTTTGATTTCATACTTGGTTAGAATTGACAAGATTGCTCTCAACCACACTGCATCGTGGAGAGTAATGATCCTCCTGGTGAAAATGAAGGTCATTTATAAAATTCAACTCCACCTGCCTTCATAAATCCACATTTTCAAAGGAAAATGAAACCCACACAGAATATTCCCCCCACTTGACATTTTTCTGTGCACTTTTAAAATACTTTTTGGGGTCCAGAATACTCATTTCAAAGAGATTTTTTTCATTCTGTTATTATCAGTGATGGAAGGGCCTTTATTGGGAGTATTCTGTAACTCATTGTAACTTGCATTAAAGTGAATATTTCAGCTTCATACCTGGTCATGTGGTTTCTCTTTAGCTCTTCTTGTTTGCACAGTTAAGCAGAAAGGAAACCAACCATTTGTACAAATAAAGGTGGAGAATTAAGTTACGCTGTCATTTTTAAAATTTCTCCCCAAAGGGTTTTACTGACTGTCTAAACTGGGCTTGTGGGTTATCAGTTTTCTGAAATTCTATGGCCCAAGTTGAAAGGTGCGCTTCCAAATTGTAATTTCAAGCACAATCTAGTTGATTGCCCTCAAAATGCTGACCCTGACCCATAAAGACTACTCAAGGACCACAGGATTTGAGCTTCCTTCTTGGACAGGCTGGGGGTTGGCCACACTGCAAAAGTAACAGGGACATAGCTGATGTATTGGCTTTTCTACACCTGCTGATTTCTATTTTTGTTTAAATATTTAGGGCAGACAGATAGTTAGGTCAGTGTCTTGCCTTCTCTTTGTAGGACGTAATTCCTAGATCAACCCAGGAGCCCTCTTTTGAGGGAGTATATCCATCAAAGCTTCCATGTGAAACCTTGTCTCTGATTTCCTTTAATTTAATTTTTTAAATTTAAAAACAATAAAAATAATCTTTCTTTCTCTCTCTTTTCAGAGAAGCCTAGATATCAGGGATTGATGTTTCAGACTGAAGAATTCAGAACACTGCATTGAAAATATTCCTTCCTCCTTCTAAAACATCCTTTTTTCGTGACACCCACCTCCTCATTCAAATATAGTAAAATCGTGAGAAGAAGAAGACAATGGAGAAGCTAGAATCTTGGGACTGGCAACTTTTCTGGAGTCTCTAACAGGATGGAATCCTCTACCTTGGCGCTACTGATATTTGAGGGCTGATAATGAAATTGCCTTTGCAAAATTATGACAGTAAGAGAAATCTGACATCATTGACTCCATCTTACTTCTGACCTTTAAGCTGTCCTTGGTCATTCCTGGGCATAGGCCAAGCTAACTTTGGGAGGAATTAAGTTTATGGTTTAACTTTGAAAGAAGAATGATTACAGTCCCTCCCTAAAAATACTCCCCTCCCTTTTAGGGGCTGAAACCACCTTTGTAAGACTAAGGAGGAGTCAGAAGATAGACATAGTTTCTCTCATCTCTTACTGCTCAGGAGTTACGTGGTCAACTCACAAAATTTGTGAACTACCCAATTGCTCCTATAGAAAACATCACTACTGGGGCCGGGCGCAGTGGCTCACACCTGTAATCACAGCACTTTGGGAGGCTGAGGCGGGTGGATCACAAGGTCAGGAGATCGAGACCATCCTGGCTAACATGGTGAAAACCCATCTCTGTTAAAAATACAAAAAATTAGCCAGGCATGGTGGCAGGTGCCTGTAGTCCCAGCTACTTGGGAGGCTGAGGCAGGAGAATGGCATGAACCTGGGAGGCGGAGCTTGCAGTGAGCTGAGATCACGCCACTGCACTCCAACCTGGGCGACAGAGCAAGACTCCATCTCCAAAAAAAAAAAAAAAAGAAAACATCACTACTGTTGTTTTTTTTCTGAGTTGTTTTTCAGGCTGACCCCACCCAGATCCAGGACTCCTGACTGCACTGTTCCTGCAGCCCTACCCAGAAGTGGACTCGGTGCATGGAGACGGTTTTCTACATTTCTATTATTTCATCCCCACCCAAGCAGCAGTACCCATTCCCTATGCCCCTGCCCACCAAATTGTCTATAAAACCCACTAACCTCTGAGCCTTCAGGGAGACTGGTTTCAGTGATAACTCCAGTTCTCCTACATGGACCAGTCTCATGTCAATTAAACTCTTTCTCTACTATTGCAATGCTACGGTCTCAGTAGATTAATTTTGTCTGTGCAGTGGGCAAGAAGAACACATAAAGTGATTACAATAATTTTCTGTGATGGAGCTGTCCTGTACATTGCACGATGGTTAGCAGCATTTCTGGCCTCCACCCACTAGCCACTGGTAGAGCACTCCCCTACCTCTAACAATTAAAATGTCTTTGGACATTGTCCCCTGGTGGACAAAATTGGCATTGCTTGAGAACCCTATGATGATAAGAGATACTTACCCAAAGAATATGCAACAATTATTATTGTCTGCATAGCTATAACAAAATTCTCCCTTCTAACATAAAACCCGTTTTCTATTGTAATGCTTTAAAAAAAATTCCACTTTGCATTTCCAAATCATTTTACTAAAAAAGATTTATTCTTCTTATTTCAAGGTTTTGAGAAATCCAGGTGGCCATGAATGTTAGATTTATCCTTTTGGATAGAAAAATCCTAAGTGTTTACTGTCTTGCAGATAACTGGCTGCCTCTGTTTCACAAAGTTCTGCAAAGAATGAACACATGTTCTATTCAGTATACAGCCATGTTAAAGATTCCAGAAGTTTTTCTGCTCCAATGTTACCATTGGACTGAATTTAATGAAATTGAAATTGATCAATGGAAAAAAAAAAAAAAAACTCCATAAAACATTTTAAAGATGTTTATTCTGAGCCCATAAGTGATCGCAGCCCAGGGAAAGCACAAACCCAAGAAGCCTTGAGTAAGTGATCCCAGGGCGGTCAGATTACAGTTGAGTTTTACGGAGACAGGAGTTACAGGCAAAGACATAAATCAATACATGGAAGGTAGATATTGATTTGACTTGAAAGGTGGAATAACTTGAAGCAGGGGCTTCCAGGTGATAGGTGGATTCAGAGATGCTTTAATTTGCAGCAGACTAATGAACTAAGACTCTTTCTGGAACTTGGAGTAAGCAGAAAAGAATGGTTAGATGAACATAAGGATGCTGTATGGGAGGACTGATGGCCTGCAGGCATGACTTAACCATTGCCTGGCATGGCCTGAGGTTCTATTTATAATTTGGTATCTGATTGCCACAGAGTCTTGTCAGTCTTGCGGTGGGGAAGTTTTTAACATTAATGCTGATCAGTAGTGTCTAAACTCCAAAAGAGAAGAGGTATAATGAGGTATATCTCACTTCTGATATGGTTTGGTTGTGTCCCCACCCAAATCTCATCTTGAACTGTAGCTCCCATAATTCCCACTTGTTGTGGAAGGGACCCCATGGAAGATAATTGAATAATGGGGGAAGTTTCCCCCATATTGTTCTCGTGGTAGTGAATAAGTCTCATGAGATCTGATGGTTTTATAAAGAGAAACCATCTTGCTTGGCTCTCCTTCTCTCTTCTCTGCTGCCATGTAAGATGTGCCTTCCGCCTTCCACCATGATTGTGAGGCTTCCCCAGCCACATGGAACTGTGAGTCCTTTAAACCTCTTTTCCTTTGTAAATTACTCTGTTTCAGGTATGTCTTTATCAGCAGCGTGAGAACGGACTAATACAACTTCCCTTCCCGTCATGGCCAGAACTCAGTTTTTCGGATTCTCTGGGGTTCCCTCAGTCAAGAGGGGATCTGATCAGTTGGTGGAGAGCCTAGGATTTTATTTTTAGTTTACACATTTAACAAGATGTGTGGTCATAGTGTTTTTGAACAGTACTTCTGATACCATCTATGTGTCACTTTCTTATCCCAATTCTGCAATTCTCTGATATCAACTGGGTTTCCAACAGTTCCATTCGATTCTGACACTAACAACCTGGAGTTAGCACAGACTACACAGGTTAAGGGTTCAGTCCCACAGGACTGCCATACTTCAAGTCCCAGAGACCACCTATATTTCCGACCCACTGGCTAGAAGTTTGGGGGTTCCCACAACGTCTTTTTCAGGCTCAATAAAAATTCTCTAGAATGACTCACAGAACTTAGGAAAATATTTTACGTCACTATTACTGGTTTATTTACAAGATACCAATCAAGAATAGTCAGATGGAGGAGACATACAGAGCAAGGCATGGGGGCAAGGAGGGGGACAGGGCCAAGAACTTCCATACCCTCTGCGGACACTCCACCCTCCTAGCACATCAGTGTGTGCACACACCTGGAAACTCCCCATCTCATTGCCTAAGGATTTTCATAGAATCGAGTGCCCAGCTTCACTTCCCTATGGTCAGGGGATGGAGCTGAAAGTTCCCATTTTCTAATCACAGGATTGCCCTTGCTGGTGACTGGTCCTCACTCTGAGGCTATCTAGGGATCCCCTCACCACTCATTGTCATAAACTCAGGTGTGCTGGAAAGGGAGTCCTTATGAATAACAAAAGACACTCCTCTATCACTCAGGAAATGCCGAGGGTTTTAGAAGCTTTCTGCCAGGCCACAGAGATCAGATATACTTTTTATTATAGCATAGTGACAGACAGGAGCACTGACCCAATCCGGCCACAATATCAGGGCCCGGCTAGGAGGAAACCACCGAAAGGGGAGAAGCTCTGTGTGTTTTGCTGAGCTGAAGGCAGCAAGATTCTGCACAACTGACATTCCTAACACCTAGAAGTGGCCATCCCCTCCCATGGGCGTTCAAGTGATAGAATTGTGATAGAATTTCCTTTCTCTTTAAGGCTGAATATTATTCCATTGTATAGATAAGCTATGTTTTATTTATCCATTCATCTGCCAATGAACATTAGGGTTGCTTCTACTTCTTGGCTATTGTGAATAGTTCTGCAATGAACACGGTTGTGCAAATATCTCTTTGAGATCCTGCTTTCAATTCTTTTGGATATATATCCCCCCACAAAGATTGCTGAACTTTTTAATTTTTTTTTTCCAAAGAAAATGGACAACATAGTTGAAGTCAGCTTCGGGGAATGAAATTGCTGACACTTAGATACATTTAGATAAAGATAAGATAACAATCCAGGGAGAGGAGTACTTTCTCCACATTTATTTCCCCAGAGCTTTGTAAACAGAAATCTGAGAGACAATTACAATTTGAGGAGCTGGAGTCCCTGGAAGCCGTGAAATTCTGTATTTACAGTAGCTTCCATGTCTTCATTTCCACATATTTTTCATCTCTACAATGTTGTCACCTAATCAGGTTTTTGGGGGTTATTTGTAATTCTATTATTTTACTCGAAAAATGGTATTTTGGGCCCTATATGATGTTGTTTATCATAAAATACCTGAGGAGGAACTCTGGTCCTGTGATAGTCACTTAAAACCAGCCATTAGGCTGGGTGCTGTGGCTCACGCCTGTAATCCCAACATTTTGGGAGGCTGAGGTGGGTGGATCACTTGAGGTCAGGAGTTCAAGATCAGCTGGGCCAACATGGTGAAACCCCATCTCTACTAAAAATACAAAAATTAGCCAGGCATGGCGGTGCCCAGCTACAGGACAGTAGCTGCCCTGTAATCCCAGCTACTCAGGAGGCTGAGGTACGAGAATTGATTGAACCCGGGAGGCGGAGGTTGCAGTGAGCCAAGATCACGCCCCTGCACTCCAGCCTGGGTGACAGAGGAAGACTCCCCCTCGAAAGAAAGAGAGAAAGAGAGAAAGAGAGAGAGAGAGAGAGAGAGAGAGAGAGAGAGAGAGAGAAAGAAAGAAAGAAAGAAAGAAAGAAAGAAAGAAAGAAAGAAAGAAAGAAAGAAAGAAAGAAAGAAAGAAAGAAAGAGAGAGAAAGAGAAGGGAGGGAGGGAGGGAGGGAGGAGGGGAGGGGAGGAAGGAAAGAGAATGGTAGTTATCAGGGGCTGGGGGAGGCATAAATGGGAAGATGCTCCATGAGTGTAGAGTTTTAGTTGTGCACAATGTGAAAAAGTTTCAGAGATCTGTTGTATAGCATATGAATATATTTAATATATTTAATGCCACTGCATTAAATATAAAAAGTGGTTAAGACAGTAAATTTTGTGTTATATGTTTTTACTACAATAAAAAATAAATAGCAATATATTAAATTGAACAATTTAAATGGGTGAGCATTATGGCATGTAAATTATATCTCAATAAAGATGTTAAAAATTAAAAGAAAAATAAATATTGTGAATTCCAGAAAGTGTTATGGTCTACTTAAGATAATGTCATGTTTTGCCTTTGCATGTATGTGTATAATTATGTACATATATATAGATTTTGGCAATTATCATTCCTTTTCTTTTCTTTTCTTCTGTGTTTTTTTGGGGGAAGGATGGTGTCTCTCTCTGTCACCCAGGTTGGAGTGCAGTGGTGCAATCTCAGCTCATTGCAGTCTTGGCCTCCAGGACTCAAGCAACCCTCCCACCTCAGCGTGTTGAGTAGCCACTACACCTGGCTGATTTCTTTAGTTTTTGTAGAGATGAGGTTTTGCCATGTTGCCCAGTCTAATCTCGAACTCCTGGGCCCAAGCCGTCCTCTCACCTCGGCCTCCCAGACTGCTGGGATTACAGATGTGTGCCACTGCATCTAGCCTCATTATTTCTTTTAGAAGACATTTATCAGTTGTTTTCAATACACATCAGCATTAAAATCTTCATTTTCACGTAGCAATGCAGAAATAAAACAAGTCATTGTCTTCTCTGTGGCTTGTGTTGAGGAGGAAGAGCTTTTCCTGTACCCGCTTAAGTCCTAAAATTGAGAATATGCAAACCTAAACTGACAAAATAAAGATTTGCAAGAGAAAAAGCAGATTGTTGTTTACTTATATATGGGAATTAACAGAAAAATGTGACTCAAGGAAAGAGAATTTGGGGCCTATATACTATCTTAGTAATGGAAGGGGAAGGGGATAAGGTTTTGAGACAGGGTCTTGCTCTGTTGCCCAGGCTGGAGTGCAGTGGCACAATTATGGCTCACTGCAGGCTTGACCTCCTGGGCTCCAGTAACCTTCCTGCCTTAGCCTCCCGAGTAGCTGGGACTAGAGGTGGGCACCACCATACAGAGCTGATTTTTAATTTTTAAAATTTTTTTGGTAGAGACAGGGTAACACTTTTTAAAAATAATGACTTTTAGGAAAGATAAGTGGGGCCTTATAGATACAACAGTTTTGTGACAATGCCCGTGTTATGCCAACTTCTTGTCTCTAGTGATAAGAGTTCATCTTCCCTGGTTGCTCCAAGAAAGGAGATTTATGAGAATTGACTCCCTCATCTGAAAATCATATTTATGCATATTCTGGACTCCTTCACTTATTCCGGCTCCCCACTTCTGCCTACTCCAAAACTTTTAAAATTTAGTTGGATTCGAATCACCTTTACTTAGCAATCAAGAGTTTGCATTTGTTGGTGACCTCTGTCATAGTCTAACCTTATCATAGCCACTATGTGCAAATAGTGTCCTTTTATCCACATGCACCCAGTGGGGAAATGAACAAGGAAAGACACAGATACGGTATTGGAGAGAGAGTTAAAGGACCAGGCCCAGAGAAAGCAGCTTTGGACTAAGTCTTGAAGGGCTAGCAAACTGCAGCCCAACAGAGGATCGGGAAAAGGATTTTAAGCAAAGGGAAGCTTCGTACAAGAGCAGAAAAGCCAAAACAGGCAGAGATCGCTTACCAACTGTCAGTATCTGACAGAGCCCTAGGATTTGTGTAGAAATTTCTCTGGATTGGTAGTAATTTATGGAATCAGAATTTCCTCCTCAGGGCAATAAAGAGCTCATAAGAAGGATGAGCACAGCGGTGGTGTTATGAATATATTTGAATGTAAGAAATGGCATGCTAATGGCACTCTCCTATGGCCTAATTTCTCTCCTAAGGTCCCCAAGTTTGTAAACTTATTTGCCTTCTCCTATGCTGCCTCCAAGTTTTCCCACATACAAACTCTCTGTACCTTTTGTCAGTGTACAGCCAACATTAGAATTTCTAATTGCCTTTGCAGAAGCAAAGAAATATGCAGTGTACAATTAAAGAGCCATTTCATTCAGGTCATTGCAATAGAGAGAATGTTCATTAATGAGGAACATCTCAAAGGGCAGGATTGGAGCCTGGGGTTTTGTAGGGGGAAGTCAACAGAGAATCATGCTTATCATCTGCTAGGCTTCAGGATGGAAGGAGGTGGGCCTTATCTGGGGATACTCAGTTAACCCTTTACTGGAATTCAAAAATGTGGGGGCAATAGCAAAGCCATGGAATCAATCTAGATGCCCATCAATAGTGAACTGGATAAAGAAAGTGTAGTACATACACACCATGGCATACTATGCAGCCATAAAAATAGAATGAAATGTCTTTTGCAGCAACATGGATGCGGCTGGAGGCCATTATCCTAATCAAATTAATATAAGAACAAAAACTAATACGAGAACAGAAAACTAAACACCGCATGTTCTCACTTACAAGTGGGACCTAAACACTGGGTACTCATAGACATAAAGATGGCAAGATGGCATCAATAGACACTGGGGACTGCTAAGAGAGGAAGACAAGGAGATGAGCAAGGATTGAAAAATTAACTGTTGGGTACTATGCTCAGTACCTGGGTGATGGGATCATTTGTACTCCAAACCTCAGCATCACGCAGTATACCCAGATAGCAAACCTGCACATGTACCCTCTGAATCTTAAATAAAGGTTGAAAAAGAAAAAAGGAAAAAAAAAACTGTGAGGGGAAATTGTTAACTCTTGCTGTGTTCTGGGAGCTTAGGGCTCAGGTAATGTTCAACATTGTCACCCTGCTACCCGGGTGCCATGGTGATGGGCTTGACCTCTACTTCTAATACAGAGAGAGAAACAGCACCTGTACTAGGGAGATCTTTGGTGTTCACATAGCTATATGCACTTTTTATTTTAGGGTGAGAAGGTTTGATTGCACATTTTCATTAATTATAATTTGAAAAATGTCTTTCACTATCATAGCTCATTATAGATAAAATCATGTAGATTTTCAAGATGGGACCAAATGGAAACTGTGATCAAGTAGTTCTCATATACATGAGCTGTTACAGATGCATTGGCCATTTGTAGTCCTACTCCAGCGGGTTTTTGCCCAACAAACACAGTAATTCACCAAAGTGAATTATGTATTTATCCTTTAATGTATTATATGATGTAGTATATTTCTGACAGAATAAAACTTCTATTTTATCAGACATTGGTGAGAATTGAATACTTCTCTATACTATTATAAGTCTGAAATTGGAAGGGGGTGGCCTACTGAATATTCTGTCTTTATATATTTGAAAGGATATTTCTCCTCCTTTGCCCACCTGCTTCCACTGCTGGGCACTGAGGGTACATTATATACTTGTCCCTTCTCACAATGTCAGGTGAATGAGGCAGCAGGTGTATTTCTGACCAAAGGCAATAGGTGTATTTCTGGAAGTCAACCGTTATAGGCCAGGAAAGCTAGGAAAATTTAACATTACAAGGAAGTGACTGTGGGCACTCACATCCAAACTAAATGTATTACCAACTCATCTTCTCTCTTTTGGGATCCACAGAATGCTCTGGTCACTCCAACATGGCCTGGTACATGGTCCAAAATGTCTTGCCAGTCACAAGCCTGGATAGAATCCATCCACATTGCCATCTGATAAACTAAGAGGAGACTTGTATTTCTTCCCAAAGAAGACAGGAAGCTTATCTCAAAACATCAGCCATGATGGAGATAAGCTTGAAGGGGAAAATTAATTCAAAGCAATCCAAGAGAAAAGTAGTTCAAAGAAGAAAAGAAAGTTCAAAATAAAGAGAAAGGGGAGAAGAAAAATTTAACCCTTTATTCCACCCTCTAGAAGATTCTTCCTTGACGTTGGACAACTTTATGAGGATGTACTTGAGCACCAGAGGGACAGTGCCTAGAAAAAAGGAAAGTTCCCTCTAGATTATTATGTGCAGCTCACTGCTCTAAGGCCAGCTCTTGGAAAACACTAAATTTTTCTTTAATAAGTACTTATGCTATGTCTTTTTCCATGACTAACAATGCATTGTGCTTGAAATTGTTAAACTCACAGGAGAGTAAAGTCATCACAGCCATAATAAGATATCAAAATGGACATATTTTAATAAATTTGTTTATTAAAGCAACTTTACATAACTCGTTGATTGAGGGAGGTAAGCAGATTGATTGGTTCCAAGGAAAAAGCTTTTCAAAAAATCACAAATATATAGGTCAGGAAGACTGAAATGGTTATACAAATGGAGTCTTAACTGGTTTCTCTAGATGCAATGGGGAAAAAAGTCAATCATGCCATGTAATTCAGCCAATGTGGGACAGAAAAGAATTTGCAAATCTCTAAGAATTATTTTGGCATTACTCTCTGTTAAATACAATCTACAGAGTTATAAAATAATTCAGAAAAAAATCAAAGGCTAAAATCATATAACTCAGGACAGTGTGCTCTGTGTTGAAAATGCATATTCTTAAGCACTTATTTGGCCACTGTATCCCCAGCTAACTGGACACCTCACTGTTTGTGTTTGACTTGTGATAAATCCAAAACTATTCTATTTCCATTCTAAATACCGTGTGACTCTAAAATTAATTTATTTGTAGTCAATGACACAGAATGTAAACACAGATGTACATTATCTCCATCAAGGAAAAAATCATTGTTTGAAGCTCTTAAGCACACTGTAAACAGTAAAGGTAGGTTTTCAAGTCTATGCTTCAGATTATTTTTAAAGCCTGCCACAAAGTACAAATAACCTCACTGGCTGCAAATTTATTTTCTTCATATCCTACATTATTTCTTGGAGCAAGCAAAAGCCATTTATGCACAAATTTGGGAAGTAAAAGAAAGCCCAAGATGAATACTATTCTGAATTTAAATGCAAGAAGAACTTAGATAGCATCATGAGTGATATTTTTTCTGTGATTTATGAATTAATATCCACAGGGAGATTTCTACAAATGAATCAACCAGTGGCAATATAATTGGATGAACCAGAATGATTCAAATTTCCTTCTGCATTGATTTTTAATAGGGACAGTGAGGGGAAAATTTTGCCTCTTGGGGGCTATTTGGCAGTATCTAGAAATTCTCAGTTGTTAAAATTGAGTGTGGTGGGATTGGGTATTTGTAATGTAGAGACCAGTTGCTGCTAAAAATCCTACAGCATACAGGACACTGATCAGAACAAAAGTTATCCAGCTTGAAATTTCAGTAGTGTAAAGGCTGAGAAATTTTCACCTAAAGAGACTAGTCTGAAAAGTGAAATTCCTTTCATTTCATGATTTAAGGCATCAGGTGTTGGGGGGGCAGAAAACAGATCTTATTACTTTACAGATTTTCTTCCATGTTTCTAGAGGCCTTTTAAAACTCATTCTTAAAATGTTTCCTAAAGTCTTGAACGTGTCTCAGCAAACTGTGATAGACAGAATGGCCCCGTTCCAAGAATGTCCATGTCTTAACCCCTGAGACCTCTAAAAATGTCACTTTATATGAGAAAGGGACTGTGCAGACGTGATTAAAATTAATGACCTTAAGAAAGGGAGATCATCTTGGAATATCCAGATAAAACCAGACCAATAACAAGAGCCCTTAAAAGTGGGAAAGGAAGTCAAAAAGATATATGAGAAGAAAGGATGTTATGATTTGAATGCATGCTTCCCTTCAAAATTCACATGTTGGGAAATAACTCAGAAACAGAAAGTCAAATACCATTTGTTTTCACTTGTAAGTGGTAGCAAAACAATGAGTACACATGTACATAGAGAGTGGAATAACAGACACTGGAAACTCAGAGGGGTGGGAGGAAGGTGAGGGATGAGAAATTACTTACTGGGTACAATGTTCAGTATTCAGGTGATGGTTACACTAAAGGCACACAGTTCACCCCATGCAATACATTCACATAAGAAAACTGCACATGTACTCCCTAAATCCATAAAAATAAAAAATAAATTTGTATGTTGGAACTTAAAACCCAAAGTGATGACATTAAGAGGTAGGACCTTTTGGGAAGTGATTAAGCCATGAATGTTCCACTCTTATGAATGGATTAGTGCTCTTATAAAAGAGGTTGAATGCCACACTTCAGTCCCTGTTTTTTGTCTGTCCATCTCTTCTGCCATGTGAGGACACAGCGTTCATTTTTTATTGCCCTCTTCCCCACCACGTGAAGATGCAGTGAGAAGGCACCATCTTGGAAGCAGAGAGCAGATCTCGCCAGATATCAAATCCACTGCTGCCTTGATCTTGGACTTCCCAGCCTCCACACTCGTGAGGAAAAAGAACATATCTGTTCTTTCTAAATTGCAATTTTGTGACAGCAACCCAATGGACTAAGACAGGGAGTCAGTGAGATTTGATGTGAGAGAAGGACTCAAAATGTCATTGCTGAAGGGGGCTTCCCATGGAAACACTGAGTGGGAGTGCAAGCAGCCTCTATGAGCAAAGACCAGCCTCTGGTTGACAGCCAGACAAGGAAATGGGCATTTCAGCCATACAACTGCAAGGAACTAAGTTTGACTAACAATCTGAATGAGCTTTGCTGTGGATCAATTATGCCTTCCACAAACCAATATATGTTGAAGACCTAATTCCCCAATGAGACTGTATTTGGAGAAAGGGTCTTTGAAAGGTCTTTTAATTACAGTTAAATTAGGTCATAAGAGTGGGACTCCGTTTCAATAAGGTAGGTGCCTTAAAGGAGGAAGAAGAAACACTAGAGTACTATCTCTCATGTGTTTTCTCTCTCTCTCTCCCTCTCTCTTTCTACCATGTGAGAACACACCAAGAAAGCACTACTGGCCTGGCACGGTGGCTCACGCCTGTAATCCCAACACTTTGGGAGCCTAAGGCAGGTGGATCAGCTGAGGTCAGGGGTTCAAGACCAGCCTGGTCAACATGGTGAAACCCTGTCTCTACTAAAAATACAAAAATTAGCTGGGCATGATGGCGAGCACCTGTTATCCCAGCTACTCTGGAGGCTGAGGCAGAGATAATTGCTTAAAACCCAGGAGGTGGAGGTTGCAGTGAGCCAAGATCATACCACTGCACTCCAGCCTGGGTGAAAGAGGGAGACTCCATCCCCCCAAAAAAAGAGAGAGAAGGCACCATCCACAAACCAGGAAAAGAACCCTCACCAAGAACAGAATCTGCCACTGACTTGACCTTGGACTTTCCAGCCTCTGGAACTATCAGAAATAAATGTCTGTTGTGTAAGAAACTCAGTCTATGGCATTTTTTCACAGCAGCCCAAGCTGACAAATACAAGCTTGAAAGGAGACTTATCCCCAGCATTTTCTGTAAGGCAGGCAACCTGACAGACACCTTGATTTCAGCCTTGCAAGCTCTAGAAGAGAGCTCAGAGGACTCCACAAGATTTCTGATGTGTAGTAACTCTAAATAATCAATGCATATTGTTTTAAGCCTCAATGTTTGCGGTCATATGTTACAGTATCAAAAGGAACTAGTACAGTTGCCTCCTAAATGTTCTTGCCCACAATTAAGAAAGCTGAAAACTCCCAAGTGAGTCTCAAACTTTTCTGCACTTTGAGCAATGGCTCTTCACGGAAGAGGTGAGGGAATAGCTCCAGCAGGAACCTGGGGCTGTTGCCCAGTTATAAAGATGTATTATCTTTTCATAAGATAAGGTATGAGGTGTCCTCCCAGAACTTCTCTCTTATGACGGCTTCCCATTCTATCCATAGCTTCAGGAACCAGTTCCTACTGATAAAAGAAAAACTTCAGCAGAATTAAATTTAAAGGAGTTTAACTGAGCAATGAACAATTTGTGAATCAGGTAGCCCCCAGAATCACAGCAGATTCAGAGAGACTACATGGTGGAAGAAGATTTAGAAACAAACAAACAAAAAAAGGAAATGACATACAGAAATTAATTGGAAATGAGGTATAGAATGGCTGGATTGGTTACAGCTCAGAGTATGCCTTATTTGAACATAGTTTGAACACTCAGCAGTGTATGAATGGTTGAAGTATGGCCACTGGGATTGGCCAAGACTTAGCTATTGTTACAGGTGCATACTACTAAGTTAGGTTTTCAATTTTATCTGCCTATTAAGCTAGGTTACAGTTGATCCACAAGGACTCATATATAAATGTACAGAGTCCTTCTCAGGCCGTATTTAGTTTGCTTCAACACTATATAGCTACACACTGGTGCACCTGGCCAGGTGTGTTTTGCCAGATCTATGACACATTCCTTTTGTCTCCCACACAGTGGCTTCTCCGTGAATACCTTAGCAAATGTCCCAAAGCTCCATCATTGTCAGGAAGTAATCATGGAGGGAACTTCTCACTCTTGGGGGAAAGAAATGGATTTATCTATGTGTCTCATATTTCCTTCCACCTCTTCTCTTGGATAGACTATCCTGAGATGGCTGTCACTTGACTTTTCAGGCGGCCACCAGCTGCTCTTGCAGGTGGCCAGTGCATTCTTGCCATAGCTAGGTCTTCTCTAACTCACTGCCCCAGCCCTCTTGCTGCCTGGGATGGTATGACCAAGAGAAGTACTGTCCTCTAAGCCACTGGCCCAGACTCTGCTCTCAGGAGAGGGCAGGTGAAGATGGGCAGCCCTTAGCCTTTGCATTTTAGCCTACGGTGTATTTGAGCTTGTGTTGATGATGTTGAACTGTACCCAAGCCCTTTGATTCTGGAAACAGCAACCGTTAAAGAATTTCTCCCACACTTTGAGTTCTGGAAAATGGATTACTGCAAAGAACTATCCTTACCCATATGACTTAAATACTCATACATGTTTCCCCAGTTTACATAGGACAAGACCAGACCCAGACCCTCCAAGTTTCCATTCTTTGCCTCACAATTGATAATTGATGAGGTAAACTGTTTGTCCCCACTAATCAATGGGAACAAAATGCTTGTGAACCAAACATTGGGTCAGTTCTTCTTCTCCCCAGGACCTTGGTCTTTAGCTCACCCTCAGCATATGCCAACAGAACACCCCTCCTTAAGGGCCTCTTCTGAAAACAGACAGACTGGTCTTAGGGTAAGCCATTCTCTGCACTATTGTCCTGTAATATCACCCTTTATGCAACTTCCCCTCTCCTGCTTTTCTCTAGCCTCGTTTTCTCTTGCCCATAAAAGAAAAACCCTCTCTGCCTAACTCCTCAAATACTTGCAGACCTATAGTCAGAGCATTCTTGCTATTGCAATAATTCACCTTTCCCAATTAAAATAATAGGTGAACAGTCCTCCTCAACCCTTGCAATAATTATTTCAAAGAAGTCTTTTCTTACTTAGTCCAGATTTGTTTTCTTATTGACCCTATTAATATAAAAGTAATTCCTCTATCCCCTATTCCCTATGCCTCCAGAGATTTTTTCTTATTTTTCTTCAGATATGGAGTCTCACTCAGTCACCCATGCTGAAGTGCAGTGGCACGATCATAGCTCACTGCAGCCTCAAACTCCTGGGTTCAAGTGACCATCTCACCTCAGACTCCAGGATAGCTGGGACTACAGGCATGTACCAACACATGCAACTAATTCTTTTTTATTATTTGTAAAGACAGGGTCCCATCATGTTGCCCAGGCTAGTCTCAAACTCTTGGGTTCAAGAGATCCTCCCACTTCAGCCTCCCAAAGTTCTGAGATTTCAGTTGTGAGCCACCACACCTGGCCTAATTACATATATTTGAACCATATTCATAAGTAATATTTCCCTCCAAAATTGGAGGCCTGCATAGGGTTACCAGTAAAACAAAAATCAAAGAGTACCAAGTAATTACTGTAATTCATAGCATAAAGGATGTGGAGGGCAAAACTGTGTGCTTCTGGAGAAAACTGCTCATTCTTTCTATCACACCCCTACTGGTATCGGATTCTGATTCTATAAAGCTCTGTGCTACCCGTCTTCTTTGAGTTATTTTACAACTCTGTACATTGTAAACAACCAAGGGTAATGCAAAATAATTTTTGTCTCTAGACATGCAAATTTAGTCCTGTGGAAGCTCAAAAGACTCCCTCCACCAGCAAAAATGAAAGTCTGTTTTGCCTCTATTTGCACATACATATTGATATTTTTAAACGTATAAATAGGATTGTTCTTTGGATTGTTTTTTAAATATGTTGTAAGACCTTCCTGGTGGTTCAAACACCAATAATGAGTTAAATAACATCTTTAACACTTGTTTATTTTTAGCTATCTGAGAGCCACAATTTTTCATTCTTTGAAAATTATCCTTTAAAAGATATTTTTCATGGAGTGGACTTAGTTTTAGGAAAGGGAAAACTTCCCAAGGAAGAAATATTGGCAAACTTACACCTATCTATTTTCCCCTAGAGATGTATTTGAAATCTTCATGAAAATTACCAGATAAAGCTCTATTCTGTGATATTGCACTCTTCTCTTGGTAGAAGTTTGTCGGTTTCCTGACCTCTATGCTTTCTTCCAATGCAAACTGGACCTGGAGCTTGAATGTCAAGCTTGTTATAAATCTTTTAAAAAATGGATAATGCCTGTCAGCCAAACAGTTTTTGTTTTGTTCTTGACTCTCAGTCCTTCCTTGCTGTAATAAGAATATTCTGAGAAATGAGGCCTCTGGCTTTCTTCTCTCTTTCCTTTAAAGAATCTTGCTATAGTTTGGATGTTTGACCCCTCCAAATCTCATGTTGAAATTTGACCCCCTAGTGGGAGGTGTTTGGGTCATGGGGGCAGATCCTCCATGAATGACTGGGTGTCATCCTCACAATAATAAATGATTTCTCACTTTATTAGTTCCTGAGAGGTTGTTAAAAAGAGCCTGACACCTCCATCTCTCTCTCTTGCTTCCTGTCTCTCCATGTGGTCTCTGTACATGCCAGCTCCCCTTCCCCTTCCACCATGAGTGGAAGCAGCCTGAAGCCCTCACCAGATGCAGATGCTGGTGCCATGCTTCCTGTACAGCCTGCAAAACCATGAACAAATTAATTTCTTTCCTTTATAAATTTCCCAGCCTCAGCTATTCTTTTATAGCCACACTAAACAGACTAAGACTAACCCAGTAAGAAATTTGGCAATGGCTCGCCGGATGCAATAGGGAAAGGGATTTGTGGATAGAGGAAAATCTTGCCTGTATGAAGGACACCAGTTAGGAACGGATCTGAAGGAAGTGTCAAAACATGAAGAGAACATCTCAACAGTGAGCACTAACCTATTTAATGACGTTTGGGAGCCATGGCCTTACACTCCTAACTTTTATTGAAGGACAAGCTAAAATTCAATGGAGGTCTTCCTTTTCTTCTTTATTCCTTCCTACTCTGCGACAATTACTCAAGATGATTCTTGTATTGCTGGTGAAGCTGTCTTTTGTATGCAATCACTTGCACATTTGTCCATTGTATTAATCAGCTCTCATGCTAATAATAGAGACATACCCAAGACTGGGTAATTTATAAAGAAAAAGAGGTTTAATGGACTCACAGTTCCACATGGCTGGGGAGGCCTCACAATCATGGTGAAAGGCAAAGGAAGGGAAAGTCACATCTTACATGGTGGCAGGCAAGAGAGCATGTGCAGGAGAACTCCCCTTTATAAAACCATCAGATCTTGTGAGACTTATTCACTAGCATGAGAACCTCATGGGAAAGACCTGCCCCCATGATTCAAGTACTTCCCACCAGATCCCTCCCATGACACATGGGTAGTATGGGAGGCACAATTCAAGATGAGATTTGGGTGGGGACACAGCAAAACCATATCATCCATTAATTTGATGGTAAATACCAGATTAACAACAGAATATGTAACACATTGGTTTTTAATAATTACATTCAGTGAGATCATCTTTCCTTTCTTCAGACTGAATGAATGCTGTCTTCTATACACTTCTTCTAAGTACTCTAAACAATCCATTTTCCCAGTAGGGAACTACAAGCTAACTGTATTCATTTTCTAATGCTTCATAACAAATCGCTACAAACTTGGAGGCTTCAAATGATATATGTTTGTTTCCTTGGAGCTCCCTTAGGCCAAGAGTCCATACATAGCATAGGTGGGTCTTTGGCTGGCTTTTGAAGACTGCAGTCATCATCTCATGTGGAGCTCAGGTCTTCTTTCCAACTCAGGGTTGTTGGTTGAATTTATTTTCTTATGTTGCAGAATGCATGATGACTAAAGAGATCTGCTGTTTCAGATCTCTTGCTCCTAGACTTTCTCTTAAAAGGCTCATAAAATTAGTGAGGTCTCCCTAATATAATCTCCTTAACTCAAATTCAACTGATTAGGAAACTTAATCACATGTACAATATGACATCTACAAAAATCCCTGTAGCTATGCTAAATACTATAACCTAGTCTCTGGCTTGACATCAATCACAGTGAAAGGCCCTGCCTATACTCAAAGGCTGGGATTATACAGGACATGTAGTCTAGCAGGTGGGAATCTTAGAGGCTGTGTGATAATTCTGTGCCTCACGCTTAGCATAGAACCAGATATTCTCTTACAAATTCTGTGCCATGCTGTAAAATGACACAGTAAGTCAGTTTTGTCTATGACTTAAGCAATGTCAATTTTATTTCAAAGGTCGTCTTTCTTTTCAAAAGACTTAATTAACCTGCATACACCTCTAATGAGAGATTTTGCTGGTGTTTGAGAAATGGGGCTTATGCAAGAACTGTGTTCCTCTATCCATTTTTTAAAAAACTTCTGCTAGCAGCTGATTTGATTTAGACTCTGAAGAGTCAGGTCAGTCATGCAGATTCAGGAGAGAGCTACCACATAATTCTCAGGGTTGGGAATTCTACTTGTTCAAAATGGCAAAATAAAAGAACATCATGCACAGTTCAGATTTATTGCTGGCTCTTAACCATGCATATAGAATGTTGAGTGAAGTTCAGGCGCTAAGTAGGACTCATGACTTTGGATGGAAACCAATAGATTATAGATTGTGGAATTTGAGATCTAGAAAGGACCATAAACATTTTTTCTCAAATATCTTTATTCTAAGAGCTGAAAGTCCTGACACATTGGAGGCTTCCTACAGGTTGCAAAGGGAGTGAATTCAGAGACAGAAGAATAACCCAGGTGTCAGAGTCCAAGCTCCCTGCATACTCCAATTTGATTCTGTCTACTGTTGTTTGTGGGTGACAACCCCCTACACACTGTTGATGTCTTGGCAGCCAGGAAGTGCTAAGTCATGATGTTGGAAACTAAAGAGAAAACATAATCCTATCTGTCTGTACAACTGTAATGCATCTTCACTTGGAACTCCCAGAGCACAATGCTGGCCTTTGAGCCTCAGGACAGACAGGAAATTAACTGAAAAACAACTCAAAGTGAAAATATCAACAGACACACACAAACTTAAAAGAACATTCAGATAAACCAATTAACATCCAAAGGGTTGAGACAGAAGGAAGGTGAGTGGGAGGTATGATGAGAATAAACTGAAAAAGGTTAGGTTCTCTCTGTTCTAGAAAAAAATGGGAAAGGAGGAGAATGTTGGAATGATGATTCTCTTCTATAAAGTCAGTCCAGGTTGGGCATGGTGGCTTACACCTGTAATCCCAAAAGTTTGGGAGGCCGAGGTGGGAGGATAACTTGAACCCAGGAGTTCCAGACCAGCCTGGGCAACATAGGGATGTCCCATCTCTACAATAATAATAATAATAATAATAATAATAATAATAATAACTATAATTTTAGCTGGCCATGGTGGAAAATGCCTGTGGTCCCAGCTACTCAGGAGGCTGAGGCAGGAGGATTACTGGAGCTCAGGAGGTCAAGGCTGCAGTGCCCCATGATCTCATGATTGCACTTCAGCCTGGGTGACAGAGTGAAATCCTTTGTCAAAAAAAATACAAAACGCAAAACAAATTTTAAAATTAAAAATATAAAGTCAGTCTTGCCCTAACATCAGCTCTAGGTACATCTGATTCTGCACCTGAGTTCAGCTTCAGGTGAACTTGCAACATGATCTCTTCATGACTGTGTTTCAGCTTGTCATGGGAATTCTGACTCACTAAGCCCAAATTCCTGCCCCGCCTTCCACCATCTTATATCCCAGGTTAATAACATCTTATATCCCAGGTCCTGCCTTGCTCTCCATGTTTAAAATCTTTTCTTACCAACCTATCAAGTTCTCCCGTTTCTTCAAGATTTGGGCCTTACTTTCTTCTTGTTGATTTTTACCTTGACCAAAGTCTTTCTAAAGCAAACTGGAATGCACATCAGAAGACTCTGGATGACTTGTTATGAATAAAACACTGATTGCAGGGCCCCACCTCAGAGTTCCTGATTCAGGAGGTCTGGCATGCAGGGGTGGAGTTGAAGTGAGAATGAATTTGCAATTATATTTTTGTTAAGAGATAGGATCTTGCTCTGTCACCCAGGCTGGAGTGTAGTGATACATTCACAGCTCACTGCAGCCTTGAACTCCTGGGCTCAAAGGACCCTGCTACCTCAGCCTCCTGGGTAGCTGGGACTACTATGCTTGCCTGGATAATTCACACTTCTAACAAGCTTCCTGTAGCTACTGCTGCAGCTGGTCTGGGCACCACACTGAGTCTGAAGACTAAATTAGCAACATGGTATTATAAGTCAAGCTGTCTGATTTCTGTTCTTGATTTCCACTCCCTTTATTTGCTTATTTTTTCCTATACTATCTGCTTCCAGCACCACCATTGCCAAACTCAACCTATGTGGCTAAACTTCTTCAAGTGGTCTACAGCAGGTCACCACTATAGTCCTATTATATGCCTTCCCCAAGTGCTGTAAGGTAGGCATTACTATCCTTGTTCAACATGGAAACTGAGCTTAGACTTGGAGAGTAACTTGCTCTTTGCACAGAAATTATAAAAGGCCAAGTTAGCATTTTATAGAGCCAATCCGGTCTCTCCTGGCTTCTGTGTCTTTTTATTTCTCACCTTATTGCTGCACCAAAGGTTAACCATCTTCTTTCCGAAATCTGGATTCTGACAAATGCTGGTTCCCTTTCCTTCTTCCATCTCTTTCTGATGCTTTTGAAAGGACCGGCTTATAAACAGTCCATGAGGAGGGAAGAACAACATGGACTGAAGGTCAACAATTTGGAAAGCAGAAAGTTCAGCTGTTCCTCACCTGGCCAAGGCATGCTGTCTGTTTTTGGCCGCATTTTCTTCTCCCCACCTTGTCACGACTCTAATGTTTGTTTTCTGATGTCAGTGAGCACCTGTCCTTGTGAGATGGAGAAGCGCAGTTTAGAGAACGATCCAATTTTGCAGCTTTCCCTGATTGGCAAATTGAGTTACACAGAGGTTAATTAGCTTCCCTAATATCTCAAGTTGGCCACGGTATTGAAATTAGCAAGGCGGAGTGAGTAATTGACAGCCCTGTGCTGTGATGGCTCACCAATTGTCCTCTATAGAAGAGATCATTGACATTTTCTGGGTTGCTCTTAAACTCATTATCTGCAAACATTAAAATGGACCCTGTACACTTATTATAGATTTTGATAAATATATTTATTTACAGAAAATCAACAGGCAAACCATCTCCAGTTAATTAGGTCAATGACAGTTTAGAACTTTGAATTCACAGCAGCAGTGCTCTCTAAACATGTAAGTGCATAAACAAAGGCTGACTTGAAATGAGGAAAAGAATAGAAAGAAATAATGAGTTTCTCACGGGGAGGGTGTTCTGGAACTCTGTGAATGAGGTAATGCAAAGGCCAACATAGCAATCCTCACCCGAACTCCCCATCCATCCACTCAAAAATACAAAAAACAAAACAAAAAAAAAGAATTTCCAACTGGTTGGTGCTCCTAAAATGATAAGGGGAAAAAATGACCAGAGAGAGAAACAGAAAATGGTCTTTTTAAACTTAATTTTATCCTTCTAGAAACTGGACCTAGCTGGAAAAGGTCACACAAACCACATATCTCATTCAACAAAATACGGCACTTTGCCATTTTCCAATGCCCTGCTGTGGGTATTTTTCCCCCTGAATGAACCCAATAAGTTGTTCGAGCAAAATGTCCTATCCAAGTAGGGTAGCACATCTGTTTCAATTTCCTACATTTGATCTATTTTAGCAGTATCCTCATTGTGTCATGAGAGCCAACTGAGCTATCGAAGCCTAATAAAAATGTTACCCAACTATCTTGCATTAAAAAAACTAAAAACTTCAGAATCTATTTATTTTTTGGTTTAATGTTTATCATAGCTTCTCTCTCTCCGTATACATATAGTAATATATACAGTAACATATGTTATATTACTATAAAATGTAATTTGTATAATATAGTATATGACATAGTCATATATTACTGTACTACTAGCAATATAATATATAATATTTATATTTGTAAAGTAGAAATATTTTTAATTCATATTTGTATGCAATATTTTTATATAGTGTGTATATACACAGTATATTTAACACACACTATACGTAAATATTACATACATTATATACATACACACTATATATACACACTATATTTAAACATTATATACATTATATTACATTATAGATAATACATAATGTATTATACACTATATATACATATATAATGTATTATATACCATATTACATTATATATAATACATATATAATGCATTATTACATTATATATAATGTATATAACGTATTATACATAATATAATATATATATTACCTTACTTTCTTATAGGGACTCTGAGGCTGAACACAGTGGCTCATGCCTGTCATCCCAGTGTTTTGGGAGGCTGACTTGGAGAATTCCTTGAGTCCAGGAGTTTGAGACCACCCTGGACAACACAGCAAGACCCAGTCTCTCAATTATATTATATATAATATATGTATTATATATAATACATATATAATGTAATATAATTGATAATTGATAATATTATACATATATAATGTAGAGAGGAAAGAATAAGAAGAAAGAGTCTGAAGTTGTTTTTTAAAGCAAGATATTTTGGTAACATTTTTATTAGGCTTTGATAGCACAGTGGACTTCTCACATGTATGTGATATTTATATCTATGTATACACACACACATATATATGTATCTTACGTCCAGTAAAGAATATGTTTCCTGAGATTAGTGTTTGTATCACACTGAAGTTTTGTATTCTGTTTCTTCCTTTTCAGAAAGTAAGACTTGATCACAATTATTTTATCCTAAGCACCTTAATGCATTATTTGAAAATCACAGGTATTTAATAGAATTTGTTGAATGAATGAATGATTTAATAGCCCTATTGAGTTATTAATTGCAATATTTTCCTCTGTCTCCATAAACAAAGTTATCTCCATTTGGAAATCGGTAGTTTACTGAGGAGTTTCCAGGTTTTGCAAGTACTGATTTTTGGGATTTGGGGGTACTGAAAGTCTGGCATCCTGGGAGAGACCCAGCTTTAGGCAGACCAGGAATGGTTAGTCATCCTATTTGGAGAGATTATACTTTCACTTCTTTTGCATTCTTTATTGTCCATTCTTGCTAGCGTGTTGCTCCCTATGTAACTTCATCCTTTCATCTTTACATGTTTCCAATGTGTCCCTGCTCCAGAAATGAGCTATATGTTTCTCTAACTGAACAAAAGCCACCACTAATGGCCCAATGTCTAAGCTATTTCTCCACAGCCTACTTTAAATAACTGTGTGTTAGTTAATTCAAGGAACAAGGGGAGGAAAAGATAGACTACCCCAGTCCTCACTGACAAATAAAGTTTACATTAAAGCATTAAACAGACCCATAGTTATTGGGTACCCTAAGGTATTTCATCTTCCTAAGTTTGTTTTTTTAATTAATTTTTAATTTTTTTTTTTTTTTAAATAGAGACAGGATCTCACTATATCGCACAGGCTGGTCTCAAACTCCTGGACTCAACTGATCTTTCTGCCTCAGCCTCCCAAAGTGTTGGGATTACAGGTGGAAGTCACCTTGCCGCCCAGTCACTTTTCATTGTAAACTTGTTATGTAACATCCTCTCTGAAGATGTACATCCCTAGTGATAGACCCTGAGAAAGATTCTCTATGGGTCTCCTGATGCTGTTAAAAATTCCCACAAATTCAATGGCTTAGAAAAACACTAACTTATTCTTTTACAGTTTTGGAGGTCAGAAGTCAGGAATGGGTCTCACTGGGTTAGAATTGAGGTCTCAGCAGGGCTCTAGGGGAGATTTTGTCTCCATGTCTTTTCCAGCTTCTAGAGGCCACTTGTGTTTCTTGGTTTGTGGTCCTTTCTTCAATTGTTTAAAGGCAGCAGTGTAGTGTTTCAAATTACTCTTTGCTTCCATCATCACATCTTCTTCTCAGATCCCCTTACTTTCTTATAGGGACTCTAAGGCTGAATGCAGTGGCTCATGCCTGTAATCCCAGTGCTTTGTGAGGCTGACTTGGAGAATTCCTTGAGTCCAGGAGTTCAAGACCAGCCTGGAAAACACAGTAAGACCCAGTCTCTACAATTTTTTTAAAATTAGTTGGGCATGATGGCACTCACCTGTAGTCTTAGCTACTTGGGAGGCTGACACAGGAGGATCACTTGATTCCAAGAGTTTAAGGCTGAAGTGAGCTGTGATCTCACCACTGCACTTCAGCCTGGGTGACAGAGCGAGACTCTCTTTAAACAATTTTTTAAAAAGCGTGGAGGCAAACCCTGACCAAGGTCTAACTCTGTTGTGCATACTTTACTTGATCAGATGATGCTTTGCCACCCAACATGAGTGTTGGATTCCGCAATGAGCAAAACACTGAACCATTTGGACTCAGTCTTGGTTAAATGAAGGGCCAGGGGAATCTATGGTCAGTCGAATAGTGGCCCCCCAAAATGTCCACATCCCAATCCTAGGTGGTGTGAACGTGTGACATAACCTGGCAAAAAGGACTATGCAGATGTGATTAAGAATCTCGGGATGTGGAGATATCCTGGATTATCTGGTGCTGATGTACTCAAGAGAGTTATTTTGTTGTTGTTTTTTGAGACAGGGTCTCACTCTGTCACCCAGGCTGGAGTACAGTTGCACAACCACGGCTCATTGCATCTTCGAACTCCCATGCTCAAGCCATCCTCGCCCCTCAGCATCCCAAGTAGCTGGGACTACAGGCGTCTGTCACCATATTCAGCGATTTTTTTATTTTTGGTAGAGATGGGGTCTTGCTATGTTACCCAGGCTTGCTTTTACTCTTAAAACAGACCCATCTCCTTCAAGGCTCCTCTATCAAAGACAACACTTGTTCTTAACTGATGCATTAGCTCTTCAAGCTAAGTCATCAGAAGAGGCAACTCACTGCTTTGGTGTCCCAAATGCCTCATCTTACTGAGTGAACATTAAAAGAAACATTTACCAGTGACCAAAACGTGTTGTGTAGTCAAAAGAGTGCACACCCGAACTGAGTATTTTGTCATCCTTTCTGATTTTTGCTTAGCTATTTTCTGAAAATAAGATGCTATTTACATATCTCTAACTCATCTTAAGGCACTTTTTTCTGATGTTGCTAAAGAAAAGAAAAAAAAACTCCCAAATATCAGTCAAAGACTGCAAATATTAGCATACAGCTGATATTCAACTGTTTTTGACCTATAAACCAAAGTGCCAATTTCTTGTAGTTCAATCTAGAAATAATTCATTAACTGAGAACTCACTGTGTGTTTATGTTTTCTTTCCTTGTTAGAATGGCAATTGAAAGAGATGAAAGTTGGAGATTTTGGTTTCATTGTCTGAAGTGCTTTGTATTGAATTCAGGAAGTAATGGTTCATTGATTTGCTGACTCACTCATTCTATGAGGATTTATGGATATTCATTGTGGGTCCACAAATGTACTGTATTGTGTGGCTACAAAACAGAAGGAAACAGTTTGTGCCTTAAGGAAAAATTTGATGCGGACTGGTTCTAGCATGTTCTAGAAGAGGTGGTAACATCAGAAAACTTAGTACAGCATCTCTATTAGTCCGTTCTCACACTGCTAATGAAGACGTTATCTGAGACTGGGTAATTTATAAAGGAAAGAGGTTTAATTAACTCACGGTTCAGATGGCCGAGACCTCAGGAAACCTGCAATCATGGCAGAAGGGGAAGCAAGCACGTCCTTTTTCACGTGGTTGCAGCAAGGAGAAGTGCCAAACAACAGGGTGAAAATCCCCTTATAAAACCATAAGAGCTCATGAGAACTCACTCACTATCATGAGAACAGCAGCATGAGGGTAACCACCCCCATGATTCAATTACCTCCCACTGGGTTCCTCCCAGGATACGTGGGGATTATGGAAATTCAAGAAGAGATTTGGGTGAAGACATAGCCAAACCATATCAGCACCATTCTTCACTACTTTGCCACTTGTGCTGTGAAGTTTTTACTACAATCTCATAGTATTTTTAAAGAGCCCATGGAACACATTGCCCAGTGTTTATTCATTTTTAAAAATTTTTTAGTTAAGGATTGTAAGGTTAGTACAGCATGAAGAAGTCAGGCTGGATATAAAGAAGAACTATAAAGCATGCTATCCCCAAAAGAAGCATTAGACGTTCGTTTTCCAGGAAAGGGTTAATCTCTACATGCACTCTCATAAAGTACACACAGGTGACAATGGCATCTCAAGGTTTATGTGTTGAGTCCCGTGATTCTCCTCCAATGCATCACATTTTTATTCCCCTGTCCCTGTGGGGAAAAATAAAGATACGGAATAAAGCACTTTTACAACTTTGATTAACTTTACACAGAAGGACGAGATCATGTATTTGGAAGGTGAACTTGGGATTTGTAAGATGATGAGTATATTTAGTAGCACCATAAAGAATAATGACCCTGCTATGGAAAATGGTTAAGCAATGGCATAATGTCTCCAACTCTTTATTTTCTGAGAGAAAAAAAAAAAGCTCTAATAATGATTATTATATTTTATAATGGGATTTAGTGGTTGCCTAACTGTGTTTTGATTTTCTGGGATTAGTGCTCAGTGCCATAATTGTAATTTCTTCTGATTGCAGACTGCATTGCAGTCTCCAACTACTCGGTTTCTTCTGGGCACCAGTCTCTGTGTTCTTTCCAGGCTGATTTGAAGGCAATGAAGCAATCTATATTTAGGCATTTTGCAGAGGTTTTTATTTTTGGTAAAATGTTAAGTATACATTTTCCTGTAGTAAATGCTGCTAACAGCAAAGGAGTAAAACGGATTTTCAGGAGAAAGTATTTGAAACCTGACTTGCCTTTAATCAGTATCATCTCATCTCTGTAGCTCAAAGCCCTTTAAATGCAGATAAAGAAGAAATTAGAAGATGGACTACATTTGCCAAAGTCTATCCAAATGCCATCAAACATTTGATATGGAGTACAGTAAATAACTTAAAAGATTCCTCCATTTAGACTTTAAGCAGTAGAAAGTTTGGTATAGATACAGGCTACCTTGGGAGCACAAACAACTCAACTCAACATCCTAACAAACTGAATGTCTGGCCCTCACAGGGCAGGCATATGGAATGTATACTTGCCTAAATCAAACCCCTGTTCCTACTTTATGTCCTTATTCTAGTTCTCTCCTTTCCATTCTTACCTGAGTTTAGTGTTTCATTTGTTCATTATTTTATTCATTTATTATTCATTTTCTATATTTATTTTATGTGTCTTACATTAAATCCTTTGTGGAAAAAGATAGAAGATAGATGGATGGATGAAAGGATGGGTGGATAGATGGATGGATTAATGGATGAGTGGTGAATGGGTAGATGAATGGATAGATTGATGTGTGGATGGATGTATGAATGGAAAGATAGGTGTATAGAAGAGTGGGATAGGTGAATTGATGAAGCAATGGATGAAGTAATGAGTGTATAGATGGATAGATGGAAGTAAACAGGTAGACACATGTGTGGATCAATGGATGAATGTATGTAAGGTTGGGATGGATGGGAGAATTGATGAAGAGATGGACAAATAAATAGGTAGATTGATCTATAGAGGGAAGCAGGAAGATGGATGTGAGAATAAATGGATGGAAGGAAGGATAGACAGATGAATGAATGGATGGAGAGTGAGTGGATGAATCTAGGAATAGACTAGTGGATGAATGGATTAATGGATGGATGGATGGAAAAGTGGGATGGATTAATCGATGAAGAGACAACAAATAAATAGGTAGTTGGATTGACAGAAGGAAACAGGTAGATTAATGTGTGGATGGATGAATGGATGGATGGATGGATAGCTAGAAGAGTGAGATGGATTAATTGATGAAGAGATGACAAATAAATAGATAGACAGATTAATGGAGGGAAGCAAGTAGATGAATGTGTGAATAAATGGATGGAAGGATAGATGGATGGATGGATGGATGGATGGATGGATGGATGGATGGAGAGTGAGTGGATGAATGCGGGAATTGATGAATGAATGGATGGACAGATGTATAGAAGAATGGAATGTAAGAATCAATGAAGACCTGGGTGAATAAATAGGTAGATGGATTAACAGAGGAAACAGGTGTGGCTAGATGACGGATGGATGGAAAGTGGGTGGATGATTGTGGCGATGGATGAATGAATGAATAGACAAGCAAGTGGAGAAATGCCTACTTACATAAGTGAATCTTTTGAATAACCATAGCATTCTACCACATGATCATTTATTTCCAGGCCTTCTCCTCCTCTCTCTCTGTCATCACCAACATTGCTGTTGCTTTAGTTTGGTTCTTGACTCCTCAGCTCAAATTATTTCTCTTCCTTCAAGTGTCCTTCTTCTGAGAAACCCTTCTTTCTTTTGCCCTCCTCTCTTTTTCAGAATTTAGACAGTCCCTTTCGTCTATAGCCAAATCATCTTGAATATAACTGTATGATAGCACATCTCACACCTTTTGTAATTTTTCAATCTCCTTTAACAAACAGTGGGCCTCTTCGAGACTCTTGTTTTGGTATTATCTTAAAATTCCTGATGCTAGACATAGTGTTTTGCACACTGCAGTAATAGAAGCTTGCATTTACGGTGTTCCTACAATCCACTGTGTCTGTTATATGTACTTCTGGTATCTTGTGTCCTTTAATCCTCATAACAGTCATAAGTTGTAAGTTCTATTGTGATTCTCATTTCGCAGTTAAGAAAGCTGAGGTTCAGAGGTGTTCAGCGACTTGCCTATCACAAAGCTGATAAGTGGTGGGACAGAAAGAAACAAAGGCAGTCTGAGTCTATAGCATGCTCCTTGGACATTTTTTAATGGGGATAATATCTTCCCAAAGGGGATGAAAATTGGTTCTTGGAAGGTGAAAAGGCCATTCATGTATGAAGCTCAGAGATACAGACATACACAGATAAGGAGTATATCTGTTAAATTTGCATGGGGAGGGTGGGTTAGAAAAAAAAATGTGTAAAATATTTCTTAGTGGGCAATGATGAAGAAAGGTTGAAGAACATTGAGTAACACCATTTACTCTCAAGTGCTATAGCATACAGTCTGTCATTAGAAGATGAAGAGATGGATAAATGGATGCACAGAATAATATAACTTCTGGTATTTGTTCTGGTGCTTAAGAAATATGGCGAACAGACACTAAGATGGCACTCAAATAACCTCAATCTGGTGTGTGAACTACCATAGTGACGTGATTCAAACACATAGAATACATCAAAGATGGCAGGATGTCACTTCCACAATGAGTTACATAAAACAATGGCTTCTGTCTTTCTAGTAGAGTTTCTTTTGCTGGCTTTGGCTAAAATAAGCTGTCATATGGAGAGATCTACAAGACAAGAAAATGAGGCTGACCTCTTGCCAATAGCCGGCAAGGAAATGAGCCATTCTCTCCAGCAATCTGCAGGGAACTGAATCCTGCCAACATTCACAAGACCCTGGAAGAATATCCCGCCCCAGTCAAGACTTCAGGGAAACCCACTTGTGGTCAACACTTTGACTACAGCCTTGGGAGACCCTGAAGCACAAGACCTATCTAAGCTGCCCCTGGAGTCCTGACTCAAAGAAACTGTCAAATAACAAATATGTGTTGCTCAAGCTGAGAATGTTGCAGTTATGTGTTACACAGCAATAGGTCATGAATTCAAGGAGTTTAAAATCCTTAATTTAGACCCATGAGAAAAACCCAAGGCAGCTACGTAAAGTGTGGATTCTGTGTGTTGGTTTGCTTTCACATCACATGAGATCAGCTAAATAAAGTTTAGCCAGACTTAAAATTTACATTTGCAGATTTCTTGACTTCAAAGTATAAGGAGGTCCCAACATTTTTACTGGTTGAGGGGTTGGAACTGTACACCTTAAAATCATTCCCCAGAACAGCTAGAGGCAATGATTGAGCTGATTTGTTTATGCACAGATGTGTGGAAAACTCCGTAATAAATTTATTTAATGATGGTTAGCTAGTTGGTTGGCAAGGTTGATGTTTTATGTGGGTGCCCAGCATCCCCTGCTGGACTCTGGTCAGTCCCCTGCCCAGAGATTTATGGATGTACAGACAGGTGACTAGCAGGTACCAATGGATAGGAAATAGTTGATTACACACACAATAAATGGCAAGAGGATTTCCCAAAGAGAAGGGCTCAGGTTCACTCTAGAGTGGAATTAGAGCAAGGGGTTGGGGGCAGTGGCTCTGAGTTTTCTTGTCGTTGGGAGATAGGGGCAGGGTGAAGCCTCCTGCCTGAACATGCATTAGGATGTGCATGGCTTAAATGTCCCCCACTGCCTCCCAAGTGGGTAGCTCCCAGGCTTTTTCATCGGCTTGTCCAGCTGTGGGACTAAAAGGAAAGATTAGGGCATAGAATTTGTACACTATCAGTGGTCAGCCATTAAAAAAAATTAATTCAGGCTGGGCACTATGGCTCATGCCTGTAATCCCAGCACTTTGGAAGTCTGAGGCAAAAAGATCACTTGAGACCAGGAGATCGAGACCAGCGTGGGCAACATAGTGAGACCGCATCTCTAAAAAAAAATTTTGATTAGCCAACCATGGTGGTGCATGCTTGTAGTCCCAGCTACTTGGGGGATTGAGGAGAGAGGACTGCTCAAGCTCAGAAGGTCGGGGCTGCAGGGAGGTATGATCACACTACTGCACTTCAGCCTGGGTGACAAAGCAAGACCCAGTCTCTAAATAAGAAAAGAATAGATTCAGAGTCTTCATTACAGTTGTTACTTAGTGGTAGAGTATATGAAAATGATTGTTAAGACAGAATACATATGATACGGTTGATCAGGAAAAGACTGAAATGATCAAGTATTGGTCTAGCTTGACTGAGGCAGGAGGGTTTCCCCCATTTTGAAGGATTCATAGCATCACCTGATATGGTTTGGCTGTGTCCCCACCCAAATGTCATCTTGAATTGTAGCTCCCATAATTCTCACATGTCATGGGAGGGACATGGTGGGAGGTAATTGAGTCGTGGGAGCAGGCCTTGGCCTTGCTGTTCTCATGCTAGTGAAGTCTCATGAGATCTGATGGTTTTATAAAGGGGAAATCCCCTGCACAAGTTCTCTCTTGCCTGCTGCCAGAGAAGATGTGCTTTTCACTCACCTTCCGCCATGACTGTGAGGCCTCCCCAGCCATATGGAACTGTGAGTCCATTAAACCTTTTTTTTGTTTGTTTTTAACAAATTACCCACTGTTGGGTATGTCTTTATCAGCAACATGAAAATGGACTAATACATCACCCTTGAGATACGAAGATAAACACAAGAATAGAATGGAGAGAGGAGTCAGGACTTAGAGTCCCCCAACCTGGATGCAGTCATCATCATACTATCTGTTTCCAAGTTCTGTCCTTATAGATAGATAAGGTTAATGCATGTCCTGGTTTGCCTAGGAAAGTCTTGATGTACACGTTGCTCTCCCAATGGAATTATCACGAGTGTTTCCTTTTGCTCCCCAGAATGTCTCAGTTTGGTGGATAGAGTACATGCTTTTCCTTATCCCCTACACATGCATAGGAACTACCACAATACACACTGGAATCTGTAGGCTGTTTTCCACCATTGTGGAACTTAATATTTAAGACAAAGCAATTCAATGTTAATAGTAACTAATATCAAAGGATGGTTTAAATGCCCACTGCAAAGAACTGTTTTATTCATGAAGACCTGGGCACAAAGTCTCAGGTGTTCAATCTCTGAACCGATGCTGGCTTACTGTCATACAGGGCTCTGTGGTCTCATAAGGCTCTTTCATCTTTTTGTCTTCCTAAATCCAGAAAAAGAGTTTGTGAGGTAGAGCAGGTATTAATATACCCAATATCAAGATAAGGAAATTGAGGTTTGGAGGCATAGATTAATGAGCTTACCCACATTTGTACAAAAGAGAGTTTATTCTAGGTTATTGGAATCTATAATAGTCTAGTGGGCTTTCCATTCCCACACTTAGTCTGAGCTGCCCTGCTAACCTGTGTATCCAATCTGGGTGTATGGAAGAAAGATAGATTCTACACACTAGAGACTGGAAACTTATGGCATATTTGAGAAATCTTATTAATCATTTAGAGAATTCATAGGAGCATTAAGTATTAGAAGATCTAATAAAAAGACAGAAAATTTGCAATGTGACTGCCCTCCTCCATTACCCACCAAAGACACTCAAAGCAGAGAAAGAAATAGCCTTACCTTAGTTTGATTGCCTCCTTCTGTAGCCCTACATAACTGCTTTAGAATAACATTATTCCCTGTATCCCTATGGCAACAACAAGTTCTGATGCTAAGAGTCACTTATTTTGAATTTGCTTTTCAAGTCTCAATGCTAAACTTTTCAGAAATGCTACAACCATTGAATTATCAAAGTAGAAGACAGTTCTTGGCAAGGATAAGATAGAAATTTCTCTTGCACAAGTTGTGTGCCTTGCCAAGGGAAAACATAAGAGTCAAAGGAAATAGAGACAGTGGAAACTGGAGGTGTTATCTCTAATATGTTCGCTAACCTTGTTTTATATAAGATTTCTGAAAATGTTCTATCTCTTGGTGGTGTTTCAAAAAGGACATTGCCTATTTCACATTGCATATTGGATATTGGACCTCCTGTGTCAAACAAAAGTCACCTACAATTTTGCCAGCCAAATATTCTTTCTATATATTTTATCTCATTGTTATTATAATTCTGAGGATCCTGGAAAGTTTTATGACTACAAAAATAGGAGAGGAGTGCTTCTTCTTTTTCTTTGTCTTGAAACAGTGTCTCGCTGTTTCCCAGGATGATGGGTGGTGGCACCATCATCTCACTGCAGCCTCAACCTCCTGACTCCCACCTCAGCCTCCCAAGTAGCTAGGAACACAGGCACACACCACCTTGCCCAGCTAATTGTTTTTTCATAGAGATGAAGTCTCACTATCTTGCCCAGGCTGATCTCAAACTCCTGGGGTCAAGCAATCCTCCCACCTCGGCTTCCCAAAGTGCTGGGCTTACAGGTCACTGCACCTGGCTGAGGCATGCTTCTTAGTAGCTATAAATGACACAGAACCACTATGTGGTAGAATCAGATAGCCACGCCTTTTATTCTAATCTCTTCTGACATGGGATGTACATAATAAATTGCGTGTGTGAAACAGACTAACCATTCTCCCGTGAATGTAAACTCCCAGGGAAACCCAGTAGGCAACAAAAAGGAGAAATGGAGCTCAATAAGTTTATCTGAAGCTAATTGCATGATATACTCAAGGGCTGCCCAGCTGCAAACGCCTGTGGAGCAGCTTTGAGAGCATGTGCTGAACTTTAATCTTTACTTAGGGAAACTCCCATGATTCCACAGGAATTTTGCCTCTGTAAAGACCATAACATATGGTCCATTTGCAGAGACATATGTTTGAGTAATGGGCCCTGGAGCAAAACGTTCACAAATTCTTCTCTTGCTCATTTTGAAATTTCTAGCATGCTGATAGTCGGTGGATAGTTACTCTCTATCTCCTTGGCCTCCAAAGGTAGGGCATGAGTGGGTACCTTTCAGACCATTGTCTCTGATGATCTGTCTCCATAGGAAAGAGGAAGGAAAGGCAGGTCATCACGAACTTTACTCACACTGAGAACACTGCTTTGCTGTTAATCTGTGAAGAGAATGAACAACTTTCCCATTGCCTTCGGCCCTAGAAGATCAACCATCTGTTGTATGAGAACACATGGCAACTCAGGTGTAAAGTAGAGTCAAGGAGATTTAGGCAGAACTATGAGTATAGAAGGGCTCTGGCAAAGAAAGAGCCAGACTCACCAGCAACGTCAACATCTGGCCCCAAGGGGGCACCTTGCCTCTGCTCCCCAAGTAGAGAGTGCTGAATGAGCATGCCATTTTCTACTGGGGATAGAGGAACCCCTCTGTCTCTCTATTAGTGATCTCTGAAGACATGCTTAATTATCTCTTTTGCTCCAACTTCACCAGTGCTGACGCCTCTTTAGCAATAGCAAGACAGAATATAGCCAGGCACTTTGGGAGGCCGAGGCCAGAGGATTGTTTGAGAGCAGGAGTTTGAGGCCAGCCTGGGCAATATAGTGAAGAGCCCCCGCCCCCATCTCTGCAGAACAATTTTTTTAAAAAGTCTGTGTTCCCCCAAAATTCTTATGTTGAACTCTAACCCCCAGGGTGATGCTGTTAGGAGGTGGGGCCTTTTGGAGGTGACGAGGTCATGTGATGGTTAATACTGAGCATCAAATTGATTGAAGGATGCAAAGTATTGTTTCTGGGTGTGGTAGCAAGTGGCTGTAGTCCCAGCTACTCTGGAGGCTTTGCAGGTGGAATTGCTTGAGCCCCGGAATTCAAGCAGTGAGACGTGATTGCACCACTGCACTCCAGCATGGGCAATAGAGTGAGATCCTGTCTCAAAAAAAAAAAAAAAAAAAAAAAAAAAGTTAAAATTGAAAAGATAGAATAGATAAGACAGATGTCTCTTAAGCTTGTCAATTCTCAGTAGGGGTTATGGACCAAAGGAGGTGAAATGGCATTGAGAGAGTCAGCAACAGTACATAGGGAAGCCAGTGTGCACACCCTACCTAACACAAGAGGCTTCCACACTGAGGGTGACTGAATTACATTTTTTCACAGCAGGAAGGCTTTTTTATTTTCTCCTCTGAAACCAAAAGTATCCATGCAGTATCCACCACATGGATCAGTCATTGGAGAGATTGCACTCAACAGGATAGATGTGGCTCCTGCCTTCAGGAAACTAGAAATGAAAAGCATGGGTTATGTACACAATTAAGGCTAGTCAAAGGAAAGCTATAGGATCTTAGAACACATAGAAAGAAAAATGTACCACAATGACAGAAATTGTAATGTTTTTCATGAGAAATGGGCATTCTGTAGCTCTTGTACCACCCTGCACAACATGATTTCTGCTATGATCAGAAAGTCTGCGTTCCCCCAAAATTCTTATGTTGAACTCTAACCCCCAGGGTGATGCTGTTAGGAGGTGGGGCCTTTTGGAGGTGATGAGGTCATGTGATGGTTAATACTGAGTGTCAACTTGATTGAAAGATGCAAAGTATTGTTCCTGGGTGTGTCTGTGAGGGTGTTGCCAAAAGAGATTAACATTTGAGTCAGTGGACTGGGAGAGACAGACCCACCCTCGATCTGGGTGGGCACCAACTAATCAGCTGCTGGTTTAGTCTTCTGGCCTACATCTTTCTCCCATGCTGGATGCTTTCTGCCCTAGAACATCAGACGCCAAGTTCTTCAGCTTTGGGACTCAGACTGGCTTCTTTACGCCTCAACTTGCAGACGGCCTATTGTGGGACCTCACCTTGTGATCAGGTAGGTCAATATTCCTTAGTAAACTCCCCTTTATGTATACATCTATCCTATTCATTCTGCTCCCTTACAGAACCCTGACTAATACAGGTTATAATAGTGGAGCCTCATGAATGGGATTAGTGCTCTTATAAAAGGGACCCCAGAGAGCTCCCTTGCCCCTTTCACATGTGAGGATACAGCAAGAAGGAGCTGTCTATGAACCAGGAATGGGTCCTCACCAGACACTGAATCTGCCACACCTAGATCTTGAACTTCCAGCATCTAAAACTTAAAAAAAAAAATAAGTGTCTTGTTTATAAGCCGCTTGATCTAGGGTCGTTTCTAATAGCAGCTCGAATGAACTGAGATCGTCTCTTTTTCACTTGCTATCTTGCAAGATTAATCCATTAAATCTACCCTCACACTTACACGACTCTCTGCACTTAAGGACAAATTTGTCCACTAGCCATAGCTACTAGGAAGAGGATTATAAAGTGTTGCTCTGTTTTGTGTTGTTTTTAATTGGGGTGGCATGAGAAGAAGTTATGAGAGCAACAGGCAATTTTAAAGCTGTGGGGTAGGCAAGCCAAGAGCGTTACAACAGAGGACTGGTGAGAATTACAGAAGCAGAGGGGTTACTGACAACAATGAATTTTGTGTCTTTCTAGTCTGCCTAGTATGGGGACTTGGCTGAACATTGTAGCTAACCTGCCTTCTGGACAAATCCCCAGCTGAGACCTCGCACAATCCATCCCACTCTCTTTATTCTCTCCCTTGAATCACACCTCCTCCTTACTAGCAGGGTAAACAGAATTTTATTAAGACATCTGGCCAACATCAACAGCTTATCTGCATGGAAAAGCAACTGTAAATCCATCCACCAACAAAATGAATGTGTACAAAGTGCAAGCAGCTCTCCACACCAAAAGAAGAAAGAAATTTAAAAAATAGGTCATGGAAAACAACTGCAAGGGACTGATATTTGCATTAAGATGTGAGTCTGGTAAATGGGCCGTATTCTATCAACTCACCTATCCATTTATGCAAAGAAAGTAAACAGAACTGATATTGGGAGAGGCAGCCAACTAAACTGTGGCACCATGTTCGTTTTCCACCTTGCATTTGTCATTTTCATGAATCGGGGAGCCCCAGGTTTAAGAATGAAGCTCTTTTCCTTTATTGTAGCTCCTTGAACTCCACACATTGTTATTACTATTATTATTATTATAACTTCCTAAATGCTCTGCTTTGGCACTCTTCACTTACTTCCTTTATCCCTGTGATAGCAATGCCAGCAACAGCTGCCTACTCCTCTTACAAATCCCTTGATAAAACTCACATATTACGCTGAGCCTTGAAGCACTGTTTGCATTGCGGCTCCTATCTGCTCACTTGAGTGTTTTGCCAAAGTGGCGGGCTGTCGAGAAAGGTGTTTACTGCTGGCGGTGAGGATGCCGTCTGCTTAGGTTGGGTAAACTACTCACAGAGGTGCACTGGGGGACACATAGGGATCTTCCTTGCACACTACCTGTTCAGAGTGAAAGGGTACAGTGTGTGGCAGATGACAAAAGCCCATCATCTCTAAGTTATCAGCTGCAAGGAGGGTGCTTAGAAAATTGTTCCCTCTCTCTCTCTCTCTCTCTTTCAGTATGAATTGAGAATGAATTGTCTCTGGGTTTCCTTGGTCACCCACTGGCTGGTCCAGTTGGAAGGGGAAGAAAAGCTGAATCTCAAAATGATGCACAGAGAGGGAGATTTGCCAGGGAGAGTAACTGAGAATGAGAAAACCCAGCCTGGACTCCCCTATCCAAACTCTCTTTTCTCCCATGCTCCCCGAAGAAGGAGAGAGGGGATGAGGGAAGAATGATCCTAGAGCCAGATCCATAGCTCTGAGTTTTTTTCCTAAAAGGAGGTTGGGATTTTTGTGGGAACAAATAAAAGAGGAAATGCTCTCCTGAGAGATCTGAATCTAAAGATAGAAGAAGCAGTAAGGGTTTTGTTTTGGCTTGATTTGGGTTTGTTTGTTTGCTTTTTGAATTAAAGAAAAAAAATAGGAACACTGAAGTTTGAAAACATTCTCCTATTGTTATAGTTCCCTGTAGTTAACTGTAACATAAGCAACAACCTCAAATTATTAGTAAGAACAAATTTAATCATGCATATAGCAACAATTCAACAAATACTGTTAATGATTAGCGACTGACAGGTAAGTAAACTGCTTGCAAAGATAGCCTTGCTATGCACGATCATAATTATTTGCATGCACCAGTTTGACCTTGACAGTGAGGAGTACAAACTATCAGGTTGGCACTGACCTCTCATAGTCCACATGTTTCTGTTGCTTATGTGGAAGGAGAATATCTTCTCCAGGGGTGCTAGGAACCAGGGAGTTTAGGTAATGATTAGCAACAAGGCAAACTATGAATGATCAAAGCCAGAGCTAGAAGAAACAACATAAACATTATATTTACATCCTGGGCAACATAGTGAGACTCTGTCTCTACAAAAAAAAAAAAAAAAAAGGAGAAGTTAGCCAGAAGTAGTGGTGCATACCTGCTGTTCCAGCTACTTCTTAAGCTGAAGCGGGAGGGTTGCTTGAGCCCAGGAGGTTAAAGACGCAATGAGCTGTCATTGCACCACTGCACTCTAGTCTGGGTGACATAGCAAGACCCCCCCAAAAAAATTAAAATTAAAATTAAAATAGACACTACATGTAGGAAGCAATGGTAGAGTGGACAGGATTGTGATGGGCGTAAGAGAAACCTCCATCTCCCCCTAACAGCTAGACAGAGGTAATCTATAGGGGTTATTTTGGTTAATATATAGCAATTACTTCCCATGCCTGTAAATGTTATAGCTTCTGCTTTCCAGATAAAGAAATGACGCCTCAAAGGACATGTAACTTTTTCAAAAGATGCACAGTAGCCTTGTTCCTAGCCTAAGTTCCATACCTTCATTCCTAGCCTAAGTCAGAAGAGAGCTGTCATTTCCTACAGATGACTGAGTTCTGCTGGTTTAAAGTGTTGACCAATTTTTTTTCCTTATCAAGTTATTCTTGGCACTTTGATTTAACAATATCTTAACTCGTAAATCATTATCCAAAGCTGTTAGAAAATCTTGTCATAGAGCATCCAGTGAACTGCCATTGTCTCCAGTGGCAACGATATCTTTTAACATCCCTTGTAATGGTGCTTTAACAAAAACCTCTGCCTCCTAAATCCTTGCTGCCTATTTCTAACAAAACAGCCTTTCTGAGGTGGTCTCTCAATATGTTTTACAAAATTGTCTAAAATATTTCCCCCACAGTGGTGAAAGTTATAAAGCTCATTATTGACCTTCTTATTGAAAAATGGCATTATACATGTCACTTTGGAGGTTTGAATAAGTCAACAGAAATGCAAAGATAGAATTCAGGTTATAGAAAAGTGAAAGTAGTTGATTTCCTGTCTTTTGTCTTTTTTTTTTTTTAATAACTAATTCATCTTTTAAGACCATTTTTTAGTCTTTTCTCCTGCATGGTTTCTAATCCACTGTGAAAATTAAGGTTAATTCTAAGCTCTGTCTGGTGAGATAAAGAGAATGGGAGACGTGGTTTTTACTGTGTATGTGAACAACCATTTCAGTAAGAAACAGTCTGATGAACTAAAAGAGAGAGGTCAGAATGCGGCCATAGACAGAACTGGCTCAGTCCATTTAGTGATGTTCACATCAGCTATGTGCATCAGAAAAGTGAATACTGCATACCTGTCCAAATAAGTGAGTGATCACAGGCAAACACACCCAAAGAACCACCACCGAAGTCCAAAAATTAAGCACTGCATGCATCTCCAAGCACCCATGTATTTGTCCATTCTCACAATGCTATAAGTACTTATCCGAGACTAGGTAATTTATAAAGCAAAGAGGCTTAATGGACTCAGAGTTCTATGGGGCTGAGGAGGCCTTAGGAAACTTACAACCATGGCAGAAAAGGAAGCAAACACATTCTTCTTCACATGGCAGCAGCAACGAGAAGTGCAGTTTGAAGGGAGGTTAATCCCCTTATAAAACCATAAGATCTTGTGAAAACTCATTCACTATCACGAGAAAAGCGTGGAGATAACCGCCCCCATGATTAAATTACCTCCCACTGGGTCCCTTCCACAACATATGAGGATTATGGGGACTAGAATTGAAGATGAGATTTGGGTGGGGACACAGCCAAACCATGTCAACCCACCTCCATATTTCCTTCCAAGAATTACCACTACCCAATGCCAAAATAATTACATTTTAATACATAGATTGGGTTTGTCTGTTTCAAACTCTATATAAATGGAATGATGCAATATTTATTATTCTAAATGTCTTCTTTTACTTAACCTTATGTTTCTGAGATGTAGCCACATTGTTGTATAAACTGGGTAGTTTATTCATTTTTTACCTCTGTGTACTATTCTTTTGTATGAAGAATGCGGCCTTACAGAGAACTGACTCCATCGATTTAGTGATAACTGTCAACGTCAGCATTATATTGGCTCTTCAGAGGGAAATAATTGCATTAGTCACTGTGAATAGACACAAATACTAGCCTTTCTTATTTGCTTTTTCCCTTTAGTGATCAGACTAAGAAAAGAGTTAGTTGAGTGTCAATGATTCTATTCAATTAACCATCCAAAAAATGTACCACATTATAAACAAACAAACCTCTCCATTATGGAAATCTGATTAGAGAAAACAGATCGCATTTATATCCTCCTTAGCCTCTTGCCCCACCTAGTTTCAAATCACTGAGCACATCAAGTTTCAGGACTCTCCATATGAATAGGAATGAGTTGAAAATCAGGCCACGTGTAAAGCTGCAGTTTCTGGAAAAAAAAAAAAAAAAAAAGTACATCGTTGTACCTTTGCAGTATTGCCTAAAGCTAAAAGGGAAAAGAACATTCCATTCAGGCCAGAAAGGGGAAGAGAGGGAGAAAATAAATTTCCTAGAAAACTCGTAAAACTTCTGGTTTCCTTAGGTCTGAAATGCAAATAAGATTTTATTTCCTGCAAAAATCAGCCCTTAGGTCCATAGCGTATATGGTGACAGGTGATTGGTTTCATCAAGTAGCATTAAAAAGTTATGTTTTTGTTGATGTGTGACATTGAATCAAGTGCACACAGCATACCTACACAGGTAAGTGAGTGATCACAAGGTAAACACACCGACAGAACCACCACGAAAGTCAAAAAAGGAAGCACTGCATGCATCTCAAAGCACACTCCCATAGTCCTTTCCAATAATTACCACTCCCCATGCCAAAATAATTACATCCTGGTTTGTTTGTTTTCAAACTCTATATAAATGGAATAACACAGTATTTATTATTTTGTCTAGCTTCTTTCACTTAACATTATGTTAGTGAGACCTAGCCACACTGTTGAATAGACTGGGTAGTTTATTCATTTTTATCTCTATATACTATTCTGTTGTATGATGACACCTCAATTTATTTATTCGTTCTACCGTTGACAAATCTCTAGGTTGTTTTCCTGTTCTTGGCTTTTATGTATAGTGATTATATTAGGCCATTCTTGCATTGCTATGAAGAAATATTAAAAAGTAATTTATAAAGACTGGATAATTTACAAAGAAATATGAAATATTAAGAAGTAATTTATAAAGACTGGTCATTTATAAAGAAAAGAGGTTTAATTGGCTCACAGTTCTTCAGGTTGTACAGGACACATGGTGCCGGCATCTGCTCGGCTTCTGGGGAGGCCTCAGGAAACTTACAATCATGGCAGAAGATGAAGGGGAAGCTGGCATGTCGCATGGCTGAAGTAACAATAAAGAGAGAGACGGGAGGTGCTTTCAAACAGTCAAATCTCCTGAGACCTCACTCACTATCATGAGAGCAGCACCAAGAGGATGGTGCTAAACCATTCATGAGAAATCTGCCCCCATAGTCCAATCACCTCCCACCTGGCCCCTTCTCCAACATTAGGATTACAATTTGACATGGGATATGGGCAGGGACACAGATCCAAACCATAGCACTGATGCTATGAACATTTTGAACCAATCTTTTGGCACACATAAACACACATTTCTATCTGGTATATACTGAGGAGTGGAATCTTTGAAGAATGGTCAACTTCTTCAAGCATCTTCTATGGTCAGCTTTTTAAGACACAGCCAAATAATTTTCCAAAGGCTGTGCTCCCTTTCTGGTAACTCCCATCCCTCCAACAATGTACGTGAAGTCCGATTTTTCTGTATCTTTGCTAACACTAGATGATGTCAATCTTTCTCATTTTAGTCATTTTGGTGGTGGTGTAGATGTCTCCCTCCTTGTGATTTTAATGCGAATTTCTCCAATACTTGATGAGTTTCAGTACCATTTTCACGTGTTGTATTAGACCATTCTTGCATTGCTGTAAAGAAATACCTGAGACTGGGTAAAGTCACTGCAGCCTTGATGTTCTGGGCTTAAGCGATTCCCCCATCTCTAGAGTAAGTAACTAGGACTACAGGAGTGTGCCACCACATCCAGCTAATTTTTTAATTCTTTTTGTGGAGGCAAGTTCTTGCTGTGTTGTCCAGGCTGCTCTCAAAATCCTGGACTCAAGTGATCCTCCCACTTCAGCCTCCCAAAATACTGGGATTACAGGTGTGAGCCACTGCCACCTGGCTTAATTAATTCCTTTCTCTTAAGGCTTTCCCTCTAATAAAATACACTAATACTTTTTAAACAGAACCAGTATCAGTCACTTATAACTTAGTACGATTAAGCTATAAAATTCATCTCATTTATATGATGTTAGGAATAACAAAAATTTACTGTGTACCTATTAAGGGAAGAAAAGCAGACCAAAAGGCAAGTTGGAGAAAATAAAAGATAATTTCAGCCTACTTCAATAATGGGCAAATTGCCAAATTTTGCAACATACTACTGGGTAAAAGAGATTAAATCATTAATTCTATAGCACTTAAAATAATATGAGTAAGAACTATTAGAATAATGAAGATAACAATTCAATAAGCACTGTTCATTGTTAAATACTGACAGGTGAGAATTCATTGCCTTCAGAACTCATCTGACTATAGCTCATAACTTTGCTTCCACAGAGGAACAAAAATCTCACACAACTTTTCACACGAGCATAGATTGCCATATATAAAATAAGAATGGCATTATAAAGTGGGGTATAGGGATAATATAGGAGTAATTAATTGGATTTATTTTAAACTGTATGTCTTCACTAGTTTATATGATTCTAATGAAAAATGAATCATGATTTTATGTAAACTTCCTGATAATATTCAGTTTGGACCTCTATTACATTACATTTTCTTAGCCCAATTATTTTCATAAATGCTTCATTTAAATAAAATATGATTCCTTAATGAAGAAAATCTGAGTAAACTATTATATTTTTATATGAACGAAATGAATAAGCATTGGCAAAGAAAGCATAAATTATTAATTCAAGGTTACACATACTTTTCATGGCTACATTCACTAATACATAAAGTCTTTCAAAAAATATTTTTATTGTTCTGTTAAAAAATAAACCCTTTGGTTTTATGACCAGATTAAAAATTGATCAGCTTTTGCTCTGGAAAATAATAAAATCTGTAGCAAGGCTAAACGATTGATTTGTGGTGACTGTTACAGACAATGAATGTAGAGATGAAATAAGAGATGTTTTTTCTTTCTTCATCTATATTCAAATCTACCCTTTATGTGAAAGTTGAGTGAGGTTCATTAGTGTTATGTTTACAGGTGCTAGATTATATATGAATTATATATGATTGCCAAGAATTTCCCATTTAGGGCTTGCATTTGCACCTGGAGACTTTTATCTATTTTTTAAATTAACCCTAAAATGCATTTCACTCTCAACTCCACCAGTGAATTTTTAAAAATGGATATTGGCAGAGGAGGAATAGCAGGGGTGATAGAGATTAATTCCAGTAAAGAGTGGGCTTTAAATAAACAGAAAACAGTAATGTGAGGAAATATACAACCACCATCTTATTTGCTGTATCCCACTCTGGAGAAACTCCTTTCTTATCAATACATGTTGTTGTAAAATAATCTTGCAGACTTAAATTTCAGAAGACGGGGGCTTTTGTGCATCCACCCAGTTCAAAATTGCTTTCAAGGGAGCTGGCATGCTGAGGCAATTTTCCAGGCAATAAGTTGGAATTTCCCAATTTCACCTACAGGAGAAAACAGAAATACTTGAAATCTATTACGTCTTGCTCAAGTTGGTGATGGAGTGAGCTCTCTGATTTACAAAGTCCCCTGTCTGGAAACTCTAGTCATGCCATTCTATTTTTTACTTCAGGATTTTTTAACCCAATGGCTATTTTTAAGACCTATCATTGGAAATAAAGAAAGACGGAAATACATTCGGGCAAAGAACAAGGAAGGGAGGCATTGACAGACATGAAGAAAAGTGTTCACACTTTAGAAAAGATTAACAGGAATGAGGCAAAAGTCCATTTCTAAGGAGTTAACTTCCAGCTGTGGCCAGGAAGATCGCTGGATGTCTGCAGAATGCCCTACAGTGTTCTTGTGAAAAACTGTACAAGGCTATCTTGTTGGAGCCACATAACCATGGCCATGAGGGAGGAGTGGTGAATACCAAGTTTTTGGTTTTTTTGTTTTTTTGTTTTTGAGACGGAGTCTCGCTCTGTGGCCCGGGCTGGAGTGCAGTGGCCGGATCTCAGCTCACTGCAAGCTCCGCCTCCCGGGTTTACGCCATTCTCCTGCCTCAGCCTCCTGAGTAGCTGGGACTACAGGCGCCTGCCACCTCGCCTAGCTAGGTTTTTTTGTATTTTTTAGTAGAGACGGGGTTTCACCGTGTTAGCCAGGATGGTCTCGATCTCCTGACCTTGTGATCTGCCCGTCTCGGCCTCCCAAAGTGCTGGGATTACAGTCTTGAGCCACCACGCCCGGCCCCAAGTTTTAAATGAGTTTTGCAGATTAAATAAATGAAAGATATCTGACATTTTCATCTTCAACCAATCAAGTAGTCTCTTTCAGAGGCCATGTTTAGTCCTGAGAGATGAAAAAGATAATAATTCCTGGTGGTATTAGCATATAATGAGCAGTGAGGAAGACGAGAGATCACTTTTGTCACCATCTTGGTTTTGGTGGGTTTTGGCGGCCTTCTTTACTGCAACAGTTCAGGTTTGGTCCCCACGTGAGAACCATTCATCTACATGGTTGATGAAGAAAACAGGTCAAAAATCAGTAGCTTATGGGCCAGTTCTTCTTCAATAAAGTGCTGATATTTCTGTTCTTTTCATATTATTTTCAAATGTGCTTGTGCTACACATACTTTCTTCTTTAATCAAATGAGAAGGATGTGGAATATGACAATGGAAGAGTAGACTAATAAAACAATGCACCATACAACACAAAAATAATTAAAAATAGACACGGTGTTTACTCAGTAAAGAATAATTAAATGCTTACTTGAAACAGGTGCCTTGTATGGTAGGAGACACCTGGAAAATGATCAGTTAAGACCTGTATTCCTACAAGTTCTTTTCCTTGAGTCCTGTTAAAAGAGTTTTTGTGATGTTAGAAGTTGAAAAGGAAATACAGCATTTCCCTCCATGTCTGAGTACTTCTCTAGATATATAATGCTGCCATGAATATTTTTTCAAGTCTAGACTCAGTTCCAGTAGGTCAGTTCCTGGTATCTCACACTCTCCTAGAGTCTCCAAATAATGAAAATAATCTTTTAAAACTGAAATGATGACCCTGTTTCTAAAACACCTACTCTATGCCAGGAAATGTGTTATGGACTTTATGTAAAATCTGTTTTATTCAGATAACCTTTAAAATAATCCTGCATGGTATGGATCATTTATTGTGTCTTTACAGAAGGGAAATCTGAATGGAAAATAATTTAATGTATCTAAACTTCCAAGAAAGGGCTAAAGAATCTGAACTCAGTCTATCTTAGGCAAAACTGAAGCTCTTTTAACTTGTCTGCCTCTAATGGATTCACAATTAGGTACCCAGTGATATGACCTGGCTCTGTGTTCCCACGCAAACTTCATCTTGAATTGCAATCTGAATTGTAATCACCACCTGTTGGGGGAGGGACCTTGCGAGAGGTGATTAGATCATGGGGGCAGTTTCCCCATGTTCTTCCTGTGATAGTGAGTGAGCTCTCATGAGATCTGATGGTTTTATAAGGGGCTTTTCTCTACTTCACTCCGCACTTCTTCCTGCCACCAAGTGAAGAGGACACGTTTGCTTCCCTTTCCGACATGATTATAAGTTTCCTGAGGCCTCCCAACTTGGGGAACTGTGAGTCAGTGAAACCTCTTCCCTTTATAAATTACCCAGCCTTGGAAGTTCTTCACAGCAGTGTGAGAACAGACAAATACACCAAGGAAGACTGAAAACAAATTTTCTTCTTCCCTTTTCCTTTTCAACACAGTCATGACATTATATTGCAATGATAGGAGAGAAGGCATGATTTAAAACAATGGTTCTCAAACTTGAACATGCATCAGAAACAGTGAGAATGGGAGTCCACAAGCTTTTTCTGTAAAAAGCCAGACAGTAAGTATTTCTCATTTTGCAGTTCATATAGTCTCTATCACAATTATTCAACTGTGCTCTTGTAGCACTAGAGCAGTCACAGCTAATACAAAGTGAATGAGTGATTGTATTCCAACAAACCTTTATTCATGGACATGAAATTTGAATTTCGTATAATTTCCATGTGTTATGAATTATTCTTCTTCTTTGTAATTTTCCCCAATCATTTAAAACTGTGAAAATTATTCTTAGTTCAGAGGCATGAAAAAGCAAGTGGTGGTTCTGCTACCAGAAAGGGGTCCGGATCCAGACCCCAAGAGAGGGCTCTTGGACCTCACATAAGAAAGAATTTGAGGTAAGTCCATAGAGTAAAGTGAAAACAAGTTTTTAAGAAAGTAAAGGAATAAAGAATGGATAATGCATAGGCAGAGCAGTGGCTTGAGCTGCTGGACTGAGTATACTTATAGTTATTTCTTGATTGTATGCTAAACAAGGTTTGGATTATTCATGAGTTTTCCAGGAAAGGGGTGGGCAATGCCTGGAACTGAGGGTTCCTCCCCTATTTAGACCATATAGGGTAACTTCCTGATGTTTCCATGGCATCTGTGAACTGTCGTGGCACTTGTGGTAGTGTATTTTAGCATACTAATGCATTATAATTAGCATATAATGAGCAGTGAGGAAGACGAGAGATCACTTTTGTCACCATCTTGGTTTTGGTGGGTTTTGGCGGCCTTCTTTACTGCAACAGTTCAGGTTTGGTCCCCACGTGAGAACCATTCATCTACATGGTTGATGAAGAAAACAGGTCAAAAATCAGTAGCTTATGGGCCAGTTCTTCTTCAATAAAGTGCTGATATTTCTGTTCTTTTCATATTATTTTCAAATGTGCTTGTGCTACACATACTTTCTTCTTTAATCAAATCAGTTGTCAACATTTGAAAATTTGGATATTTACATAAAATCTGAAGTTTTTGGACTTTTCTTGAAAAATACAGAGAACAAGCAATATAAAAGCTGCTTTCCTGCCTGGTAATCCTTGCTCCACTCAGGAAGCGCTGATGCCCCATATGAAGAGCCGTGGTCTTTTCCTAGTTGGTCATTGTATTACTTCATTCTTATACTGCTAAAAAGAACTTACCTGAGACAGGGTAATTTTGAAGAAAAGAGGTTTGATTGACTCACAGTTATGCAGGCTGAGCAGGAAGCATAGCTGGTAGGCCTCAGGAAACTTACAGTAATGGCAGAGGCAAAGGAAAAGCAAGCACATCTCACCATGGCACAGGAGGGGAGAGAGCGAAGGGAGTCAGTGTGACACAATTTTAAACAACCAGACCTTGTGAGAACTCACTATTATGAGAACAGCAAGGGGGAAATCCAGCCTCATGATCCAATCACCTCCCAGCAGGTCCCTCCCCCAATGCTAGGGATTACAATTCAACATGAGATTTGGGTGGGGACACAGAGCCAAACCATATCAGTCATTCTCGTCCTTTATTTATCTGACCTCTGTGGTTTTCCTTCACCATTCCTAAAGTACACTAATAGAGAAGGAACACTTTACTGTACATCAGAGAACTTATTAAATAACACATCATTTGTGCCAGGCATGGAGTCATATATCATATAGATGTATACAGATGACCCTAGAACAATGTAGGTTTGAGCTACATGGGTCCACTTATACACAGATTTTTTTCAATAAATATGTTGGAATTTTTTTTTGGAGATTTGTGACAATTTTAAAAAACTCACAGATAAATTGCATGGCCTAGAAATATTGAAAAAAATAGGAAAAAGACCTGTCATTAATGCATAAAATATATTCATGTCATGAATGCATAAAACACAAATATTTGTTAACACATATGCATAACACGTACATATGATGAACAGTTGGCTAACACATACATGTGTGTATAACATAAACAGTTAACACATATGTATGTATTAACCAACTGTTTAGTTATAAACATACATATGATAAACAGTCGGTTAACACATATGGATATGTTATCAGTGAGACTTCTGGGCAACAGGAGGCTGCAAGTAGTTAAGTTTTTGGGGGAAGTCAGAAGTTATATGTGGATTTTCAACTGTGCACAAGGTCAGCACCCCTAACACTTGGATTGTTCATGGGTCAGTTGTATATAATTGTATTCATTTACACATTGGCCAGCTGTGTAGGCATAGTGTCTTAGTCTGTTCCTGCCACTATAACAAAATACCTTAGGTTGGGTAATGTATAAAGAACAGAAACTTATTTCATACAGTTCTGGAAGCTGTGCAGTCCAAGGTCGAGGCACCTGCATGTGGTGTCTACTGATAGCCTTCTTGCTATGTCCTCTCATAGCAAGACAGAACAAACTCACTCCCTCAAGCCATTTTATAAGGGTCATGGTCCAATCAGTGATGCTCCACCCTCATGACCTAAGGCTCCACCCCTTAATACTATCACGTGACCAATTATATTTCGACATGTGAATTTGGAGGAACACATGAAGACCCTCGTACATTTGCTACTTCCACTTTCTAGGTACAAAAAGAGAATTACAATGTTAAATAAATTGCCTAAGATTACACAGTTCACATGTAAGAAAGACAACTGAATGCCAGATCTGTCTTACTCTACATTGCATGGCCTCTTCTCTACATATTAAGCCTCTCACCTCTCAAGCACAGAGCAAAGGAAATATCTCCTACAGCAACTGCTAAATCAAAACATGAAAAGTTTGCTTTGTAGATGTGCAATAAAATATACGGCAGCAGGTTGTTTACCAGAAATGAATATCAAATTTTATAAATTTTGTATCACTTATAGTTTCATGGCTTTTTAAACATGCAGCAGTAGCTTTTCTTAAAAAATGCTTTCCTTTGCAAACCTTGCATAATATTTTATTCCCCAACACATAATTGCATACCAATCAGTTTTAGTTTTTATTCTTCAGCAGGCAATATTTATTTAAAATATTTCTGATTTGAGTCTTCAAAAAACAAGCTACGTCTTGAGTAGGAGAATCAGAATTGATGTTGTTGTTAAAGACTGGCTATGCTATTTGGAATTGCCATGGGGGACTGGTTCAAAGGTTATATGTCAAAACCACTTCAGAAATTTATAAACTTCAGCAATATTATATATTTATGGAAAAATCAGCATGATTAACAGTTGTTTTAATCTATGTGATGTTATAAAAGTACACATGGCATGCACTACATTGCAATATATATAGATGACAAAGCAATATATGCTAGGGGAAGTTTTTGTAAGTATATAAACTAATATATTTTATGAAATATAAAATAATATTGCTATAATTTTGATATTATATATTGTATTTATATATTTTATATTATAATTTTATATATTAATATATAAAATATATATTAAAACTTGTGATATATATTAAAACTTATTTTTTAATCCATACAATGTTATAAAAGTGTATCTAAAGCATGCTCTTTGTAGTACAAAGAAATATATATAAATGTAAGTATACATAAAAATGAGTACATATATACAGTTACTATATATGGTATAAATATATATTGTGTAAGTAAATATATATGTATACAGTAACTATATATGTATATATAGTCATGCTTTGCTTAACAATGGGACTACGTTCTGAGAAATGGGTCATTAGATTTTGTCATTGTGCCCATCACAATGTCCTTACACAAACCCAGAAGGTGTAGTTACTACACACCTAGACTGTATGGTACAGCCTACTGCTCCTAGACTGCAAACCTCCACAGCATATTACTGTACTGAATATTGTAGGCAATTGTAACACAATGATATTTATGTATCTAAACATATCTAAACCCAGAAAAGGTATAGTTAAAACATGATATTATAACCTTATGGGGCCATGATCATCTATACAGTCTATTGTTGACTGAAATATTATATGCTGCATGACTGTATATTTATATTTATATGTATATATACATAAAACAAAGAGTACATTTTAGATCTATTTTTATGACATACAAATTTAAACTGTTGATGAAGAGAGTCAAACTCTGTAAAATATTTGAAGAGATTTATTCTGAGCCAAATATGAATGATGTGGCCTGTGACACAGCCTTCAGGAGGACATGAGAACATGTGCCCAAAATTGTCGGGGCACATCTTGGTTTTACATTTCAGGGGGACATGAGACATCAATCAAATACGTTTAAGATATACATTCGTTTGGTCCAGAAAGGTGGGACAACTCAAAGTTGTGGGGGCGGGGGGGGAAGGGGGGCACCTTCCAGGTTATAGGTAGATTTAAAAGTTTTATTATCAATAGAAAGGAAGGAATGTCTGGGTTAGGATAAGAGATTGTGGAGAACAAAGTTTCATTCTGCAGATGAAGCCTCCAGGTAGCAGGCTTCAGAGAGAATAGACTGTATATGTTTCTTATCAGACTTAAGGTCTCTTGGATGTTAAATGCTGGTCGGCTTTTCCTGAATTCCAAAAGGGAGAAAGGCATAATGAGGGATGTTCGACCCCCACTTCCGGTCATTTAACAGGGACCAGTCTTTCAGGTTAAATTTTGGAGTGCTCTGGCCCAGAGGAGGAAGTTCGTGTCATGGTTGGGGAGAGGGGGCTTAATTTTGATGTAAACCACAATTGTTCACAATTGTTTTCAACGTGTGAATTTAGGGTAGCACATGAAGACCCTAGTATATTTGCTACCTCCATTTTCTAGGCACAAAAGGAGAATTACAAAGGTTAAATAAATTGCCTAAAATTACACAGCTCATATGTAGGAAAGACAATTTAATACCAGATCACACAGATCAGGTATTCAATTTTAATCTACAATATGCATACAATATATAAATATATATCATATAAAAATGTATTTGTATCTAAATCGATATTTTATATTATATATATACATATGTGTGTGTACACATCTATATATATATATTTCACACATGTAAGACATTCTTATCACAACTCGTACTGATTACGAGAACCATGATCCCTGGATGTTACTCTATGTTCAGTTATTTAATTAATTTTCAAGAGCTATATTTTTCCGTTCTGTGGTCGCACAGTGTACGTGTGTATGTGTGTGCGTGTGTGTTTGTGTGCGCATGTGCACTATTTCTCTGGAACCCTTTCAGCGGTTTTCCCACAAGATTCAGAGTTACACAAAGTTGTGGCCATGGGATGTTCGTTGTTGCCCCTCCAGTATTGATCCCAGCCCCTAGAATGTACTCTGTGCTCCTTGCATGCTCAATAAATGCACAATGATGTCGCCCCTCTAAGGCGTAGTCAGCAGTTTTGCAGCTATTGTGTGCAGCGAAAGCACCAAAACCTGCAGAAAAGCCTTTTAACCCGAAATGACTGTTATTTGGGTTAGAAACAAAAAGAGAAAATCCTGTCTATGAACACTTTAACGCTAAGATGATTATCCAGAGGAAAACTGAAGCGCTGAATTCACATTTAATGTATTTTCCAGTATAGTTTATATATAAAAAGAACATTTTAATTTGTATGAAACTTTTCTTTTTTTTTCTTTTCTTTTTGAGTACCTTTTGCCCCTTTAGAGTCCTGACTTTGACCGCATTGTGGGAGCTCAATCTGTTCACTGAGTTGACAGATCAAAAGACCTAGGAATTTTTTCCAGAAATCCTGGCATTGTTAACTACACTCCCGCCTGCCATGTTTGTCTGTAAAAGAACAGGAAACTGCTTTGAGGAGATGCAAAAGGAGATAAATGTGAATGACACCGTTAACATTTAAAATAAAAGGAAAAGCCAGTAGAGACCAGGAATGGAAATGATTGTCTTTTCCTCTGCTGGTTAAATGAAGAACCTTGTCCGTGCTCCTTTTGTGATTTAAATGTAATTTCTCTTTTATTTAATCTTTGGAGGGACTTTTGTTTGTCTATATGGAAAGCATAAGTTCTCTCTTCAGTTTTCAGGGCTGTGGATGGACTTAGGAGTGGCAATAAATGATTGCAAATGGATTCTTGGTGGGTAAAGTATTATTAGCGCAGTGGCTCAGTAGTGCTGAAAACAAAGATTTTAAAAATTCAAGCAGGCTGAAGTGGAGAAAAATACACTTAATCAAATTCACAATGTCTAAGTAGTATATAATAATGCTATATTTTTAGAGAATAAAAAGCACTATCTTTTTAAAAGGAAAGTTAAAACTTTTGCTCTGAACACATATATAAATACTGAAAGTAACTGTCATTTAATCTAAACCTTGGTTAACATAGGCCAGACATTTTACTGCATGACAAAACCCAAAGGCCTTCAGTGAAAACGCTACATTGTTTTGTTTTATTTTTTTCCCTTGGTGCATTGAAAGATGCTTTACAGTTTTCCCTGAACATGTTCTCCTGTCAGATTTGCCCCAAAGTGTTCAACCAACTCATTTCATGCTTACCCAGCGTTTCCTGATTGGATAAGTATTAGGAGAAGCTAACCCAAGTGCTCAATTTAGCATGCAAAAAAATCACCTTGGTAATTTGAGCCTGAGATGGCAAGAACAAAGCAGTTGTTTGGCTGAATTTATTACATTGAAACTCATTTTTAATGTTACTTTACATTTTTCTTTAAGACTAGAGAACATAGATTGTACAATTCTGATTCTTTGGAAAATGTTGTCGCTTCTTTTATGCCTAGGACATCGTTAATTTTTCTAAAATGTATATCTTAAAAAGATTGTGGATGGAAAATTCAGTGTATATTTCATCCTTATTAATCGTATTGTTCAAAATGTAACATCTCTACTTCTGAAACCGCCTTTGCAAAATTATAACTGAGGAAATTATGACACTAAAGAAATCACACCTAACAGACTCCATCTTGCTTCTAACCTTTACGTTGTCTTCGTTTATTCCTGGGCATAGGCGGAATTAACTTTGGAAAGGAATTCAGTTCATGGTTTGATTCTGAAACAAAATTGACAATAGCCCTTTCCCAAAAAGACCCCCTTCTTGTCTGGGGACCAGTCTGCCTTTGCAGAAGTAACAAATTAGCTACGAGATTAGAAATTACAGTTTAGGGATCATGTAGCCTCTGGCTCTAAGAGTCTGAACCTCCCTAAATTGCTCCTGGGAATAACATCACTGTCGTAAAACTTAAGATCGGTGCTCTGCTCCCCGAATGCTCAGGGAGACTGATTTGAGTAATAATAGAACTCCGGTCTCCCACACAGCCAGCTCTGTGTGAATTACTCTTTCTCCATTGCATTTCCACTGTCTTGATAAATCGGCTCTGTCTAAACAGCGGGCAAGGTGAACCCATTGTGTGGTTGAACTTCTTTATTTATTATTATTTGCCAGTTTGGTCTCTTCAATTTCCAAACTTAAATTCCTTATAGACAAAATTTTTCCTGAAGCTTTGTCAGTCATACTTGATATGGTTTGATGCTATATTGTTTGGTTTCACATGTTTTCATAATGGGCAAACTTTCTTATTCTATAATTGTCTTATCTAGAATATAGCATCGTCCTTGAACCCTTAATTATAAATTGTTCATCTAAATTCTATATAGTCAGGCAATAAAATTGCTACCCCAAAGCAGAATTAAACATAAAAGAAAAAAAGACATATTAGACTTTATCAAAGGTAAATTCTTTACTTATGAAAGCATAGTTAGTAAACAATTGTAAACAATTTATTATAAAAACTTATAAAAGTAAGCCAAAGACTGAGAGGCAAATAGCTGCAATACATATCTATGATAAAAGACTTCAATGTAGAATATTTAAGAAACTAAAACATCGATAACAAAAAGAAAAGGAATCCACTGAAAAATGAGAAAATGTTTACTAAAGAAAATATAGAAATGGCCAATAAATACAAAAAAAAGATGCTCAACATGATTAGTCATCAGAGTATACAAATTAAAACCATGAAAACATCACTTCCCACCAACTGCAAGAATTGAAATTTTAAGAAATGGCAGTTGCATAGATTGGTACTTTCCCGTATTGCTGATGGAAACCAGCATTTTCTTATAAAACCACACATACTGACCCCATAATCTATACTTCCATGCTTAGTATTGACCCAAGAGAAATGATATTTTTGTGTCCACAAAAATACTTCAGCACGAATATTCATAAAAACGTTATTTCTAATAACCAAAGACTGTAAATAATGCAAATGCCATCAACAGAAGAATGGTGGTATACTCATACAATGGAATATTACTCAGCACTGAAAAAGAGGAAACCACTGATGTGTGGAATAATATAGAAGGTGAAATATGGTCCTATTCGGTGCATATGAACTTCAAGGAAAAGAATCTAATCTATGGTGATGAAAATGAGAAAACTTGATACCTATATTGGGTGGTAGAGATACACTGGAAGTAACCATAAGGGAACTTTCTTATGGTCATGGAAATGTTCTACATTTTAGTTAAAATGCTGGTTACATGAAAGTAAGCATTTATCAAAACGCATCAAATCGTACACTTAAGATTTGTGCATTTCATAGAATGTAAATTTTAATATATTTAGACACAAAAGAAATGTGAAATGTGAGGAAAGCATATAAAATAAACTTATTTCTTATATAAAATAAACAAATTTCTCAAATGCATGAAAGCTAATTATCTCATTAAGATTATTAACTATTTTAAGAATAAAGAACAAAATGTACTTATGTTTTATTTAAAAATTCCTTAAGTAATTAAAGGGTTAAAAAGTCAAGAACAAAACAAGATATTCATTATCATCATTATTATTTGACATCATTTTGCCATTTTATCCCAAAACAAAATTTTTCTCCAACTAGGCCAGGCCTGGTGGCTCAAGCCTATAATCCCAGCATTTTGAGAGGCTGAGGCAGGAGGATCACCTGAGCCCAGGAGTTTAAAACCAGCCTGAGACTCTATCTCTACAAAAAGAAAAAAAATCCCCCATCTATAAATATATTATGATTGAAAAAACATGATTGACAATGATGAAGCTGACCAACTTGTTTACTCAAAACCAGGAATACGAATTTATCTAGAAATTTCCCTCCAGACAAAAAAAAAATGCAGTTTTCCCATTGAAGAGTGATGATTATTTTTGTTTAAGGATATCAGTGAGTCATGCACACTATAAAAGAAGTATTATCAGAGTAGTTGTAGGTTGTAGATGTAAAATATGGAGTTATCATTTAACCTGTGTTCCCTTGGACTGCATAGTGGGACTGATGGAGAAAGACTGCAAAGATTCCCTTTATGGAATCAGCATAAACATGTTCCCCTGTTCAGGACTATCTACAACTTATTTCTTCTGCACCAAAAAGAATAGCTTTTTCAACTTCAGTTAGGAGAAAAGGGTCGAGTGATGCTAAGAAGAAAAAGCAATAACAATGATCCCCTGCACCCTCTTGACTTACATAATCCACCAAAAGCAAACTCGGCAGGAGGTACAGCGAGCAAGTGGAGGCAACCTTGAATAAGGAGGCTTCCAGGATTCAGGAGGATTAACATATCAGCACTCAGATCTTTGAGTTCTATGCTACTTCTAACCTTGTTAGAAAGTGTTTGCAAATTCTGTCATTTCCTTGGTCTACACAGTTACAGAACAAATGATGTTTTCTGTATGTAAAAAGTGTGCATCACTTTCTTTTTCTCTGTATCTCTCTGTTCTTTTCTCCTTTGGAGAGGGGAGATTTTGGCCTGGAAACAAATTAAAGATACAAAGTCTAAATGGATTGTTTCTTTAAAGTTCAATTAAGCCTGAGAAAGCATTTTTTACAACTCTAAAAGTTCAAGATACAAGTATAATAAAAACACATTGCACTGGAAGTTAGAGAATAAAAATTTTGGGTTTTGCTTGCTTTTATGTTTTTTAACTCTATTTGCTATTGGGTAAGTTCTTAACTCTGCAGACACTCATGATAATAAGTCTCACTGTATTTATTGAGAGTCATGTTGCAAGCATTCTGAAAATATATATATATATATATATATATATATATATATATATATATATATATTTATGTATCTTTTTTTTTTTTTTTTTTTTTTTTTTTTTTTTTTTTTTTTTGAGATGGAGTCTTGCTCTTTTGCCCAGGCTGGATTGCAGTGGCGCGATCTCTGCTCACTGAAAGCTCTGCCTCCCAGATTCACACCATTCTCCTGCCTCAGCCTCCGAGTAGCTGGGATTACAGGTGCCAGCCACCACTCCCGGCTAATTTTTTGTATTTTTAGTAGAGACTGGGTTTCACTGTGTTAGCCAGGATGGTCTTGATCTCCTGACCTGGTGATCCACTCACCTTGGCTTCTCAAAGTGGTGGGATTACAGGTGTGAGCCACCACACCCGGCCTGAAAATATTTTTACATATATAGATATGAAAGTATATTGTGGAGAGCTGAAGTTTTGGAATTAGATAGATAGATAGATGATTGATAGGATGGAGAGATAGATACATGGTTGATAGACAGAGATGTTAGATAATAGATGATAGATGAATGGTAGAGATAGGTGATAGAGAGATAGAGAGACATGATTGATAGATAGATGATAGAGATAGATGATAGAGAGATAGACGATAGATGATAGAGATAGATGATAAATGATAGAGATAGACGATTGATAGGAACAGATGATAAGTAGATATAGATATTGATAGATATAGGTGATACATAATAGATGATACACAGATAATATATGATAGATATAGATGACTAACATAAATGATAAGTAATAATAGATGATAGATAGATACATAGATAGATACATAGATACCTAGATAGATACATAGATAGTGAAGGGGATTAGAATGTGCTACCCCAAATGTGCCATTTTGGCATAAGGATTATTTTTTAGCTAAATTTACCTGATAAGCAACAGATACGGAAAGAACTCTCTGCTCTCCCTCTTAAAATCATGGCATAAATCTCACTTTTTAAAGTTGATGTAAATTTCTATTTGTAAAGGTGTTCCCCTTTCCCATAAGTGGTTTAGTAAGGTGTAATAAACCTTACTAAACAATTCTTAACTACCATATATTTCCTAATCACCTTCCCACAATTTATTGTCCCAAGAAGCCCAAATCCCCTCCCCACCCCTCCTCCCCCTTTTGTTTTTGTCTAGTCATTTCTTCACAATTCATCACCTCTTGTGAAAGTGGTAGATAAGCCCTGGGGTGGTAGATAAGCCCTGGGGTCTAACTACCTCTTTCAGTTTGTAACCTCTTTTCTTTGGGTCCTCATACACATAAAAAAATAACATTAATAAAGAAACATATGCCTTTTAAAATTTATATTTTGTCTATTTATTTCACAGGCCCCAGTCACAGAACCAAAGAGATAGAAGAAAAGTTTTTTGCCTTCCTTACCATTAATATGCAGAAGACAGATAGATGATTGATAGAGAGAGAGATAGAGATAGATAGATAGATAGATAGATAGATAGAGAGATAGATAAATGGATAAGCAGACAAGGTAGAAACAAAGAAGGATGGATAGATGTAAGGATGGATGGATGGATGGATGGATGGATGGATGGATGGATGGATGCTTAGGCAGATAGATATGTAGAGAAAGGTGATAAATAAAAAGATTCCAAGTTCTATCTTCACCAGAGTGTTACTTAGAGGACTAAATAAGATAATCTATATCAATATCTATTATTGTCTGCTGTATAAATTTTATTACTATTTTTTATGTTCTCCTACATTATTATTTCTGAATGAACATTTCCACTTATTGAAACATTTCCTTTTTAAAGCAATAAATCTTGTGCGGTGAATGCAGTAAAAAAGCACTGGGAAGAGAATGTATTTTTAAAACTTTGAATTCCCCATAACTCTTATCAATAAAGTTGCCTTCTTTGGGGTCTTCAGTCCACTCTGCTTCCTACAGAGTTTAGATTCCAATGGCCATTGTCTTTAAGAATATTCTCAGTTCAACTAGTCAGCCATCTCCAAGAACCCTCATTGCAAGCACTGCTGGGGTAAAAACAGGCACTAAACTTATCTGTTATTACTGCCATCAATATAAAATCCAACAGGAATGAGTCCTTGGAGTTGTTGATGATGGCTCACATCTGTAATCCCAACACTTTGGGAGGCTGAGGCAGGTGGATCGCTTGAGCTTAGGAGTTCAAAACCAGTCTTGGCAAGACCCTGTCTCTACAAAAAACAAAAATTAGCCAGGCATGGTGGTGCGTACCTGTAGTCCCAGTTACTAGGGAGGCTGAGGTGGGAGGATCACATGAGCTCAGGAGGTCAAAGTTGCAGCAAGTTATGATCACACCACTGTGCTCCAGCCTGGGTGACAGAGTGAGACCCTGTCAAAAAAAAAAAAAGAAAAAAAAAAAAAAAAAAAAAAAAATGGGAGTGGAGTGGGGAGGGAAATGAGTCCTTGGACCAGATGTTAAAATATCTGGGCTCTAGGCTGTAGTTCTGTTTTGGGTCCACCATCGACTAGCAATTACTTTGGGAAAATCTCTTTATATTGTTTATATCTCAGTCTTCTCTATACCAAACCTTGTTACCTTGCCCCTACTGCTAATGGAGACAGAATAAACGTCATGAGATTAAATTACAGCATCTTATGTTTTCTAAAAGCAAGAGAGATGAACATTGGCCTAGAGATATATAGTGGCTCCCTATTCCTGGCTGCCTGACTATGTTCTATCCCAGGACACCATTATGCACCAACTCTGGTAATCCCATCTCTTCTGCCATGCATAGCTCACTGCAAGGATGGGTTCACCCATGCTAAATTGGGCCAGTGAGTGGCAAAAAGACATTTACGGGATGGGGCTCCTGGGAAACAGGCCAGTCAACTCTCCTTCTGTCAAAATGCAGATGAGGAAGGCCTGGTTGCTGTCACAACTGCCTATGGCTATGATGACGCTGATGCTATAAAAGGCAATGTGAGGGGACGGCTGAGTTATTGAAGCAAACTTTTCTGAGATCTGCCCTACACCTGAATTTAGTGGTTTAAGTAGAGCTGTCTGCTTTGCAGCCTATCACCTCTCCATTCATGCTTATTATTAAAGTATCTTCAATTATTGGCCAGGCATGGTGGCTCACACCTGGAATTCCAGTACTTTGGGAGGCCCAGGTAGGCATATCACTTAAGGTCAGGAGTTTGAGATCAATCTGGCCAACATGGTGAAACTCATCTCTACTAAAAATACAAAACTTAGGCAGGCGTGGTGGTGCATGCCTGTAGTTCCAGCTACTCAGGAGGCTGAAGCAGGAGAATTGCTTGAACCCAGGAGGTGGAGGTTGCAGTGAGCCAAGATCGCGCCACTGCACTCCAGCCTGGGTGACAGAGAGAGACTCCATCTTGAAAAAATAAAAATAAAGTATCTTCACTTATTAATCGTCTGCTGCATGACTGGAACTGAAGAGTAAAAACCATGCATAAGGCACAGTCTCTCCTCCGAGATCTTACAATATTTTCTTTCTAAGTTTGTTTGTTGAAACTGCAAATTGATGGTCAGAAAAGTCACTACTTTGTAATTCAAACATCTCTCCAAAGAGGTGAATTATTTTTCTTCTTTATTCAACTGAAATTGTACATGTTATTTTGTGTCCAATATAGTCAACTGTCAAAAACCTAAGGTGATTTTCCAAGTATCTTTTCTGAAAATGTTTTGATTTGTGTGCTTACTTTTTCTTTCATCTCAAGATGGACCCACAAAGAATAAGATTTCAAAGTGTTAATCTGTATAAATATCTGTGCTATATTCTTAATGAAATAAACAAATTACAAGTATAGGACAATCCCATCCTTTAAAAATATGTATCATGTATAGAGGTACAAACTTGTTATGTGCAAGTATATAACTATGCAGTTATATAACTTTGCTCTTAATTGCATAGAAACTACTATGTTGCAAGATTATCTGGCAATGAAATTGGGGACTTTAAACAAATCACTTGATTCTTGATTCTTTTTTTCCATAGAAGCGAGTCTAACATTTGGAATAGCTTCCACCAAATTCTTATGCTGTATCCAAAAAAAAAAAAAAAAAAAAACATTTAAAAAGTACTCAGAGAATGCAATTACTTTTTCTTCTGCACAAACAGAACATAATTAATGAAATAAATATAATGCCAAATTAATGAATTCCAATAACTTCTTATTCACCTGCTTTTTTAGAGAATCGTTGCTTCTGTGCATTTACATTATAACTAGAAATGAACAACAGTTACATAATTGTCTCTTGTTCTTTTTATCTGTTTTTTACATTGCCAGTCTCTGAGATGTTCTCTAAAATCACCCACATACCAAAAACCTTCAACAGAGAAATGAGTGCTCATTAGAAATATATTGACTGCTTAGCTCTGATCATGATTCATTCAACTCTACAGATGTTCCAAATTCCATAGAGTAGATATTATGCATTAGTCAGAAGGGGCCTGCCATTTTTGTAAATAAATATAATTTTTGTGACTAATCTAATTTGAGAACATTTCTGCAGTAAGCATACTAAAATAAAATATATTCCATACTTAATTGATTTAGATCAAGAAGTGGAAACTCTAATGCCCATCATTCCCCCTCCCTTAACAAATGCTTTATAAAGTCAATCCTCTATAAATCACTGAAAAAAAAGTTTCCATTAATATTTAGCAATTGGTCACATTTGCAAATATATTCTCTCTTTAGTTTGGATTTACAGATTTCTCTTTAATTAATTTATTTTTTGAGACAGGGTCTCACTCTGTCACCCAGGCCATCACGACTTACCACACCCTCAGTCTTCGGGGCTCAAGTGATCCTCCTGCCTCAGTTCCCTGAGTAGCTGGGACCACAGGTGCACAACACTATGTCTGGCCAACTTTTGTATTTTTTCATGGAGATGGGGTCCCACCATGTTGCCCAGGCTGGTCTCATACTCCTGGGCTCAAGCAATCCTCCCACTTCGGCCTTACAGAGAGTCGGGATTATAGACGTGAGCCACTGTGCATGGCCCCTTTGTTTTAAATAGCATTAGTTTATTTCTTGGTGGATATGAAGACTAATCAAATTGTTTTCATTTATTCTACAATTAGAATTCAGAACACATTGCTTGTCTAACCAGTGATTCTCAACCTAGAGCACATCAGAATTACTTGAGGAGCTTTTAAAAATATGGCCAGGGTCATTCCCACATTTTGGAATGCTATCACTGATGTTTCAGTTTGACTTGTTTGTTGACAAGATTGTTTTCCTCTCTCGATAATACGGGCATTCACCCTTAAAACATCAGTACGTGGCTTATATCTGCTTGCTTTCTTACTTAACTACCCATTCAGTAATTTAGTTTTCTGCTTCATTTTTCTGAAGGTTACTTCATTAAGCAATGTATGCTCAGCTATTGGAAAGTTATTGACAAATACAACATAGGGAGCCCCAGAGGCTCTCACTGAACCTTTCATGTGGGAGGCAGTTTGAACCTGCAGAGAGAGGTTTAATCTAAACCATGCTCTGCCTATATTAGCAAGTGTGCCCTTGACTATTTTCCAAACTAGAAGCATGTGTGACAGTTGGGTTATAGGATGATGAAAGTATAAAGGGAAGGGTGGATTAGTCAGGGGTTTCCAGAGAGGTAGAACCACTAGGATGGATAGATGGAGATGGAGAGAGAGAGAGAGAATGATAGATAGATAGATAGATAGATAGATAGATAGATAGATAGATAGATTCGATACATTAAACAGATGAGATGGCTAGAGATAGACAGATGAGATAGACAAAGTAGATGAGAGAAAGATAGATATATGAGAGATAAGGCACACAGATGAAATAGATTAGAGACATAGATAAATGAGATAGATGAGACAAGTAGACAGATTAGATCGATACATAAATAGATTAGATACATTAACTAGAGAGATGAGATAGATAGAGGTAGAGAGATGAGATAGATGAAATAGATGAGAGAGAGATAGCTATATGAGAGATGAGGTACATAGATGAAATAGACGAGATAGATAGGATAGATAGATAGATGAGATAGGTAGATTGATAAGATTGGTTAGATAAATTAGATAAATAGATGATAGATGAAATAGAAAGAGATGAGATAGATAGATGAGATAGATTAGATAGACAGATAGATAGATTAGATTGATAGATAGATACATAGATAGATTAGATAGGTAGGTACCTATGTGGTTAGATAGATGGTAGATAGATACGAGAGATAGAGGAGATAGAGATATATAAAGAGAGATGAGATAGGTAGATTGATAAGGTAGATGGGACAGATAAATGATAGATGAAATACATAAGATAGATTCGATACATGAGAGAGAGATGAGATACATAGATGAAATAGATAAGATAGATACATGAGATAGGTAGGTAGGTAGATAGATAGATAGATAGATAGATAGATAGATAGATAGACAGACAGATAGACAGACAGAAGCAGAAATGTAGAAGGGGATTTATTATGGGAATGGGTTCACATGACGAAGGAGGCTGACAAGTCTCATGACAGGTCTTTTCCAACCTGTAGACCCATAGGAACCTACAGTGTGGCTCAGTCCAAGTCTGAAAGCCTCAGAGCAAAGCAAGCTAATGGTGTAATTCTCAGTCCCAGGCTGAGGGCCTGAGAGACCGGTGGAGCATTAATACACATCCTGGAGTCAAAACGCTGGAGAACCTGGAGTTCTGAGGTCCGAAGTCAGAATCAGAAAGGTGTCCCAGCTCTGAAAGAGAGAAGAATTCACCTGTCTTCTCACTGTTTTCCACTCAGGGCCCCAGCCAATTGGACAGCAGCCACGCACACTGAGGGAGAATTTCCCCCACTCAGTCCACCAACTCCTATGCCAATCTCCTCTGGAAACACCCTCACAGACACACCCAAAAACAATGCTTAACCAGTCATACAGGTGTCTCTTAATTCAGTCGACACCTAAAATTAACCATCACAAAGGACTTTGGTTTGTTCTGTTATTTCCTTAAATTCACTTAAATAGAATTGTGCCCCTGTGAAAGAAATTAAGAAACATTCAGTTAGAAGGCACCAATTACTATTTCAAGGTTAACTGTATATTCACACATGAAATATTGGCAAAACAGGATGAGTGCCTTCTGCAATTCCATTATTTTAATTGTCAGAGGAATACAATATCAGCATAGAACGTTCAAAACAAAACAAACAAACGACTTCAAGATTACTTAAATAATAAACAAAATGTGGTATATGTACACAATGGAATGTAATACAGCCTTAAAAGGGAAATGAAATTCTGACACATGCTACATCATGGATGAACCTAGAGGACATCACGCCATGTGAAATAAGCATCATGCCAAGTGAAACAAGCTGGACACAAAAGGACAAATATTGTATGATTTCACTTGCATGTGGTACCCAGAATAGTCAAGTTCATAGAAACAAAAAGTAGATTCATGGTTACCAAGGACTGGGGAAGTGAGAAAGGAGTGATGAGGAGCTATTGCTGAATAGTTATGGAGTTTCACTTTGGGGAAGAGAAAGAAGTTCTGGAAGTGAATGGGACTACCAATTGCTCAAGGGGAATGTATTTAAGGCCACTGAACCATGCACTTTAAAAAGGTTAAAATGAGCCAGGCTCACACCTGTAGTCACAACAACTCAGGAGGTTGAGGCAGGAGGATCTGTTGAGGCCAGGAGTTCGAGGCTGCAGTGAGCCACGATTGTGCCACTGCACTATAGCCTGGGTGATAGAGAGATACCCAGTCTTTAAAATAAGTAAATAAATAGGTTAAAATGATAAAGTTTATGTTATGCATATTTTACCACAACTTCTAAAAGATTACCACAGTAAACATCAGTCATCATATATGATAATTTTTTAAAGGATGGGTGGAATTCAATACACAAAAGAAAAGTGAGGTGCTGTGAAGGTCCAGGAGATCAGAATATGCCATACAAAATACGTCACTGTGGTGTCAGGATTATTTTGAGAAAAAGCAGACACACAATGAGGCTCTCTGCCCTTTCCCAGCGCCTAAAAGCAAAACAAATTTTGCCTTGCTTCCCCCTCTTCCCGAGCAGGGGCAAGATGGCACCAAAAAGAATCTAACAAACACACCTTACCAGATAACCCTCATCAACCATCAGCATAGCCTTTATATTCACCTTCCCACCATTTACAGCCCCTAAAAAGTCCAAAAACCCTTGTCCTTTGTTGTGTCACTTGTCTACAAGTGTATCATTCTTTGAATGGTATAAAAGCCTCCAAGTCTAGGTGCTTCCTGGGGGATGAGGAGAGATCTTTTCTTTGTGAAGCACCTCCCACCACCACCACCCACTAATGTAGCATAAAGTTTAGCATCAGGTAAAATGTGTATGCTTTTCTCCTGTTAATTTGTCTTTTGCCAGTTTGTGTTGCAAGCTCATCCACACAACCTAAGAAAGTAGAGGAGTTTTTTTCTCCCATACAAAGAGGAAGAAATCTTACTAGAGGGTTCTTTACTAGTAAAAAATTCTACTAGAGGATTCCAAGCAGTGCACCACACTCAGACCTGTGGCTGGGTGCATCATTTTACAGCAGCGGTTCCCAACCTTTATGCCACCAGGGACTGGTTTTGTGGAAGACAATTTTTCCATGGACTGCAGTGGGGATACAGGTGGATGATTTCAGGATGATTCAAGTGTATTGTATTTATTGTACACTTTCTTTATATTATTATTACATTGTAATATAAAATGAAATACAACTTATCATCATGTAGAGTCAGTGGGAGCCCTGAGCTTGCTTTCCTGCAACTAGACGGTCCCATCTGGGGGTGATGGGAGACAGTGACAGATCATCAGGCATTAGATTCTCCTAAGGAGCACACAACCTAGATCCCTCGGATGTGCAGTTCACAATAGGGTTCACACTCCTATGAGACTCTAATGCCATCGCTGATCTGACAGGAGACAGAGGTCAGGTGGTAATGCGAGTGATGGGGAGCAGCTGTAAATGCACAGGAAACTTCCCTCACTAGCCCGCCACTCATCTCCCGCTGTGCAGCCCAGTTCCTAACAGGCCACAGACTGGTCAGTGGCTGGGGCCTGGGGATCCCTGTTCTAGAGCACAAGATGGATTGCAACAGAGTAACAAGAAACATGGTTGGAAACACAATTTAATGGCAGCCTATGAAGTTGGTACTTTCTTTTATAACCTTGTAGCAACTGTGGAGAAGCACCCATCATCATAATCCATATTATTTTTCACAGTTGAGCCCTGTTTCACCATGTCACTGTTAATTTTTGACGAAGCTCCTTTAAAGCAGGAAACTTGGGTGGGATTTCCTGCAATCCTGGCTGGATTACCCAGAAAATGCACTTCTCACCCTACCCCCCTCAAAAAAACAAGTTGAATTCTTAAAATACTTTTAGTAACTCAAAACAAGGACCAACCAAGGAGAGACGCCCTAAAGAAAGAATGGTCTATCTGTTTCCACATTCCTGAATGGGGGAGTCATCTTTTTGTCACCCTCATAGAAAGAATTCTTCTGAAATGCCAACAGCCTCTGGTAGCATTTGGGAAGCAAAGATTCCCAAGCAGTGTGAGAAGGGCTGTGTTGAGAGAATTTTCCAAAATAAGACTTGTCTCTGCCAGGGTAGAAAAAGCCTCTGCAGCCCGAGGTAGGACACTTGATGTCTCCCTTTCGCTTCCTTAATCTATAAACCATGACCCATGGCTGTCCGGTAGCTCCAAAAAAATGCTGAGGAGATTAATGAGATTGTATCTGTGGAATCCTTGGGGGCTCTGGGAAAATGTATCGCATAAAAAATTAGATGCATTTTGACATTAGCCTATATGCTACTACTGCTCACATCAACTAGATTATTTAGCAATGACAGAAAATGTAACTCCTTCTCCTGGTTCTTTATCATTTCATCAAATGAAAATGACTTTTACAAATAAATAATGTATCACTTTCTTTGGGTGCCGTGGTTTTCATTGTGGTCCATTTATTGCCAGGATCTCCATGACCAAAGTCCCAGGACAACCCTCTGAGGATGAATAGCATCAAGGAGCAAGCTCTGGCTCTGGCAATTTCTGGCCCCAGAAATCCTCATTTCTTCAGGAAGAAATGTCCCTTAAATGTCTAAAGGTATGACCAGCCTAATGCTGTCTTCCTGCCACACCCTCTAAACTGTGCAGAAATTAGTGGTTGTGACTAATTTACTCAGTTTAAAATACAGCAGAGACCTCAAGGCAAGAGCTAGCCTCGATGAAGCCACCTGTGTTCACAAGCATAGATATTGAAAACACTTGTAAGCAAGACAGTGCATGTAGAGTTTGTTCTCTCAAAACACTGACAGATGAGCATGGCTCAGGGAATTGGAAGATCTGAAAAAGAGCACTTTACTCCAAGGCTTTATGGTAAAGCTGCTAGAATCATCCTCTTAGAAGATTTAGATTAGAAAATGTCACTCCCCCACTTCAAATCCCCATTGAGATTGCATTGCCTGTGAAATAAAACCCAAGGTATTTAGCATAGCACACAGGATCTTCCAGGGTCTGGTCTCTCACTTGCTGTTTAATCTTACCTCCCAGCACTTGGTGTTATTGTGCCCTGTGCTCTGATCACACTTCTGTTTAATTAATGATTCTCTTGATAAATCACACACTCTCAGGCCCTTATACCCATCCTCCAGTCCCAAATGTCCTCCCACTCCACTCCCCTTCTATCCTCAAGTCCACTTATCCGTTAAAGTCCAGCTTTTAGTCCATCTGCTTTGGAAAATCTTTCTTGATCTCCCAGACAAAAGGAATCCCTCACTCAACAATGGTGCTTCCATCACCTGAAGGGTTTATTACCGGTTTAGCACGAGACTCATTGACGTTCTCTGAATTCAAAGTAACATTGGTGAGAAGTCTCAGCCCCTCCTTCATTGGACATTCAACAGCAGTTGCTCGAGTGAAATTGAGTATTTCTGACTGATGTTCTTAAAATGATGTAATTTTATGCTCAGGCTATAGGGTGACGTATTTCCGTCATCTGTTGGACAATTCGCTTTTAAATCAGGGACTTAGATACATTGCATTTGTAGTTTCCTTATTTTCTCAAACCTAAGGCACAACCAGAGAAACTGGACATTTTAAAAGCTAAATTTCAGCCAGGTATGGTGGCTCACACCTGTGATCCCAGCACTTTGGGAGGCCAAGGCAAGTGGATCACTTGAGGTCCGGAGTTCAAGACCAGCCTGGCCAGCATAGTGAAACCTCATCTCTACTAAAAACACAAAAATTAGCCGGGCATGGTGGTGGGCACCTATAATCTCAGCTACTCGTGAGGGTGAAGCAGGACAATCACTTGAACCTGGGAGGTGGAGGCTGCAGTGAGCCGAGATAGTGCCACTGTACTCCAACCTGGGCGATAGAGCAAGACCCTGTCCAAAAACAACAGCAACAAAAACAAACAAACCAAAACAAACAAACGAAAGCTGAATTTGGGAGCCTAGCACATACTAAGCACAAAATTTTCTAATCATTCTCAATCTTCAGTCCACATTAATGATATAATTGTTCATATCATCTGACCAATTCAACACAGACTCAGCTGCAGCTGGAAGCAGGTAACACCTCGAAACAGGGCAGTTGACTTTGACCCACGCATTAAACCACTGCTTGGAAATGCAGTGTAAACTATAAAACTGTAGCTAAGTGGAAGACCTTGTCACCCTTCCACTCCACCATTCCCAGAGTTAAATAGAGGTGAGTCTTGAAAGCAAGCCTCACTCACTCTTCATGGACTTCATTGCTGTGACCTCTCAGGACTCACATCCCCTAAGTCAGCCACCTGTTCCCATCAGTCTAGACCCAGCAGAAATGGTTGGCGTCAAATGTTCAAGGAGCAACACTTTGGCAGTGTCATTATTATTAAGTACAACAAAATGAACTATTAACACCATCTGTTCATTGTGGTGGATGTCAGACGTGCCGTTCCAAATAGTGCAGGAGCTGCTGACGCTGGATTTCGCAGAATAAAATCACCTTCTGCTCACTCGACCAAACAGTAGGAGCACATAACTGTGTGCCAAAGGTCTGGGGTTTTTCTGTGTGTTTGTTTCATTTATAATTATTTTTGATTATTCAATTTCCTCCGAAGCCGATAAGAAACACTGTATACATCCCAGTTTTCCTCCATAGCTGGAGGTTGTGACACGCCGAAAACCTCATTGTTGTAAATCTCTTCAAAGTACACAGCTCATCAATTGAAGACTGGGTCCCATGGAGAAAGAGAAAAAAAAAATGTTTGAAGTTGCACTGATCAGATAAGTAAATTCCCTTCTTTTGGAAATGTCCCAACTGCGAGGAAATATCGCTTGGAGAATGTCGGGGCCAAGGGAAAACCTTCCCTTCGCCCTCTGAAGGTTCACTGAAAATCACTGACAAGCGGCAGATTAATAGGAGAAAAGGCACAAACATTTATTTCATAATATTTTTATGTGACACGGGAGCCTTCAGACTGAAGACCCAAAGATACGAGGGAAACGGTCCATAGTTATGCTTAGGTTCAAGCAAGTATGAACAAAATCCGTGTAGAAATAGCATTGGAGGAAAAGGGCCTAATCTAAAGCAAATGGACTGAGTGTGGAAACCCAGCCAGGCCTGTCTGTGTAGATTCTTCTTGCCTCTCCTTCCTTCTGGGTGTGCGGCGGGACCCTCTCCGGAATGTGAGTCTTAGGATCCACAGTCAAACCACGTAGGTCAGAAGATTTCTTCATGGCCAGTTTTGACGCTGAAAGGTGGTGGAGGGTAAGCTAGAGTCCTATTTTGGGTTTTATGTCTGGATTTGGGGGAAAAGGGGCTCTGGTTTCTGTGAATCACCTTGGGGAGGAGAAATTCTAGTTTTTATGAGGCCTGGAGGGAGAATGGGACTGAGAGACAGGAGGGCAGGAGAAGGTGAGAAAGAAACTTTTGCTTCTTCTGAGGCCTTCATTTCTGGGTGGTGTCCTCTGAGCGCAACATTAACTAAGGAAGACACTTACGCTTTGTCTCCGCAGTAAAAGATGGTCCATATGGGGCTGCACAAAGCCTTCATTGTGTCCAATTCGCCGCAGCTTATGGGGCCTTCCCTGCTGTGCTGTCAAAACCGGGAAGCACTGCTTCTCCACTGTGTCCAGCTCACGGGGCCTGGGTGCCTCAGGCACAGCCAATATTCTGCTTTTACATCTGATCACCTATTGTCGCATCCTCAGACTGTCAATCTACAACGTGTGCAGCATTCAATGTTTCTTTCCTGGAGTCAGCACACCTGGGCTCTCTGGCTGGAGTTGACTTATCTCTAAACTGCTCTCCACATCCACAAAATAACTGCATGCCACCTGTTGGTGCAGGGCTAGGGAACCAAAGGATGCAATGCCCTCAAGGAACCAAATTTTATTTTATTTTAATATTTATCTATTTATTTATTTTGTGTGTGTGTGTCTGACAGAATCTCACTCTGTTGCCCAGGCTGTAATGCAGTGGCGTAATGTCAGCTCACTGCAACCTCTGCCTGCCAAGTTCAAGCGATTCTCTAGCCTCAGCCTCTGGAGCAGCTGGAATTACAGGCACATGCCACCATGCCTGGCTAATTTTTGTATTTGTAGTAGAGATGAGTTTTTACCATGTTGGCCAGAATGGTCTCCAATTCTGGACCTCAAGTGATCTGCCTGCCTCGGTCTCCCAAAATGCTGGGATTGCAGGCATGAACCACCGCACCTGGCCTATGAGTCAAATTTTAGTGGGAATTTTGGAAACAGTGCTTTGGAATATATAAAGCATGAGAGCTTTTTGGAGATTCTGAGGAGCCATATACCGTGGAAGCAGCCTTCACAGGATCAGGACTCCAAGACTCAAGAAAGGCAAAAGCCCCACGCTACTAAGTCTTCCCTGGGTCCTTGCAATTCTGCATAAAAAACACCAAAAGGGGCAGGCGCAGTGGCTCATACCTGTAATCCCAGCACTTTAGGAGGCTGAGGTGGGTGGATCATTTGAGGCCAGGAATTCCAGACCAGCCTCGCCAACATGGTGTGACCCCCGTCTCTATTAAATACACAAAAATTACCTGGGCATGATGGCACGCCCTGTGGCCCCAGTCACTCGGGAGGCTGAAGCAGGAGAATTGCTTGAACCCAGGAAGTGGAAGTTTTTGTGAGCCAAGATCGTGCCACGACACTCCAGCTTGGGAGACGAAGTCAGACTCTGTCTCTAAAAACAAACAAACAAACAAACAAACAAACAAACAAACAAACAAAAAGAAACACCAAAAGGCTGAATGTTGGGGCTCAGAAAACAATTCCTGGCTCCTCCTCCTCTGAGCCAGGAATCCTGTCTTTTCATCTTCATCCCCCACAATTTGCACAATGGCGAGTCCATGGAGATTCACAACTTGATGGAAAGGATTACTAATTGATTAACTTTGTTTTTCTCCATTTGAAGCACAGTGTCTAGAAACAAGATGTCATTTCAAAAACTTTACATTTATTTACAGATAGTCCCTGTCTTATGAAGGTTTGAGTTACAATTTTTGTTTTTCACTTTCAGTATAACAAAATGAATTTCATGAGATAGTCAACACTTTATTATAAAATAGGCTTTGTGTTAGATGATTTAACCCAAGCGTAGGCTAATGTACCTGTTCTGAACATGTTTAAGGTAGGCTGGGCAAAGGTATGATATTTGATAGGCGACATGTATTAATTACATTTCCAACTTACTGTATTTATTATGGGCTTATCGGGATGTAACCCCGTCGTAAGTGGAGGAACATCTGTGTATCTCCCAGGAGAGACCACAGTGAACATTTTTCTGTTGGGACATACCTTTCTTTCTCAGCTGACACAACCAGGCCAGGGCATAGGGTGTAGTCTGGGAGCCCGGGAAGGGACTGTCGGGCACTATGGATCCATGGATTGAAGCCATCTCCAGATGGAAAAGTGAAGAGCACAGCTCAAGAGGGAGCAGGTCTCATTTCAAAGTAACAATGTTAACAACAGAGTTTCCAATGGTTTAGAATTATCATTATTGTTATTATTATCACTGAGAAAGGGTCTTGCTCTGTCACCCAGGATGGAATGCAATGATTTTACCTCACTGCAGCCTCAACCTCCTGTGTTCAAGCGATCCTCTCACCTCAGCTTCTCGAGTAGCTGGGACTCCAGGCACATACCACCATATGCGGCTAATTTTTGTGTTTTTTGTAGAAACAGGGTTTTACTATGTTTCCCAGGCTAGTCTCCAACTTCTTGCTTCAAGTGATCATCTCGCCTCATCCTCCCAAAGCGCTGGGATTACAGGTGTGAGCCATCATGCCCAGCCTCAACTGGTTTATCCATTTTACATGAACCGTAGTATGTATTTATTATAGAAAATGCAAAAGTTTAGGTCATTCATCTAGATTCAACCATCAAGAAATAATCATGGGAAAATTTAGGTAGGGATATAAATCAGTAGCTAGATGATAGATAGCTACATGGATGAATAGGTGATGGGTGGATAGATAGACAGCTAGAAAGGTAGATAGCTAAAAAGGTATGATAGATACACACAAATGATACAGGATATGCATGTGTGTAAATTAATGGATAGATGCATGGATAGATCAGTCTATATGTCTTTTGATCTACAGATAGATATGATGATGATAGATAAATGGAGATGACAGATGATAGATAGATATGATAGATAGATATGATAGATGGAGATGACAGATATGATAGATACATGGATAAAAAGATACATAGATAAATGGAGATGATAGCATGATAGAGAGATGGAGATGATTGATAGATATGATAGACAAATAGATAGATATAACAGATAAATGGAGATAGACAGATGATTGATAGATGATAGATAGATAGATAGATAGATAGATAGATAGATAGATAGATAGATAGATAGAGGTAGAGATATAGATGTAGATATATAGATAAAGATGTGTCTTGTCTATTGGATATACTTTGTTGACTAATGTATTGCAAGTGATTCTTCAAACCAACCTTCATTTATTCCTCCTTTAACACATCATTGTCACCACTCAGAATTTATGTGTCCTAAATTGGCTGCCTGTTCCAGTTAATCTAGACCCAATAGACTATGTATATATATTCAGCAGGAAATATATAGATATAGGCATATGCATGTGTGTGTATATACATATATGTGTGTGTATATCTTTTATGAGGACATATATCCTTATAAATAAAAATGTATATATACACATAAAATATATAAGAACATGAATATATATACACACATATTTTTATAAAAATATTTTTTACCAAAAAGTAGTTCATATTGATCATGTTTTATTTTAATTTTATAAAGTGACATCCTTGACCCATATTATTTTTTCATTTAATGACAGATCATGATCATTTTTCCATCCCAATAAATATTTGTGCATCCTTTTGCGGACCCCATGGCATTCCATTGTGTGGCTATGCTTTTATTATTTAATCATCCATGCTCTGGATACTTCTTAGTTTTGCTAAATGGCCTTAATCTAATAAAACTGCACCTGATCTCATTCCCAAAATGCTGTCAAGTAACAGGTAAAGATTTTCTCCCTGATAGAGAAAGAGATGCGTAGAAGAAATGCAACATTCAGTAGTTAAACTAAGCTCAGACACTGTCAAGTCATGGCTAACGATACATGCCTGTATATTGCCTTACTCATGGAATGTATTCAATTAATGCCTTAATCAGTGAAACTATGTAATTGCAGATAACTAGACTTTTTTAAAAAGGCTAAACAAGCAAACATTTGTAAGAGGCTGAATAAATAGCTCTCTTACACAACATGAATTATGCATCAGTTGAGGTTGACAGAGGACTCATGACGAAGGAGTTCAAAATGTTGGTATTATCGCTGGTGAATTGAATACTGGAGGCCATGATTAGGTATGTAGCAGCCCTGGGGTTCCCTGGATAGAGATCCAGAGGTGGGCAGGCTTACCCTCAGAACTGCAAGAACCACAGAGCCACCCACTGCCCTGTCTTTCATGGCTAACAGCAGATCTCAAGTGTGGTGTGGGACAAGACAGGCTGAGCTGCCCAAGGCAGGGAACCCAGGTGAGAGGTCAGGGGGCAGGGACCAGGGAAATATCTTCTTCCAACAGAAACCCAAGGCATGTCTGAGAAGGGCTCCCACGAGACTAGATCATATTCTTGATTCTATCTAATATCTATTAATCGCCAAAATAAAGGACAGGCTTAGAGGTTCTTCCAAAACAATAAATACATACTTGTGAGCCTAAACAAATATGTTAGCTAAAAAAAAAAAGGTCTCCAATTCACTTCCATAGCTGTCTTCACCATTTTTGAGAAGATGCCGATTATTTCAGGGGGAAGCATTATATATAAGCTAGTGGAATGGCTCGTGGCTGAACTTACCCAGAATGGTAAATCATCATCATACTTGTGAAGATACTGTGTCAGCAGAATTCATATTTGTGCTTATTATTTACTTAAATAAACTGAAAAAAAGTGAAATGAACTGCTTGAAGAAAAAATATTCATGGTAGACAGCAGCGTGCAGAGGCTGGAACTGACGGCCACAGTGAATGGCTTGGTGGACCCTGATAGTAAATGCAATTACTATCCAACTCTCTAATTAGACACTGAAAATAATAAATATGCCTGTCGAGAGGAAAGTCCAGAAGTAGATAAACTGAGATGTGAACCATGTGCTGATGGGATTACACATGATGTTTGCTCCCTTCTTTACCAAGTCTCTGAATTTCTGAAATTTGCTTTTCCTTTAAATATATTTCTATGTATTTTTTTTTTTTTAAGACAAGGTCTTGCTCTGTTGCCCAGGGTGGAGTGCAGTGGTGTAATCACAGCTCACTGCAACCTCAGATTCCTGGGTTCAAGTGACCCCTGTGCCTCAGTCTTCTGAATAACTGAGACTAGAAGAAGACACTACCATGCCTAGCTATTTTTTAAAAATGTTTGCAGAGATGGAGTGTTGCTATGTTGCCCAGGCTGGTCTTGAATTTCTGGTCTCAAGTGATCCTCCCACTTCAGCCTCCCGAGTAGCTGGGACCACAGGTGCAAACCACCATGCCCAGCTAATTTTTAAATTTTTTGTAGAGACAGCATCTTGTCATGTTGCCCAAGTGTGTCTTGAACTCCTGGACTCAAGTAATCCTTCTACCTTGGCCTCCCAAAGTACTGGGACCATGGGCATGAGCCAATGTGCATGACCAGAATGTACTAAGTCTTACAATCAGAGGAAGTTTATGTTACTTCCAGAAGAGGAGTGACTGATTCATCCTCACCTTCGGTAGGAGAGAATGTTAGTACTGTGTTATCGGCTCATTTTTAACCATTTTTAGGACTCCCATCTTGGCTTTAATATGTTTCCACCTTTGATGGCTAGCATCTGGGGCACTTTTTCAGAATGATACCCTTGGGGTGCTGGAGCGATTCTCCCTTTATGCACAGCGAGCTGTAAGTGTCTGGGATTTTGCATCTCCCTTCCCTTCACCAGTGGCTGACAGCTATGGGACATCAAAGCTTGCTGCTCTGGGTTGGAACAATACTGAGTGTATTGACAGGATGAGGCTCCTCTCTGCCGTTAGTACCCAATACCTGGCCTCACATCTATTCTTGATTTCTTTTCCTTCTGTCCTCCTTCCTGCACTTCCTACCAGACTCCCCCTGGAAGCATTTTGTGGTGAACACCTGTGGTCCCTGCCTCCTTGTGCTCACAGCCTACATAATCCCCTCCCCTTGAGCAAGGACGAGACCTGTGACTTGTTTCTGGCCAACAGAACATGGCCATGGCAAATAACTTTTGCAGATGTCAGTAAGGTTCCAAATTTTTTGACTTTGAGTTCTCTGAAAGGGGGATCGTCTTCGGTGGGCTTGACTTGATTAGGTGAGGAGCAGTAAAAAGCAGAAATGGTCTTCCCTAAGGTCAAAGATTTTCTCTCTAATTAATTTAAATTCTCACCAACAGCATAAAATCATTCCTTTTTCTCAGCTTCCTCACCAACATCTATTGTTTTTTGACTTTTTAGTAATAGCCATTCTGACTGATGTGAGATGGTATCTCATTGTGGTTTTAATCTGTATTTCTCTGATATGATTAGTGATGTTGAGCATTTTTTTACATGTTTATTGTCCATTTGTATGTCTTCTTTTGATAAATGTCGTTTCATTTCTTTTGCCTATTTTTTAATGTTTTTTTTCTCGTTAAGTTATTTGAGTTTCTTGTAGATTCTGGATATTAGCACTGTGTCACATATATAGTTTTGCAAATATTTTCTCCTGCCTTGTAGGCTGTGTGGTTACTCTGTTGATTGTATGGAAAACAATATGGAGATTTCTCAAAAAACTAAAATTAAAACTACCTTTCGATCCAACAATCCTGCTACAGGGTATATACCCAAAGGAATAAAAATAATTGCATCAAAAAGATGCTTGCACTCATATCTTCATTGTGCACTATTCACAATAGCAAAGATATGGAATCAACTTAAGTGTCCATCAACAGAGGACTGAATAAAGAAAATCTGGTATACATATTCCATGGAATATTTACTACTTAGGCATCAAGAAGAATGAAATTATGTATTTTGCAGCAAGATAGATGGAACTGGGGGCCATTATCTTTAGTGAAACAATTCAGAAACAGAAAGTCAAATATTGCACAAAGTCACTTATAAGTGGGAGCTAAATAATGTGTGCACTTGGACATAGACAGTGGAATAACAGACACTGGAGACTAGGAAGGTGGAAGGGTGGGAGGAGAGTGAGGGATGAGAAATTACTTAATGGGTACAATGTACACTATTCAAGCAATGGCTACACTAAAAGCCTAGACTTCTCCATGGAATTTATCCATGTAAAAAAACTGCACTTGGACCCTGTAAACCCATAAAAACTTTAAAAATAAAAAAAAATGCCTTAAAAAACAAAGACTTTCTCCCTGTTTCTGGACTAGAAGAGACAAACTCCCATGCTGTGAGGGGGCTTATGAAGACAGCTACAGGGCAAAGAACAAACCGTAGGTGGTTTCTTGGAGCTGAGAGCAACCGCTAGCTGACAGCCAAAAGTGAGGTTTCTGTGCTACAGCTGCAAGGAGATGAATTCTGCCAACAACTTGCAGAAGCACGAGAGGAGATCTTCCCCCAGAGAGGCCTGTGTGGAGACCTCGACCCTGGCTGACACCCGGATTGGAGCCTGTGAGACCTTGAAGCGGGGAAACCAGCTCTCTTGTTTGCTGAGGCTGCCATGACAAACTACCACAGACTAGGTGACTTAAACAACAGAAATTTATTCTCTCATGCTCTGGAGGCTGGAAGTCCAAGACCAAGGTGTGGGCAGGGCTGGTTCCTCCTGAGTCCTCTCTCCTTGGCTTGTAGACGCCGTCTTCTCCCTGTGTCCTCACATGGTCGTTCCTCTGTGCAAGTCTGTGTCCCAAACTCCTCTTCTTATGTGGACACCAGATTGGATTAGGTCCCACCTTACAAACTCATTTGAACCTAATTGCCTCTCTAAGGTCCAAGGCCCCATCTCCAAATACAGCCACATTGTGGGGTAGGGCTTCAATATATGAATTTTGGGGAAACACAGTTCAGTCCATAGCAACAGCTAAGCTATGCCTGGGGATTTGTGATCCACAGAAACTGTGAGATAGCAAATGTATGTTGTTTTAAGTTGCTAATTTGTAGTAACTTGTTATGTAGTAATTGAAAATCAGTCAAACCTGCTTCAAATGAGGTGATGGCGTTAAGATTGGTGGATATCCCTGTCAATCATTTCTGCCCCAGAGGAGGTTACAAAAGAACCTAGAACATCTCACTCCCCTGTCCCATTGAGCTCTATGTCCACCTATCCAAAAGTCCAGATTTTCTGGGAGAAAGAAATATGCTTAGCAAATCACTACTGCATGAGTTGGCTAGTGTATTAAGTGCATGCCCAATCCACGGTCAATAATTTTCTCAATTAATATTCTTTAAGATGAATTTTGAAGTGGATGTTTCACAACATAGTAAGCTTCAAATGAGTCACATTAATAAACTGGCACAGCCACTATGGATGACAGTACAGAAGTTCCTCAAAAAGTTAAAAATAGAACTAGCTGATGATCCAGCAATCCCACCTTTGCATATATATCACAGGGAAACAAGATCAGCGTCTCAAAGAGATATCTGCACCCCCATGTTTATTGCCGCACTACTCACAATAGCCAAAATATGGAACCAACCTAAGCGTCCACCAATGGATGAATAAAGAAAATGTTTATATATACATATATACATTTATTCATATATGTGTGTGTGTGTGTGTGTGTGTATACAGAAATAGTATTTGGCCATAAATCAGAAGTAATTCCTGCCATTTGGGACAACATGAATGAACCTGGAGGGCATTATGTTAAGCAAATTCAGCCAGACAGAGAAAGACAAATACCATATGATCTCACTTAGATGTGGAATCTAAAGAAGTTGAATTCACAGAAGCAGAAAGTAGAAAGGTGGTTATGAGGGGCTGGGGAGTGGGAGACACTGGAAAGACATTGGTCAAAGGGTACAAAGTTTCAGTTATAAATAAGTTCTGGGGATGTAATCTACAGCATGGTGACTATAGTTACCAATACAGTATTGTTGACTCGAAATTTTTTAAGAGAGTAGATCTCAAATATTCACACTATCCCCAAATAGTAATAATAATAATAACTATGTACAGTGATAGATAAGTTATTTACCTAGTGCATAGAAAAAATTTCATAACGTGCTCATTTATCAAAATCTCACATGGTACACAGTAAGTATATTCTATTTTTACTTGCCAATTATACCTCAATAAAGGTGGGGGAATAAAAGAACTCATATTTCTATTCTGCGACCCTGTATTATCTGATTCCCTCAGTGTCTGCTTCCGGAATCCAACCTAAGAGACCTTCCCTTGCCCATCAGAAGAAAAACATGCTACGGAAAATGGCACAAGAATGAACTGTTTAGGTACAGCTTTGTGTCACACTTTGAGGTACATTATTATTTCATGATACCCTGGGTCAAATTCCTTTTCATTAGTTTAAATTTACAATCTTTATTTAATTTTATTTTTGAAAGAAAAGATGCAAATAATCCATATGACCTTTAACTACAGTCCTCAGGTAAGTGACAGCAACAACTGAGAGATTTTCTTCAGGCTGATAAATTTAACATGATTTAATGAAAAAAAATGAAGAAAAACACAAGTTAGGCTTGCAAAGTTTCCGTGAGAAATCCTCCTTTAGAAATTATGCCAGCTTTTCATGGAAAGCAATTGCAACACAGCAGAAAGCAATCTGCTCATGGAACCCACCCCAAGTGAGGTGAAGGTGTTATGATCGATAGACGTCCCTGCCAACCATTTCTGTCCTAAAAGAGGTTAAAGGAGAGCCCGGAATATCCCTCTTACCTTTGCAATTGACTTCACTCATCTACTTCTCCAAAGGTTTAGATTTGCCCAGAAAAGAATGAAAAGGAAGAAGTCTCACCAAAGCTGAGGGCTGAAAACCATGCTGGAAATCCCCAAATGTTGTGGTTCTAAAAGAAGAGGGCAGCAGAAAAATACAAAACATTTCAGATATAAAGTAGCTAAAATATACTTACTATAAGACATAAGAGCCCATTATGAGGAGAAATAACTTTATGCGCTATAAGACATAACAGAAGATGTAACAAACGGACAGATGCATTGTGTTCACTAAAGGGAAGATTCAATATCTTTACGATGTTTGTCATCCTTAAACTCTATATTCCATGGAAATCACCTATCAAATCACAATACAGCATATCCTTAAACTGGACAAGTTGATTCTTATTTCATATGGAATGTAAGTGGCCAAGAACTGCTAATAATATATTGAAGATTATTTCCTTCTCCAGCAAAGAAGTCCTACAAATCAATAAGGAAATAGAAGACTTAGAACAAAGTGATCAAGTAATATAAGAAGGTGATTCAGAGTAAAGGAGATTGAACAACTAAAAATATGAAAATTTGTTCAAACCCTAAAAATTAAGAAGGTATGCCTTTAAACAGCATTTGATACCGTTAGAATGGTTAAAAGAATTACAAGACAGGGTAGTACCAAGTATTTTCAAGACGGTGGAAAATGAAATTTTTCACACTCTTTTGATAATTCTGTAAATCTGTTAAACTACTTTGGAAATACGTAGTAAAGTTGCAAATGTACCTCATTGTGATATTACAAACTAGTAATTTCATACACACAAACACATACATTCCTGGGAAAAAAGCTCATAAACAACCAAGGATACACAAAGTATTGTTTGCAATTAAAACAAAACCACAATAACCTTAATGTCAGGGCATATGTACAACAGTGAAAAATAAATGAACAGATGTACATATGTGAACCTGGATCCATCTCAAAAAGCATACATGACAGCCTGGGCAACACAGTGAGACCTCCGTCTCTCTAAAACCAAACAAAAAACAATTAAAAAAAAATTAGCCCGGCATGGTGGCACATGCCTGTATTCCCAGTTACTCAGGAGGCAGAGGTTGGAGGATTGTTTGAGCCCAGGAGGTTGAGATTGCAATAAACTATGACCGTGTCACTGCACTCCATCCTGGGTGACAGAGAGAGACTCTGTCAAAAAAAAAAAATTGAGAAGAAAAAAAACAAGTGGCATAAATATATAGTTTGATATTATTTATGCATTTTTGTTAAAAAGAGAAAGCTATATTACAGATTGTTTTTAGAGATGTATGCATATTACATAAAAATGTGATTGGCTCTGGAGACTAATGCGAGAGGAGAGAGGATCACTTGAGCCCAGGAGTTTGAGTCCATCTTGGGCAACATAACAAAACCCCACTAAAAAAAAAAAAAAAAAAAGCCTGATTGATTTGGAAAGATAGATTCTCCACTACTTGAGGACAGTAGGTATTTCTAGGGAGGATGAAAAAGTAAAATGTAAGTATGGCTTCAACTGTATGTGTTATATTTTATTTCTGGGGAAAATTGGAACTTCGGTAAATATGGCAAAAATGCTAGTATTTGTTAAACACGAGTGTTGGATTTATGAATGTTCCCTATATCATTCAAAAAGATTTTTTTTAATTTCAGAAGCTCAGTTGATTGGGTTCAGCAAAATATGTCGATGGCAGATTTAATTCAAAATTGGAAAGAAATCTGTTACTGTTTTATTCCAAGATTAGCCTTATTTTGTCTTGCATTTTAATCTTTTTCCCTTACATTTTATTTCTGTTAAACTACACTACCTAAAATATAACAATTCCAAATAAAAGCAACCTCGTGTATAATGTAATTTAATGTGCAATAATGTCAAAAGTCACACCTCATGGCAGAGACGGAAAAAAGCACAATTTCGGAATTTCTTGCAAAAAGATATTGCTTGAGTTACAATATCTCAAACAATAAAGAGAATAAATTCAAACCTTGAAAGGTCAAGGAATAATAAAACCATCTCATTATGCATTTACTAAAATGAGCAAACTTATACTTCATAAAACTTATGAATTGCTGCTGTTTGCAAATGTATGCTGTACAGTTTTCAGTTCTCTTTTCTATTCTTCATGACATTTTCATGATATTTGAAAAGAAAAATACGAAAACGTAAATTAGAAACCACTCATTCTCTAAAAAAAAAAAAAAAAAAAAAGGAAGGAGGAAAGGGTGGAGGGAACAACGGAAGAACGGAAGTAGGAAAATCCTGCTAGAATATGTTCGTTGCAAGGTCAGGTGAAATTTGTGATGTCAGGACTTATCTTAAATGAGCTCCATTTGATCTCCCAGTTTTTATATTTTAATAATTTGTGCATTAAGCAGTGTTCTAAATTAAAGTAAGAACTGCTCTTGTATGCAGGATCGTTTAACCAGATGGTTTTTGGATCTCACTCGGTTGAATCTTGGAGAAACATTTGTAAGATCCACCATGAGTTGCAGAAAAACTGCAGCTTATCAATATGGGTTGGAGGACTTAGAGGACTTTTTCACAAGTCTATCCTAATCAACCCAATTCTGCAGTCTGGCAGTATGGAGCACTCTTAATACCAGGTACTTGAAAGAAAAAGAAGGAGTTCTTTTTAGATAAACAAACTGGCAATGGAACAAGAAGCAACTGCTAACCACCCTTCTCCCTAATTTTCATTGCATGCCCATGGTCTGTAAATGCTTCCTCTTGGGTTGATCTTGGTTGATCCCCAATGACATGGCCATGGATGGTGATAGAAATGGCACAGGTGTGTTTCCTCCCCAAGGATGCTACCAGGGGAGGGCTGAGAGAATGGAACTGATTTTCAGAATATCATCCCTACAGGATGGATGGGGAATTCCCAAGATTATGATAAAGTGGAGGCATATATTGTCTTGTCTTGTCTTGTCTTGTATATATTTAGTGGATACAAGTGTAGTTATGTTGCATGGGTACATTGTATAGTGGTGAAGTCTGGGTTTTTAGTGTATCCATCACCTGAAAAATGTACATTATACCCATTACGTTATTTCTCATCCTTCACCCCCTTCTCACCTTCCCAGTCTCTAATATCTATTATTTCACACTCTATGTCCAGCTGTACACATTATTTAGCTCCCTGTTATAAATGAGAATATGTGGTATTTGACTTCATGTTTCTGAGTTCTTTCTCTTAAGATAATATTCTCCAGTTCCAGCTATGTTGCTGCAAAAGACATGATTTTATTCATTTTTTTCTGACTGAGTAGTATTCCATGGTGTATATATACCACATTTTCTTTCTCCAATCATCCACTGATGGACACTTAGGTTGATTCCATATCTTTGTTATTGTGAATAGTGCATTTTTCAAAAGAAGACATAAAAATGGCCAAACAAGCATATGAAAAAATGATCAACATCACTAATCATCAGAGACCGGCAAATTAAAACAATGATGAGATAGCATGTTACTCCTGCAAAAATGGCCATTATTAAAAAGCCAAAAAGATTACAAATGTTGGTGATGATGCAGAGAAAAGGGAACTCTTAAACACTGTTAGTGGCAATGTAAATTGATACAACTTCTATGGAAAACAGTATGGAGATCTGCCAAAGAACTATAAATAGAACTACCATTAGATCCACCAATTCCACTAGTGGGCATCCACCCAAAGGAAAGGAAGTCATTGTATCAAAAAGACACCTGCACTTGTTTGAAGGTATTTTATAATCCTCCCTGTAGCTCATGAACACACAAAGCAAGCAGGAACATGTCCTCTTTTCCTCCCTTCTCAAATCTCTCACCTTTCAGAGGATGGTTTATCTTTCATTGACTTATTTCTCCTACTTTAGAGAAGTAGCAGGTTTGAACATCGATGGCCCTTCTTCTTGATCATGTTGACAATGACACATTATAACAACACTTAGGAATTAAAATAGGTATGGCTATGTGTCCCAACATGGCCTCTGGTACATACGTTAACAATATACATTCTACTGTGGTTACTAAAGGCTGGGAAGCATAGAGAGCAGGGGAGACTAAGGAGAGGTTGGTTAATGGATATGAACTTACTACTAAATGGGAGGAATAAGTTTCTGTGTGCTGTAGTATTGTAGGGTGAACTATGATTATCAATAATTTAGGGTGTATTTTCAGAAAGCTAGGAGAGAGGATTTTTAATGTTCTCAACACGAAGAAATGATACACATTTGAGGTGATAGATGTGCTAATTAACCTGATTTGATCATGACACATTGTATACATGTATCAAAATATTCCTCTGTACCCTATAAATATATGCAATTATTACCTGTCAAGTAAAAATAAAAGGAAAACATACATATTCTAAAGCAAATCCTGATATGATTTAACATTTTCTTCTTCTCAAGTTGAGATAGTCATAAACCACACAGTTACAGAAATGTCACACACATCTGAAACCAGCCAAGCGAGATTTTTTTAATGTGTAAGGACGCTGAAAACATATTACTCAGGAAGCCTTCCTGGAAATATATAAACACTTAGAGATGTACTCCAATAAAATGAGAGCCCAATCAATTGAAGTCGATTCATGTAATCAATTAAATTATATTAAATAAGAGACCAATCAATTAAAATCAATTTCAATTTTTTTACAATTCACTATGAAAGGCAGTAAGACTTGAGAGGAGAAGTGGTAAATAAAGGATCTCTTAAACCATGTTATTAAGTCTAAATAATTCCGAGAAACACCATTGTAAAATGGAATGTAAATACTATATTCTTGAAAGAACATATACCAGTGGGATAAATTATGATTATGTAATTTTTTAAAGGTATATATAGTTGAAATTTTTTTCTTGGGAAAGCTGAAGAAATAATGCTAACACACAGGTAAAATTTAATGGATGACAAAATGAAAAAATCATAAAACTGATCAACAGATTCAAGTATAAATCTCTGACTCTCACTTAAAAATGTTCAAGAGGAAAAAAAGATAAAAATAGAGATGGAGAGAGAGAGATTGCTAAAGTAGAAAACCATAGAATTGATAAATGGGCTATAATTATAGATAAGGATGACATAACAGAATCTTAAAAGTACTTAATAGAACACTATCTTATTAAGTTTTAAAATCTATATGAAAGCCATGTTTAAAATATAAATTTATAAATTAAGAAAATTTAGACTAACTAAAAAGATCATTTACCATGTAAGAAATCTAACATGTTGTTAAGGATCTTGACTTCACAGAAGGCAAATTTCCCCTTCGAAGAATTTTGGAGAATTTATTTCTCAGCACTTTTTCCCACTGGGTGTGCACGCTTGTCTTGTTGGATCCAGGTGGCTTAATGAGTTGACCAATCATATTTGAGAAGGAGGAACATGGTCGTAGGTGGAGAAGAAATAATTTTAAAACCAGCTGTCTTAGTCAGATGGCCAACCTATTTTTATATCCCTGTGGCCAGTGAGTGTGGCAGTCATGCCAGCATGCACACTAGCTATAGAATTATGGGGGGCTACCGGCTTCCCAGAGCTGGGCGACCTCAGAGAGGTGGTGCAACAGTACAGGTGGCACAGGATGACACAGGTGTTCTTCAGCTGAACAAACAGATTCAAGCTATCGATGCCACTGTAAAACCTGAGGCTGAATGCCTGTAAATCAAAGAAAATGACTGAGCCAAGTCTCAATCAGGAGATTGAGGCTTATTAGGAGGTTTATTTATTAGGAGGTTTATTTGCTGTATTAGTCCATTTTCATGCTGCTAATAAAGACATACTTGAGACTGGAATTTAAAAAGAAAAAGAGGCTTAATGGATGCACAGTTCCATGTGGCTGAGGAGGCCTCACAATCATGGCAGAAGGCAAAAGGCACATCTTACATGGTGGCAGACAAGAGAGAATGAGAACCAAGGAAAAGGGGTTTCCCCTTATGAAACCATCAGATCTCATGAGACTTATTCACTACCACAAGAACAACATGGGGAAAGCTGACCCCATGATTCAATTATCTCCCACTAGGTGGCTCATGTCTGTAGTTCCAGCACTTTGGGAGGCCGAGGCAGGAGGATCACTTGAGGCCAGGTGTTTGAGACCAGCCTCGGCAACATAGTGAAACATCACACACACATACAACACACACACACACACATATACACACACTCTTAGACATTAGAATTGCACAATCCTAACATAGGAAGCAATCACATCATGTTTATGCTTATTTACAGCAACATGTTTATGCTTATTTACTTTATCTTATTGGACAATTTTCCAGAAACTGTTCTAAGCCCTTTATGACGTTAATACTATCCCCATTTCGCAGATGAGAAAACCAGGGCACAAAGGGATTATGTGACTTGCCCAAAGTCACGTAGGCAGTGAGATACAGGCTTCAACTTTTAATTCTGGAATACTTTTATGTTTACAAAATATTGAAAATGCTATTAAAGAGAGCTCTTGTTTAGCCCACATCCCGTTCCCTCCATTAGTATCTTGGACTTCCACGGCACGTTTGTTGCAACGAAGTCACCCATTACTTTCAGTAAACTCCAGACATTATTCCAATGTCTTTAGATTTTCCCTGATGTCCCTTTTGTATTCCAGGATCTCACCCCAGACACCACATTGCAGTGAGTCATCAAGTCTCCTTGGACTCCTCTGGCTGTGACAGTTTCTCAGACTTCGCTTGCTTTTTATGACCATGATGGTTCTGAGGAGCACTGCTTAGGTATTTTTTAGAATGCCCTGCAATTTGGGCTTGTCTGGTGCCTTTCTCATGATTAGACTAAGGTTAGATGTTTTGGGGAGGAAGACCACAGAGGCAAAGTGCCGTGTTCCTCACATCACATTAAGGGTATGACTCTCAACACGACTTATGTGAAAGGAAAATGTCTTGGGCCCTTAAAATGACTAAGCTAAAGAGAAAAGTCCAGCTGGGAACCGCTTAGACCAAAGCTGCCTCCCATTCTATTGAAAGTCATCCCTCTGCTCACTGAGATAGTGCATATCTGATTGCCTCCTTTGGAGAGGTTAATCAGAAACTCAAAAGAATGTAACCATTTGTCTTTTATCTACCTATGACATGGGAGCCCTCTCCCCACTTCGAGTTGTCCCGTCTTTCTGAACCAAACCAATGTTCATCTTACATACATTGATTGATGTCTCATGTCTCCCTAAAATGTATAAAACCAAGCAGTGCTCTGATCACCTTGGGCACATGCTGTTAGGACCTCCTGAGGCTGTGTCACCGGCACCCGTCCTCAACATTGGCAAAATACACTTTCTAAATTAACTCAGACCTGTCTCAAATATCCGGGGTTCACATTTTCGTAACCTTGGAAGGATTCTGAGTTGTGGGATATGATGAGGTTTCTCTTCCAATAGCCTGATGAATCCTTTTTTTTTTTTTTTTTGAGATGGAGTCTCGCTCTGTCGCCCAGGCTGGAGTGCAGTGGCCGGATCTCAGCTCACTGTAAGCTCTGCCTCCCGGATTCTCCTGCCTCAGCCTCCCGAGTAGCTGGGACTACAGGCGCCCGCCACCTCGCCCGGCTAGTTTTTTTTTTTTTTTTTTTTTTTTTTTTTTTTTTGTATTTTTTAGTAGAGACGGGGTTTCACCGTGTTAGCCAGGATGGTCTCGATCTCCTGACCTCGTGATCTGCCCGTCTCGGCCTCCCAAAGTGCTGGGATTACAGGCTTGAGCCACCGCGCCCGGCCTGAATCCTTTACTCTTTAATTCGTAGTACCCTCCCGCCCCCCCACACCCCTTTTTCCTTTTTCTCTTTTTTCTTTTCTGCCTTTGTTACATGCCCGGACATGCCACAGTACCAGGCATATCAGTACCAGCTCACATTCCTTTCCTTATTTGGAAGCAAGACTAGCTCTCTAGCTCATTGCAGAGAGCCCTTCCCCTTTTCCCCTCTCTCCCTTATGTGCCCACCTTATCTAAAGAAAGTTCAAATGTTTAGCTAACCAGGATTAGTTCAGATTGTGCAACCTGACCCCAGCCAATGGGAAAAGGATACCAGGGCAAGACTTGCGTCAGGAATAAAGGCTTTCATGCCCCTTTGTTCAGGTGTGCTCTCATGGCAACTGGCCAAGGAGAAGCACCCCTCTGCGCAGAAGTAAAATTGCTTTGCTAAGAATCCTTTTTTTCCAGTGTTCAAATTCTTTAGAATTTTGAGTGTTATTACCAACATGAGTGGAGGTGCCCCTGACCTTTGACAAATCTCCTGTCAGTGCTTGGTAACAGTATGAGGTAACTTTATGGCTCAAACCAATAGGACAATTTGGTGAGGCCTGGAAGCACAAACTCCAGAGAATCCCTGATCTCCCACTGATGATATGGACGTGATCACCTGGCCAAGGTTATGACTGTCAGGTTTATCCACTGTAAAATGACTTCTTCCTCTCCTTTGCACATTGTACTCTTTGGAAATAAGTCTCGAAGTACAGCCTACACTCAAGGGTGGAGTGAAACATAGATTTTCACACAAGATGTGTGTTCTTAGCCATTACATAATCACAAAACTGGGAATTACTAAATGATGGGAAAAACTAATTGAGTTCCAATCCTGTCTTCCCATCCTTCTTTAGTTGGTTTTGTGTGCTTCTGAGAAACACACTCCCTCATGGGAAACCTTTGGTCTAGGAGCGAGACTCACAAGTCAATAGAACAAAGGTTATCGTATGAGGTTATGAATAGAGATAGCAATGGATACCACTGCTGGGTGTTCAGAGAAGGTCTGGCTGAGGGGGTGTCTTTTCTGCTGAATCTTGTTGAATAAGTAACAGTTATCCAACATAAAGGTAAATTATTGCCAACTAAGAAACCACCCATGCTAAGAGCTGGAGACTTGAGTAGAGACCTAAGTTCACTATTCTTGGAGCCCAGAGTGCTAGAAGTGAGGCACCAAGTGACAGACCTGAAAAGAAACTCACAAAGCACATCTCAAAGAACTTTGAAGTTCAAGACTCAAGACTTGAACAGAAATGTGTGGCAACTAGTGGGGTTTGAGAGCTGACATTGGATCTTTAATTTCTAATAGAGAACATCAATATATCAGAGTACTAACTCACTTGGTTTCTAAAGCCATGGCTTACTCAACTGTAAAACATCTATAGCCCAGACCCTTGCCAAGAGATGTAGTCTTTTTATTTTTATTTTCTTTTATTTTTTTAGACACAGAGTCTCACACTGTTGCCCAAGCTGGAGTGCAGTGGTGCTATCATATTTCACTGCAGTCTTGAACTTCCTGGGCTCAAGCTATCCTCCTGCCTCAGCCTCCTGAATAGCTAAGGATGCAGGTGTGTGCCACCATACCCAGCTAATTTCTTTTAACTTTTTGTAGAGACAAGGTCTCGCTGTGTTGCCCAGGTTGGTCTTGACCTAATGGCCTCAAACAATCCTCTCACCCCAGCCTCCCAAAGCACTGGGATTACAGGCATGAGCCACTGCATCCAGGCCAGGGGATACAGTCTTAAGCTACGAGTTGTCTGAGTCTTAACAAAATCTCAGTGGAACTAAACACTGGTGAAAAACCAACTAAAATAATGGGATACCCATTGTCACTCGTCACATTAGCAAAGATTAACACACTTCAAATACCCTTGAAAAAATCGTTCTTGGCTGTTCCTGTTCAACATTCAAAATGTATATGCCCTTTGAAATAACCGTGTCATTTTCATAGTATAGCCTGTAAAATAAGCTACAGCTGCACTCAACCAAAATGTACAAACAGGTTCATACAATTATATTTCACAGCATTTTTGTTTCTAGTAGCAGAAGCTGGAAACAAAGTTAATGTCCACCAAAGGAAAGAAGAAAAGAAGGAGGGAAGGAAGGAGATAAGGAAGGAAGGAAGGGAGGGAGGGAGGGGAAAAAGGAAGGAAGGACGTTAAAGCCTCCAGTACTTCATACTGAGTTCCTGTACATTTCAGTGTGATGATAATTTAAAATGTCAACAGATAATGTTAAATAAAGGAGAAGTTACAAAATAACAACTGTAGACAGGTCCCATTTGTACTCCATCATAGTTCATACATAAATACATATATGCAAAACCCAGAACACTTTTGAAGAGACACACAACTAATTGTTAAAAGTTATTTCTGGAGAGCAGGATGGGAATAGTTTGATCCTTTTATATTATTTTATTTAAAAATCTCTTTCTCAACAGTTCAGTTCATGACAGTAATTTTTGTGGGAAATTGTAGGAGGTTGTTCCAGGCATCTCTCCTCCCCAGTATTTTGTATCATTAGATCAAAGGCGCCTTTCAGTAGACTGTCAGCTTAAAAATTAGTATTCTGGGCTCCCAAAGATCGATTTGCCCTCTCTGCTTTGCATTTTCGTGTCCTGGGGTTGGCTCACTGAGGAGGCCTCATGTGTCTGTAGGTTTAGGACTGTTTTCCTTTATCAACCATAGGAAAACCACTGTTTTCCCTGACAAACTTGTGTGGGCTTATATATGCATAATCTCATACACACACACAGACACACACACACACACACACACACACACACTCTTTATTAAAATGTAAAATCTCACCAAAAGCTTTTGAACAAAATAAAAACTCATTAATTTATATTTTCTTTTTAGCTTAAATTAGAGGCACACATGAGGTAAGTGAAAGAAAGAGAGAAAGAGGGATGGAGGTAGGGAGGGAGAGAGGGAGGGGGAAGAAGGACAGAAGGAAGGAAGAAAGGAAAGGGGGAAAATGAAAAGAAGGTGCGAGGAACAAAGGAAAGAAAGAAGGAAGGAAGGAAGGAAGGAAGGAAGGAAGGAAGGAAGGAAGGAAGGAAGGAAGGAAGGAGGGAGAAGGGAAGGGAAGGAGGGAGGGAGAGAGGGAGGGAGGAAGGAAGGAGGGAAGGAAGGAAGGAAGGGAGGGAGGGAGGAAGGAGGGAAGGAAGGAAGGAAGGGAGGGAGGGAGGAAGGAAGGAGGGGAGGAAGGAAGGTAAAAGGAAGGAAGAAAGGAAGGAAAAGAAAAGGAGAGGAGAGAAATCAGTGAGGGAGTAACTGTAAATAAGATGGTTGAGACTATAACTGGATAAATGAATTAATAAAGTTGTATGTGATTTGAGGTCTCTGATAAATTTATTCCACTTTATTTTCATATATTTTTTACGAAACCAGTATAACCACTGAGTACCATTTTTCTTTCCTGCACTGTAGGTTGATTTTAAAGAAACATTAGTGGTTCACAGCCAGGAAAGGATGCTAGTGTCAGCGGCCTGCATGGACCATAAATAAACATTTCAAAGGAGCAATGGTGCATTCAGTAACTGTCTCTCAAATTGCATGCCCAAAGGTGGCATGTGGAGCCAACATCAGGTAAAAGACTGCAGGGTGATGAGAAGGAGCATGGATTGAGCCATTGGGCCTGTGCTGACTCCAGCTTTTGCATGGAGCTCATCCGCTTATGCTTGAAGCCTTGTCTTCCACAGGGAGAAGGAACAGGAATGCTGGGTATAGGGGGATGGACACCAGGTGACAGGATTAAGCAGGGTTTTTAAGGGAGATGGCATGGGGTAAAGGAGCAAGACTTGAGGCAGAGGAGGGAGCCAGCCAGGCTGCTTGGGAGAGGCGCGCTTCTGTCCCAGTGAAGACCAGACCAGAGCAGCCAGTCCAGGGGTCTCTGACTCCTTCCAGGAATGGGGAGGAAGAGCTAGGGGCATTGGCAGGAGAAAATAAAGTCAGAGAGGTGAAGTAGAGGTGGAGGAGGCCTGATGGGGGCAGCGCCTCAGAACCTCATGGGGACTCTGGCCTTGACTCTAGAGAAATGGTAGCCACTGCAGTGTTTTGAGTCAAGGGCTGACGTCATCAGATGAACTGGGTGTCCCAGTCAAAGGCTCCCTTCAGCTGCTGTGCTGAGGGTATTTGGTTTGGGGGAGGCTTCTGCAGGAATCCGGAGAGAGATGGTCCATTGCGGCTCAGACCAGAAGGGTGAAGGAGAGGTTGGGCTGCGGATCTAATTTGAACACACTGAGATTTAGAAAGGTGAGAGATTGGGCCAAACTCATGATGAGAAGTGGGATCCACAGTTTAAACTCAGATATGCCCTAAAGCAAAGACTTTTGGTTTTTTTTGTTTTTTGTTTGTTTGTTTGTTTGTTTGTTTTTTTGAGATGGAATGTCACTTTGTTGCCCAGGCTGGAGTGCAGTGACAAGATCTCTGCTCACTGTAGCCTCCACCTCCTGGATTCAAGTGATTCTCCTGCCTCAACCTCTGGAGTGGCTGGGATTACAGGCATCTGCCACCATACCCAGCTAATTTTCATATTTTTGCTAGAGACAGGGTTTCACCATACTGGCCACTCTGGTCTCGAACTCCTGATCTCAAATGATCTGCCCACCTTGGCCTCCCAAATTGTTGGGATTACAGGCATGAGCCACTGCACCTGGCCAAGCAAAGATCATTTCTGTGACAGCTGTTTCTGCCTTGACAGGGATCCAGACTGCTTCCACCTTTGCAAAACTCAACAAAAAAATCTCATTTCAAGAATTATGCCTTATTGAGTAGTGGAGGGAAGAAACAGGGAGGTGTTATCCAAAGGGTATGAAGATTCAGATAGACAGGAGGAATAAGTTTTTGAGATCTCTTATGCAGCAAGGTGGCGATAGTTAATAAAAAATTTATTGCATATTTCAAAATGGGTAAGAGATTAAATTTCAAACCTCTTATCACAAAAAATGGTAAGTAAATGAGATGATGGATATGTTAATAGTTTAATCATTCTACAATGCATACATATAGCAAAACATCACATTGTGCCTCATAAATGTACACAATTATGATTTGTCTATTAAATATACTATTAGGCCTGGTGGGCTGGCTCATGTCTGTAATCCCAGTGCTTTGGGAGGTCGAGGAAGAAGGATCACTTGAGCCCAGGAGTTGAAGACGAGTCTGGGCAATGTAGCAAGACGCTATTTCTGCAAAATAAAAAAATTTAGTGGTGTACACCTGCAGTCCCAGCTACTCAGGAGGGTGAGGTGGGAGGATTGCTTGAGCGTAGGATTTCGAAGCTGCAGTGAGCCATGATCACACCCTGCTACACAGTGAGACCATCCTGGGCTACACAGTGAGACCCTGTCTCTAATAATAATAATATTAATAATAATGATAATTAAACAAAAATTAAAGAATGTTGCCTTAGATTTTGCAGCAGTGGAGTGCTAGCAAAGGCCATGTTGTGGGGGCTTCTCTTGAATTTATGAGACTCAGGTGCACAGAGGAATTACATATAGGAGGCCTGATGCTTGCAGTTTATCAATACAAAGCTGGAATATGCATTGCAAGCAATTTACAAATGAGTGAATCATATTAATACAGAATGCCTGCTGGATCCAGTTGGTTACATAGTATTCAAGTGCTCCCAACCGCAATCTGTTCTACATCAAAATAATTCATTTAGCCTCTTGCTTATCAATGACTTTGCTATGTGAGCCAGTGATATTCAGGAAGGGAGTGCATATCATGAACTTTTCCTGTACTCCTCACATCACTTGATGGTTTTCAGAGGGCCAGTTTTACTCAGGGCAGGCTGCTTTCTTTTTAACCAAGTTAAGATTGCACCCTGTTAAAGAGATAAAAATATGTTTTCATGGTTCAGGTAGTGTTGGGCTGAGACCATCCACACATGGGACACAGATCTGTCCACACCACCCTCTTCTCCAGGTGCTTTCAGTGACTAACCACCCTAGACACTGCAAAGTGAAGGAAAACGTTTGGCCTCAACATAAAAAAAAAATGTTATGAGGTCATTAAAAATGCTGAGGAAAGCAGAAAAGATAAAACCTCCATAGAAGCAAAATACACTTATTTTTGCATACCTTTCTCCCTTTGTGTATTTACTTATTTTACATAAGTATCACATAAAAATAAACTCAGACATAGAAGCTACAATGTTTCACATAATGATCCACCTACTTAAGTGAAGAAATAAAATATTACTAACAACTGCAGTCTCCTGTGTATACTTTTGCAATCAACCTTCACTGCCCCCCACCTTGTAGTAATTCATCCCTCTCTTGAATTAATCTTTTAATCTGTTCCATGCACTGCTTTATACTTTTATAATAATAGTGGTGTTCACACTCCACTTATACACTTGATTTATACAGCTTGCATCTGCACATGTATTTAGCATCTTTTGCATGCCTTAAACTTTACACTGTATTCTCTTCCATGTGCTCCAGAATGCCTTGATCCACACTATGTTTTTGAAGTTCACCCAAGTTGATCATTGAGCTCTCATTCATTCACTTTTCACTGCTGGATTATAATTCATGCATGACTCTTTCATTCACCCATTTTAGGTTGAATATTTAATATAATTTGCTTTTGCATTCAATTCTGCAATAAACATTCTTTTGCATGTATGCATTTGAAAATATGCAAAAAACAGAATTTCAGAGTGGAAGAGTGTTCACGCCCTCGACTTTACCAGATAGCTCCCACTGTTCTTCAAAATCTCTACAGCCATGAAAGCTCTTGCTGCCTCTGAGTTTCTCTTGCTTCACGTTCTTCCCAGCGCTTGATTCTTTAAAAAATAATAAATGACTATTTTTCCAACTTTCTGGTTTGCTTTTTAGATTGATTGAAATTTCTTTACTGTGTTTTCCTTAACTGGTGAGAAATAATACATTCTGTTTCCCTTCTTTCTGTCTGGGTCTCTTGTCTTTATTGTGTTACGGCTTGAATGTGTAAGTCTGATGAAAATTTCTCTGTGGCTGGGTGTGATGGTTCACACCTGTAATCCCAGTACTTTGGGAGGCTGAGGGGGGAAGATTGCCTGAGGTCAGGAGTTTGAGACCAGCCTGGACAACATGGCAAAACCCCATCTCTTAAAACAACCAAACAAAAAACCAGCTGGGTGTGGTGATGTACACCTATAGTCCCAGCTACTCAGAAGGCTGAGATGGGACAATCGCTTGAACCCAGAAGGTTGAGGCTGTAGTGAGCCAAGATCGCACCACTGCACTCTAGCCTGAGCAACAGAGTGAGTGAGACCGTGTCTCAAAAAATTGCATAAAAATAAGAAAATGTCTTTGCAGTGGTCCAGGTGGAATGTGTATCTCCGGTCTTTTCTAAATTCTATTAAATTATCAAAGATTAATTCTTCCTCTCTCCTATTCTCTTGAATTTTTGCTTCTGCAAATCCAGTGAGTTCACAGTAGGCATCTATGCGATATGTCTTCATCTCTCTTTCTTCTTTGGCAGCTGTTTTTCTCCTGGTGCTACCTTCTGGGTAATCTTTTCAGAAGTACCATCAATCTTTGACCTCAGTCAAATCTATTGAGGTTTTTATTTAATTAATATCTACTCCAGGCATGGCACAGTGGCACGCACTTGTAATCTCAGCACTTGGGGAGGCCAAATCGGGAGGATTGCTTGAGCTTAAGAATTTGAGACCAGCCTTGGTAACATAGTAGGACCTCATCTCTATTAAAAATAATAAAAAAAAAAATTAGTTGAGCAGGGTGGCATGCACCTGTATTTGCAGATACTCAGGGGGTTGAGGTGGGAGGATGACTTGAGCCTGGGAGATTGAGGCTGCAGTAAGCCATGATCATGCCACAGTACTGAAGCCTAGGCAACTGATCAAGACTTTGTCTCAAACAAAAGAAAAAAAAAAAAAAGAAGCAAGAAAAAGAAAAAAAAATCTACTCCATTAAGGTATTTCTAAACCAATAATGACACATTTCATTTGTAAATGTTTATTCCTTCATTCAAGAAAAAAATATTGAAAACTTTATTGAGCTTCTGGTATATTCTAGATAAGAAATACAGCAAAAGTAGAAGAAAAAATTTAAACCTGTATCCTCAGTGAATTTTACATTATAGTGAGGGAAGATACAATGAACAATCAATATGAAAAATAAATAAGTGGTCTGGTAGACTGAATAATGCCCTCCTATCCCCAAAGATATCAGGTCCTAATACCTGGAACCAGGAAAGGTTACTTTATATGAAAACAGGCTCTTTGAAAATGCAATTAAGGATTTTGAGGTAATGGGATTATCCAGGTGGGCCCTAAATATAATTATGTGTATCCTTATAAGAAAAAAGTAGATATTATTGCACATATATCCAAAGAAAATAAATCATTCTGCCATAAAGACATATGCACACATATGTTCATTGCAGCACAGTTCACAATAGCAAAGACATGGAATCAACCTAAATATCCATCACTGGTAGACCAGATAAAGAAAGCATGGTTCATATGCACCCTGGAATACTATGTGACCATAAAAAAGAATGAGATCATGTCCATTGCACCGACATGGATGGAGCTGGAGGCCATTATCCTAAGTGAAGTAACATAGGAACAGAAAACCAATAACTGTACATTCTCAGTTATAAGTGAAGCTAAACATTGAGGACAGATAGACACAAAAAAAAGGAGCAATAGACACTGGGGCCTACTTGAGGGTGGACAGTGGGAGGAAGGTGAAGATTCAAAAACCACTTATCAGGTACTGTGCTGATTACTTGAGTGATGAAATAATCTGTATACCAAACACCTGAAACTCGCAATTTTCCTAAACATACCTGCACATGTAACCCTGAACCTAAAATAATAGTTTTTGAAAAAGAGGAGGCAGAGAGACATTTGCCACACACAGAGGACAAGACAATGTAGAGAAAGAAAGATCTGTGTGCTGATCTTCAAGATGGGATTCAGGCTAAAGGAAGATTTAGATTCAAGCAAAGGAAGGCCAACTACCACCAAAAGCTGCATTGGATAAGGAAGGATCCTCCCCTAGAGCCTTCGGAGGCAGCTCAGCGGTTCTTGATTTCAGACTCTGGCCTTCAGAGCTAGGAAGAAATACATTTCTGTTGGTTTTAAGCCACCCAGTTTGTGGTGATTTGCTAAAGCAGCCCGAGAAAGCAAATACAGTTGGCAAGAAATATTATGAAGAACATTAGAGGGGAGTAGCTAGTGCTTGGGGTAAGGAGTTGCAATTTAGATAAAGTGGTGAGAGAAGACTGCTCTGAGAAGGCAAAGATCTCAAGAAGGGAGGGGAGAGGATTGTTTCTGGAACTTGGTAATAGCTGGGGAGAGCTTTGCAGCGAGAGTAAGCAGTAAGTATTAGGACCCTGAGGGAGGAGCATTCCTGGAATGCCCTAGGCATCCAGAGTGGCTGTGGATGAGTGAGGGAAGGAGAGTAGTAGGAGGTGGGGCCACAGAAGTGATGGTGGGGACCAATCTTTGCATGTCACTGCAAGGTTCTCAAATTTTAGCATGCAGGAGAGGGGTATAGTAGGATATTGAGAAGTTTCCCTGGTCTCTGCCCAACAAATGCCAGCAGCACCACCCACCCCATTTCCTGTTTCCAGGTTGGGAGGTTGGCACAACTTTGTCTCCTATTTTAAAAGGATTACTCCATCAACTGGGTTTAGAATAACCTTGAGGGTTTTGTGCTGTCAATGTGAGCACTGACACAAAAAATACAAATATTATTACTATTATCCTAAAAGACCCAATGGTAGCAGTTTCTAGAAGGTCATGATGAGATTAATGAGAAGAGGTCATATTCTGGACATGTTTTTAAAATTCAACAGGCAGGACTTAATGAACTGGATATGAAAAAAAGGAGTAGATGAAGATGCCATCATGGCACCCTAGAAAACCTTGGACAATGCTAGCAGATGCAGGTGTAGGCAGTGCTTGATGCAAGTCTTGGTTTCTGGTATCCCAGAGGATATGGTCGGTCCCCCAGTCCACATCATCTACTTTAGTCCATGTACAAGAGTTCTTAGACACTCAGAAACACACACAGTTTCTAGAACTGAGGACAATTCTACGGTTTATGAAACCATCATGGATGATGGGCAACAATGTAATGGAATCTGTTGGTGCCATGCGTGTCGATTTCTGAGAAGTGTTGTGAAGCTTTTTTGGGACTCTGGTCATTGTTGTCTTCTTTTCCAGATGAGTAGCTCCCAACTCCATCTGCACTTTAGAACCAAGTGGGGAGGTTTAAAGAATCATGTACCCCAGCTGAACCCCACACCAATGACTTCCAAGTCTCCAAGCGTGGAATCCAGGCATATGTGTTTTTGAAAGTTACCCTTAGATTTTTCCTAAATGTTTTGAGCAACTGTCCATTTTCTCTTCGTCTTTATCCCATAAACTAGTGATACTCTACAGGGATTATTCTTTCCCTAGGGATATTTGGCCATGTCTGGAGACATTTTGGGTTGCAATAACCCAGTTAGCATCTGTTGGGTAGAGACCAGGGATGTTACTCAGTACCCAACAATGCGCAGCACAGCCCCTACCACAGAGAATGACTTCACCCTCAAATATCAAAGTTGAGAAAACCTACCCCAAACCCTCAAATGTCAAAGTTGATAATGAGAAAACCTGCCTCAAACCCAGGGAATTTGATTATTGCATTGATGGGTTCATTAATCATTGCCAGACATTTGTAAATGCCTTTCCTCTTTTTTCGGTGCTTTTGAATTTAATTGACAAATTGAAGGTCGCATGGGAAGAAAACAAGGAAATAGAGGAAGACAGAGCTAGAGTACAAACACCTGCGTTGAGTCACCATTTCCTGCAGCCCTGAGTGCCTCTAGTGGCTAGTGAGGGGGACAATTAGCAGTTTTTGAGAGTGATGAGAACAACTATTTGCATGTTCTTTTCCTTCCTGAATTGTGTTTGTGAGAGCCGAGTTAATCATCTGATAGAGCCACATTCACACGCCAGGTGTTGCGGTTGAACACCAATGTCTATTTCCTCAAGGTTTCGAAAATGGTGCACGGAAGGGCCTACTTTTTGCTGAAATCATGCGCGTGGATGATGGGAACACTTCCACTCTCAAGAGTCACATGGAATGCCTTAGGAAGCTGCAGAGACCTAGAAGCAGTCAAGGACAATTTCCTGATAGGGGTTTGCTTTTCTGAGTAACCACTTCCTGAGCTTGCTTCTCTGCTTGTGGGACATTATTTTTCAGACTGGCTCAAATAGGTTATCAATTTGGAGCAATATTGCTCCTCTCCAGGGACATTTGGCCATGTCTGAAGACATTTTTGGTTGTCACAACTGGAAATGGCAGAGTGTGTGTGTTGGTGGGGGGGGGGCGGTGCTGCTAGCATTTGTTGGGCAGAGGCCAGATATGCCGCTTAACATCCTACAAAGCACAGGACTGCCCTCCACAATAATGGTCCAGTCCCTGATGTCAATAGTGTCAAGGCTGAGAAGCCCTAGAAAAAGAACAGTAGGATAAAGAAAAAATGAATGAACTTACAAATAATCTCTACTATGTGATTTAGATAGAGGCACAAATATTCCCTGTCTTCTCCAAATATTTCCTCCTTCATCTGTTGATCTTCAAGGGAGTTTTACTGTAAAACTTTGGCTTGTCTTCACGTTCTAAGAGGGATGGAACCTGAGCTAAAATTTAATACCTGGCTATTCTTGGAGTAGTATTTTAGTTTCTAGAACCTGGGAATAGGCAGTGCCCAACTGATGCTCTTCTCATTTATTTATTGGCCTACTAAGATTTTGTGAATGGTTACAGTAAAAACAATGGTCAGATTTTATTTATGCCAGAATGTCTCTGTCATGTCTGATCATAGATACCTTTAGCAGGGTAATTTCTACTATTCCCTATTCCATTAGGGTGATCATCTCATCCCGGTTTGCCCAATACTGTCACTATTTCAGGAATGAAAGTCCCATATCCTGGCAACTTTCTGTATTGTGGGGTCAGTGGTCACCCTGTATTCCATGGAATTGGTTTTCCAAGTAATAATTTTTGTGAAATGCAGCACTGGTGTTTGTTTGTTATTTTATTTTATTTATTTGATGTTTGATATTTTATTTGGTATTTGGCATTTTCCCAAAAGATAACTTGATAATTAGCATTCTCCCATTGGGAAAATAATTGATCAAAAATCTCTTGTCATGGAATAGACACTTCTCTGTACACATGGTTGGACCTTTAACCAGGGAGAGGAAAGATTATATTTTTAACAATTAAGGATACCTATTTTAGAGAGTTGTTTCTAAATTATTCTGGCTTTTTCATTTCAATATTAAATTTATTTTTATCAGATTTTATAAAGCTCAAGGACCACTAGAGATGTCCCTAAGAGTAAGCTTTTTGATAATTTAAAGAATCTTTTTTTGGGTGCCTGTTAGTATTGTAATCACTTTTTCCTTTTCCAACATAAGGTCATACATTAAATTTAAATAATAGCCTTAGTAATAATTGGAACCCACCGGGGAGATCCCTGAGAAGGCCCAGAGCCCACATGTTGACCCCAAGTGAGTGCATTCATTGAAATGTCATTTCAGTAATACCAAGAGGGCTAATAATGATACACCCTCTGGTGCTCCTCATCCCACACTTTCACAGCATCTTATCAACAAGTTCTAATACAATAATCTTACGTGCACTTGATAGAAGAATTGCCATTTTAATTAAAAAACTTGGTAGAGGCCAGGTGCAGTGGCTCATGCCTGTAATCTCAGCACTGTGGGAGGCCGAGGTGGGCAGATCACCTGAGGTCAAGAGTTTGAGACCAACTTGGCCAACATGGTGAAACCCCATCTCTACTAATAATACAAAAATTACCTAGGCGTGGTGGGGCGCACCTGTAATCCCAGCTACTCTGGAGGCTGGGGCAGGAGAATTGCTTGAACCTGGGAGGTGGAGGTTGCAGTGAGCCGAGATTGCACCACTGCACTCCAGCCTGGGCAACAGAGTGAGACTCCATCTCCAAAACAAACAAGCAAGCAAAAAAACCCGGCAGAGACTGAAATTGTTTGCACCTCCAAGTCTTAGTTTTCCTCTGCAGCTCTAAGCCAGTGGAAAATTGACAAATTCCAACACAATTTTTGAAAATTATCTATGTGATATCAAACGTGTTAGGTTACATTCCCCAAATGCATTCACATATGCATACATATGGCAACAGTTGCATATGTAAATGAATGTATCTATAGGAAGTCAATAGGAATTCAATAGATGTTTGTATGTGAATTTAATTGAAATTGATGTGTGTCTATATGCATATATACATATATACACACATTTATACATATAGACATACATAGACACACACGAATATACATAGATAAGATAGATATAGATATATAGAGGGATACATAGAGATAGATGATAGATGAATAGATAGGTAAAAACAGATATAGACATATGTAGAGAGATACATAGGTATACATAGGTAGGTAGGTAGATAGGTAGGTAGGGAGGGAGGTAGGTATAGGTAGGTAGACAGGTTGATTGAGTGACTTCATCCTGGAAAGTTATACACAAGTAAATTCCTAATATCAACTCATTTTTATGCAATTTTTTCTCCTCAAAGTAGAATGCTACATGCTTGTATAAAGATTTCTCTCTTTTTAAGTCTTTCTTTCTTTCTTTTCTTTCCTTCCTTCCTTCTTTCCTTCCTTCCTTCCTTCCTTCCTTCCTTCCTTCCTTCCTTCCTTCCTTCCTTCCTTCCTTCCTTCCTTCCTTCCTTCCTTCCTTCCTTCCTTCCTTCCTTCCTTTCTCTCTCTCTCTCTCTGAGATGGAGTCTCACTCTGTCACCCAGGCAGGAGTGCACTGGTGCAGTCTTGGTTCACTATCACCTCCGTCTCCCAGGTTCAAGCTACTCTCATGCCTCAGCCTCCCATGTAGCTGGGATTACAGGCACACGGCACCACACCTGGCTAATTTTTCTACTTTTTGTAGAGACAGGGTTTCACCATATTGGCCAGGCTGCTCTTGAACTCCTGACGTCAAGTGATCCGCCTGCCTTGGACTTCCAGAGTGCTGGGATTACAGGTGTGAGCCACCATGCTCGGCCTTCCCTCTTTTTTAAATGTGTGTAGTTGGAGGATTCTGGATAAATAACAAGGAAATGATATAACTGAATTTACTGAATTAACTCTCAAAACCCTTTTCTGGATTCAGACATTGTGTGGGTTGATTTAGGCCAAGGTCCCCAAATCACAGCTCACAGGCCAAATCTGGCCCACTGCCTGTTTTTATGAATAGTTTTATTGGAACAGTCACATTAATTTATTCAGGTGTTGTCTATGGCTGCTTTTGCCGTACAGTGGCAGAGTTGCCTATTTGTGGCGGAGACTGTGTGGTTCACAAAGCCAAAACCTTTACTATCTGGCCCTTTGTAAAAATCTTTGGGCTGAGTGTGGTGGCTCATACCTGTAATCCCATCACTTTGGGAAGCCAAAGAGGGAGGCTCACTTGAGCCTAGGAGTTCTAGACCAGCCTGGGCAACATATTTTATAAAGACACTCTCTCTACAAAAATAAAAATTAGCCGGGTGGTTGTGGTGGAGCACACTCCTGTAGTCCCAGCTACTCAGGAGGCTGAGGTGGCAGGATCATGTAAGACCAGGCGTTCAAGACTGCAGTGAGCCATGCTTGCGCTACTGCACTCCAGCCTAAGTGATAGAGCAAGACCCTGTCTCAAAACAAACAAACAAAAAAAAAAAAAAAAAAAAAAAACACACAAGAAAACTTTGCTTACCCTTAAGTCAGATTAAAGAGAATCAAGTACAGTTATTTTTAAGAACACATGGTTTGAGAAAACTGAGATACATAGCTTTGGCTCAGGTTACAAAGTCACATATACTCAAATATAGTGTTTTCAAAAATTAGGAAAAGAAAAAGCCCTCTTTTAAAATCCTGGACTTCTTTGTTCGGAAAAACGGGAACCATTCTGTGTTGACCTTGTCCTACTCTCCTTCAAGATGCTTTCAGTAGGGGAAACTGGATGAAGAACACACAAGGGCTTCCTGTACATCATGCTGCAACTTCTTGTAAATCTGTATTTGTTTTAAAATAGGAAAACTTAAAAAAAAATAAGCTCAAGCCTGCTTTGCTCTGTTCTTATTGCAGTGACTGTCTCTATCATTATTGCATGGTTCCCATAAGACGTGGTTGCCTGAGGGCAGTCCCACCAGCCAGTCAACAAGTTTCATCATGAATAAAATTCCAAATTTTTTTTTGGATACAACACAAGCCACTGTGTCTTCCATTGCTACAGGCTAAAATTGACTTAGTGTTTCCCATTTACCAAGATTGAACCAGCTAATGTAAAGGGTTTGGGGTGGTGGATTCTTCCACATTTCACCTTCTAAATAACTCAATGAGGACTTGCACAATTATTAATACATACAACCTGGTTTTATCTTCACTTCCAGGTTTTCCATTGCTTTTGTGTTTCACATCTCATTTCCTTTGTGTCCATATGTTGAATTTATATCTGAAGCTATATTCAATGGACATGGGGACATGAGGGCATGCAAGTTAATCAATAGGTCAGCATCAGTATGAGCAATGATTTGCTGCTGTAACAGGATGCCCGGGAGTCCAGATTTCCAGGTCTGTCAATGTCAGCTTCACCACACATTTGCCAGGTGACTTAAATCATCCAAACACAAACCAGTTTTCCCAGGTGTGCCATGACAGGGCACCAGCAAAGCTGGAGTACCCCCAAGTTCCAAAATGCCAATTTGTTATTTAGCATACAGGGAAGTCATAATAAGGGGAAGTAAAATGATCTAGAATCTTGAATTCATAAATCCCATCTTATTTTTTGGTGTCATTTATAATGACCACATCTATGTAGTAATGGGAACAACCACAGTGTCTTCATGATGTAATATCTCAAGGCATTTTAGGGAACCTCACCCAGTGGCATCTTTTAGCTACCCCGTGGAAGTCAAAGGTTGCTGGTCACACATCCAGCAATTGAATGGCTTGAGGGGAATGAGATCTAGACTTTCTAGACTTGGTGTCAGGTATTTGTCTACATGCTTTTTGAAAGAATTAGTAACCCACAAGGTTTGAAGGAGGACAATTTTGTCAATTATACAAACACTGCTGTGCCCCTTAAAACATTCCTAATAAGTGTTCATATTATTTCCAAAAAAGCAAATTGTCAAGATAGAGCAAGAATGTTAAAAATGTTGGATACTTTACAGGTAATTCTGTTTCTGAGTTTTTAAGCCTAGGGATGGAATCTTCAATGTGCAGAATTCTTTATGCACAAAAATCTTCATAATTGAACAATATATAACAGCATAAAACTGGACCCAATAGGTTCAATGATAGAAGAAGTGTTATGACTACAGTGGAAGGTATGCTTGATGGAATCTTTTGCAACTATTTAAAATTATGATGAAAATTGTATATATTACCCTGGTAAAACATTTCTTATAATTCTGGTAATTCTTGAATCTGTATCTTAGATCAGGCACTGTAATGGATTACTTTATTTAAATATTTCTTATAGCCCCAATATACTATTAAAGCTTTTGTGCTACACCTGACAAAACTGAGGCAGAGAGGAGATAAGAACCCTATCTGAGGTCTCAGAGGTATTTTCCAGGGGGTGCAAAAGTCATCACTAACTGTAACAACTATACAATGACCCACTAATCAAGACTACCTCTTCAGGCAATATGCGTGACACAACAGTATCTCTTCAGGCCATATGCACGATGCAAAATTATTCATATTATATCATTGGTGCAATATTTTAAAACCTAGATAGATGGCAGCAACAATAACAATAAAAATCTCAATAGATAAGTATTAAACTAAATATTAATCATCATCATAATAAACAAATAGCAAAAAGACAATGTCATCAATGAGTTAGACTGGCGAAAAGAATCAAGAAAATAAAAACCAGTTTCTGCCACCAGTCAGCAGCTACTGTGACACTCCTTGGTGCATATATTTTTACATCCCTTTCTCTGCTTTTTGCCTGTTTACATAGTCCTGCTCGAAAATTGCAGCATGATGCCAGTATCAAGGACTGTGTCAACACTCTGTAAAGAGGATGAGTTGAATGGGGCCATAAGCACAAATGTGATTGTACTTGGGTGAAATTAAAACTCTACCATGCAGCTGCGCACTAACTGAATTCTCTCTGGCATTGATACTTTACTTCCTCCTCACCGCTGATTATAGAGACTTCCATGAATAAACAAACTCTCTTAACTCACATATGGGGTCTTCTGTCTGCAGAATTCATGCAGGAAGCTGTGATTCAATTTCATGATAGTCCCATTCCAGTACTTTCTTTGAGTTAAGTTGTTTAGTAGTCTCGGTCACTGCACTGTGACCATTGCTCCCAATGGAAATGAATCAAGGTGCCAAGAGAAAGCTTGGAGTAAACAACAAAGATCACATCACAGAAACTCATTATTATGCAATTTTCAAGACCAGTACTATCTCTAAATGAAAACTGGACACAGGATCCTCTTTTCTGAAAGTGGCCAGTGGGTTTTTTTCAAAATATGTTATACAACAGTATCCTGGATGTCACATGCTGTTTGTTTGTTTGTTTGTTTGTGTAGAGAGATGGGGTCTTGCTCTGTTACCCAGGCTGGAGTGCAGTGGCACAATCACAGCTTGCTGCAGCCTGGAATTCCTGGGCATGAGCAATCTTCCCACCTCAGCTTCCCGAGTAGCTGGAACTACAGGCATGTGCTGCCATGCCTGGCTAATTTTATTAATTTTTGTAGAGATGGGATCTTGCTATGTTTCCCAGGCTGGTCACAAGTTCCTGAGTTCAAGCGATCCTCCCGCTCTGGCCTCCTAAAGCACTGAAATTACAGGCATGAGTCACTGCCCCTGGCCCCCGTGTCCTCTTTTATTGACCCAATCTTGACTTCCCAGAACTTTTCCATAGACAGGGGCAAGATCCCCTCATCACAAAGCCCCCTGGGGCTGTGGCTTAGGAATTTAAACAACCGAAATTTCTTGCTGAAAGAAATTTCAACAAGAAATGCCCTATCTTGTCAGCTGTTTAAATTGGAAGAACACATAGCACTTCCCTGTGACTATGTTCTTTCTATGCAACTCCAACAGCGCCATCTTCAATAACCTCCAACTCTGACCTTACCCAGCCCAGCTCTCAAATCAGAATCAATGGTTAATGCTTGTGTACATGAAGAACTGTCAGTGCCTCCCTTGAGAAATTTCTCTTATTTTTACTTGTGCCACAAACTTATTTTTCTATCTCCCCTTTGAGACCTTAAGTGACCAGAGACTGGGCACTATATTTGATTTGCCATTTTCTTTTTTACACAACTTTCTTTGTTTTTATTTTTAGTTCTGGGGCACATGTGGAAGTTGTGCGGGTTTGTTACATAAGTAAACGTGTGCCATGGTGGGTTGCTGCACCTGTCAACCCATCACCTAGGTATTAAGCCCAGAATGCATTAGCTATGTTTCCTAATCCTCTTTCTCCCCCCACCTCATCCCCTGACAGGCCCCAGTGTGTGTTGTTCCTTTCCTGTGTCCATGTGTTCTCATTGTTCAGCTCCAACTTATAAGTGAGCATATGTGGTGTTTGGTTTTCTGTTCCTGCATTAGTTTGCTGAGGATAATGGTTTCCAGCTTCATCCATGTCCCTACAAAGGTCATGATCTCATTCCTTTTTATGACTGCATAGTATTCCATGGTGTATATGTACCACATTTTCTTTACTCAGTCTATCATTGATGGGCATTTGGGTTGATTCCATGTCTTTGCTATTGTGAATAGTGCTGCAATGAACATACACGTACATGTATCTTTGTAACAGAATGATTTATATTCCCTTGGCTATATACTCAATAATGGGATTGCTGGATCAAATGGTATTTCTAGTTCTAGATCTTTGAGGAATCGCCACACTGTCTTCCACAATGGTTGAACTAATTTACATTCCCACCAACAGTGTAAAAGTGTTCCTATTTTTCCATAACCTCACCAACATCTATTGTTTCTTGACTTTTTAATAATTGTCATTTTGAAGGGCATGATTAGACATTTTTAAGTAGAGTACCCTAGTCAGTACATACTTTTGTAAAGGTATGAGTGAATAAATACAGGAATTATTGATGCCCAAAGGAGGATATTATGTTTCCTCTCTGGTTTCAGTACATGGACAGTGTCTGTGCTTGAATTTGTCCTGATTTCATGAGCTGGGAAGCACACAAGCCATGGTTTTTCAACCTTATTATCAAAATGTACAATGCCATCCTATGATTAATCTTGACCTTTTCAGGTATATACATATGCCTGAGACTCTTATCAATATTAAAAATTCTTTCAATTTGGATAGACATTTCTCTGTTGCTGCTCAATTAACTATACATATCATTTTAGAGACTTTTCCAATTAGTAATGAGTATATTGATCATTGTCTAATGTTAATTGGACAACATAATCATTTTTGGAAATGCAGGAAATAATATCCCACATTGCTTTGGAAAGGTATATTTAAATATCAGTTTAATCTTTGAAGTACTTATGAAAATGCCCCAGTGGGAATAATTTTACAGGATCATAATACTCGGTAAAAATCCTAACTAGTCTCTGACTCATTATTAAACTTCAAAATCGCAAAGTACCATATACCAAGTGATGTATTGTACATAATGACTTTCTTATTCAATTTTTCTAATCTATTTTTTATCCCCTAGGGGTTTTTTCTCGGTAATTGTCCAGAGCTTTAAATAAAAGAATAGTAGTGATTGAATCTTCATGCATCTTTATTTTTAGACTCACATCTTGAAGTCTGCAGAACTAGCAGCAGAGAACGTAAGAGAAAAATGTGTGTGAAGATGGTCTATGAAAATCAGTCTAAGTTACTACATGTCCTTCAGTTCATCACACCAAAAAAGAAGAGGAAAACCTTGGAGGGGAAAAACAAGTCTCCTCTGTTTTGTCTTTCCATATCAGGACTTGTTTATTTGACACCTGGGGACCTCATCAGTAATAGGATACAGACGTACATAAACCCTGTCATCTTCATTGCAGAATAAAGATGCCATTCACGGGTCATGACCTGGTAGAAACTGTGCAAATGTGTGTTGAATCAGGAAGTCCAAATCACCACACCCGTACTGGATCCATTTTTAGTTGTCTCTGAAGTACAGAGCCCTCGGGCCCTGAGTCTGAATAATTGCTGGGGGTCCTGCAGGCTTCTTTTATGTTCAACCATAAACACTTAATACGAATTCTTATTGCAGAACCATGGTCACATTATTGTTGATGAAATTATTCCTTCCATCAAAATCAGTCAGATCCAACATACTCATTTCTCAAATACAGTGCAGGCAGCATTGTGGTAAACACCACTGAATAGACTTGTTTTTCAGTATGTCTCAGAGACCTGAATTGACTGTTCAGCCAAAGCTTAAATAAATAAATGCAAAAATTCTAGGAGGAGAGTATGCTGTCTGAACAACTCAGGTTCAGTTTAACATTTTCTACTCCTTTGAAAAAATTAAGACAATCCCTTAAAAAAAATAATGAACATCACTTTTTAAATCCTAACATATGCAGAGACCATGCAAGAATATGACCTAAAAGAGAAGACTAAGATTGCATTTAGGAGGTCATTGACGAGTGACCTTGAAGACACCTATTTCCAAAGAGTAGTAAATTCTGAAAGTAGAATAAGGAAGTGAAAAAGTTGTGACAGTATGTATGGACAAATTTGTGAATGTTTGCTCAGCAATGGATGTGCTAAAATTGGAAGCATACTGATGGATGACATTTGGCAAGTATGTTGAGAAGCATAGAGAACTAATTCATCTGCAGATGTGCCATTCTTAGAAAGGTTGGCGGTAAAGAAGAGAAAGGAGACGAATGATGGGGACCATCATGTGGATGAGATGGAATTTACAGAGCAGAGGGGGAGATTCTTATCTAGGACCCTATGCACCCCAGAGGCGGCAGTGAAGAAAGGATGCAGGTATAGATCATTTTGCAGGAGATGCAAAACACCAACGAAGGTTATTCCTGATAATGTCTGTTTCTCTGCGCATTAGAAAGAAAGACTGTGTGCTGAAAGTGAGGGGTGAAGCGGAGGACTTGAGATGAATTGGTGTACATTGGCAAAAGCCAGTGTGAGAAATGGGAGAGGGAGTTTATCAGGCAGCAGCATCAGAATTGTGCACAACACCAGTTAATTTTGGTGCTCAGAGAGCAGTAAAGACATGAATTTTCACTGGTGGTTGTGCCTGGTGACAGTAAAAGAGGGAGTATATGATTCGATTGATCTGGGATTAGTGGTTGGTGGGACTGAGCTGATTTGAAGAAAGAAGAAGAGGGAAAGGAGATGGCTGTTGTGTTTAGACTGTAATTGTCTGGACAGGAGAGGACAGTAACTGAAGCTGAATTGCAGGGTGGATGGAAAATTATCCGGAGAGAAAGAACTATGCCTACATCAGGGCAGACACTTACTAAATGATTTGCAATGGAGACTTCGGAAATGAATCTTGGCACGATGAGTTTCACATTGCTGCTGAATGTTAGGTGCGTGTTAAATATTTTGTTTCCATGATTCCTTTGCCTAAGATATAGGAAATGATCATTTATATAAGATATTTCTGCAACTGCAGATCTCATTTTTCCCAACAAGCCACTTAAAAATCTGTCTCCTGCAACCTGAAGGAAATGAACACATTGCGTCAGTAACAACCTCCCTTACATTGGTGTCCTCTCACGCGACCGTGAAAATGGCCCTTAAAATCTGTCCATGAATCACAGAGATGGAGAGCATTAATTTTTTCTCCTCCCTTTCCTTCCAGCAATGATTTTGGCCCTAAGGCATGAGATTCGATTATGAAATGACTATTGACTAAAAGCGCTGGAGGATGACAGAAACCAAAGAGTTGAGTATAAAATAAGTGAAGTTAAATGGAACGTATTCTGGGAGATGAGAATACAATAAGGGGATGGATGGTACACACTTGTTGAACGTTTGCAATTCAGCTTCTTGCATTAAGAGATGACACAGTCAAGGCTACACCCAGGGAACTCTTACAGGTGTCATTTCAGAGTGTGGAGCCGTTCATGTTCAAAAGACTGCATCTGCATTTCAAATATACAAAATCTCACAGATTTATATGAATGATTTCATCAGATTGAAAAGTTCTCAGCAATTGCAGCCCACTGGAGTACTGGACCACCCCCTGCCATTTTCGCTCAGCACCTAGTAGCATTTTGTTTTTACTACATTGATTTGTGCTTGTTGATTGATACCTTTGGAAATAGGACTTTGGATGAATTATATGTGTGGGTGTGTGTCTCTCTCTCTCTCTCTCTCTGTGTTTGTGTGCATTACTCCCAAATGAAGAGAGTAAACCCCTAAAGAGGCAGTTCACTGTTACCATTACATAAACGCACACTGCTTAAAGATTTTCTCACTTTAGGTGTCCAGTGTATGTTGCTGACTGGCTAACTTCAGGTAGATGGAGTTTTCTGCTGGAAACACTGATCCCTGGTATCCTTTGTTGAAAATAGTTGGGGGTTTGCATTTCCCTCAAAGAAACCGTTTCAGTAAAAATTCCAAAGATCTCATTTAGGAGATTAATTCCAACTATAAGACGCACTATTGGCTTCACAAAAACATTTGTTTCCATCAATGGTAGTCTGATTATTAACCCAGTAACTACTTCGACGGGAAGACCTGACGGACATACAAAGATGATCTCTGAACCCTGGACACTGTGAAGAATATCCAGGAAATTTCTAGTTCAGAAATACAATTGCGGCCAGGCACAGTGGTGCACACCTGCAATCCCAGCACTTTGGGAGGCCGATGGGGGACGGATCATGAGGTCAGGAGATCAAGACCATCCTGGCTAACAAGCTGAAACCCCGTCTCTACTAAAAATACAAAAAATTAGCCGGGCATGGTGGCAGGCGCCTGTAGTCCCAGCTACTTGGGAGGCTGAGGCAAGGGAATGGCGTGAACCCCGAAGATGGAGCTTGCAGTGAGCCGAGATTGCACCACTGCACTGCAGCCTCGTTGACAGAGGAAGACTCCATCTCTTAAAAAAAAAAAAAAAAAGAAAGAAAAGAAAAGAAAAGAAAAAGAAATACGATTGCAACTGTGTCGTAATGGTTGCAATTGTGACCTCAAAAAGAATACTATGTTCTTTACATGTTGAAAGGAAAAGGAAAGATCAGATGCCAATTCTGGTGTTCTTCATCATTGCTATAGATGGATTCCCTTAGGTAACTTGCTTGGCAATGCCCTTTGCAAAATCTCTGGTTTTCAGTAAAGAAATCACAGCAGCTGGAAATGGAGGGACATTTTGGCACTAAGTCAAGTTTTCACAATTGCCTCTTCCAGTTCTATGTTCTATGAATTTATTTAGTAAACACCCTGTTCATGAATACTTGAGCAATGAAAAATACCAGATATTTCCTTTAAAAAGAAATAAAATAGCATGTAGCCACAATCCTATTAAGTAAGGAGAATCTCTTGGAAGGGGCTTTGAGATCATTTTTCAAGATAAAAAGTGTAACCTTTCATCTCTTTTTAAGGGACATCAGAAATATAAAACTCATTATCAGTCATGCTTAGGTGAATATTTCTTTTTGCTTCTCACCTCAGAAATCCCCATATTTGTATGAATGATATTTTAAGTGCAAAAACCTATAAATTATGCAAGATATTTTTACAGCAGGAGAAATTTAGCCGAACACTTAAGCAGAAGAATGATTAGTGGTTTTGCAGCTTCACTGGAGATTTGAGAAGTCAGAATTATGAGGCAGCATCACCTGTGCTTCTTGTAACTCCTATCTGTCCTGAATCCTCCCTAACCACTTTGTTCTCTCTCACCCATCAGGAGTCCCAGTGGGATAATCTACATTTCACCTCATCATTTCCTAAATGCCCCTTCTTTAGTCCCTAGCAGGTAAGTGGTGCTTTATTCTTCTCAAATTGTTTCCCCAAGGGACCTCCCACCTGCTACCCCCAGGGGACTATAAATCTTCATTCATTCTGACCTCCTTCGGAAGCATTTAAACCCCATATCACTTCAAATTCTCTCTCCTTTGGCCTCTGACAGCACTTTCTTCCTGGTTTCCTGAACTTCATTGAATTCTTCTTGGTCTTGATCCGTTTAACCATTCCTCCTCTTTCTGATCAACCAGGAGGTGGCATCGCCAAAGTTTCCGAGTTAGACTCTTTGCACATACCTGGTCATTGCTGATTTTCATCTGACAACTCACTGCATAGATTGTATATCCTATGGAAGAGGCAGACTTTCACCTGAAGGTAGGGGCCATGAAAAGTCACTGAAATATTCTATGCAAAGGTGGCCTGATCCAGGCTGTCCTTTTTTAAAAGTCACACTGTGTTCAGAGTGGAGGATTTATTCACAACTAGGAAACAGTAGAGACAAGATAAGGCAATTTGAAGAATACTTTCCTTAATACAAATGAAGTAGAGGAGGCACTAAGGCTGTGGCAGTACAGGAAGGAATTTATAGAACAGAGTGACGTCAGGAAGGTAAAATCAAGAAGCCCTCAATGATGCTTTGGATATAAGAGATGAGAAGGAGGGAAGGATCGGAATGTTTCCTGGATTCTGCCTGGATTATGATGGTGCCATTTACTGAGATAAGGAACTGAAGGAGAAACTAGGAAGAAGAGGGAGAAGATATTATTACATAATCAAGGTAATCTAATCATATGGTTGGTAACCTAATACAGGAGCCATGCATTTTATTTTCTCTGGAATATGTGATTACCCCTTAGATGTGTACATATAAATATATGTATATATATATGTGTGTGTGTATATATGTGTGTGGGTGTGTAATTAGTTAAATATATGCCTATAGATAGAAATATAATTTATATACACAAAATTTGTAACTGATATGGTTTGGCTGTGTCCCCACCCAAATTTTTTTAAGTGCCTAGACATTTATTACCTCTTGTATTAGGTATTAACTTGCTTGTTTTGCCACATTATATCATAGAAGGTCACTATGCTATAAGCTGTAATTTTTTAAATTTTGTATTTATTTTATTTCCATAGGTTATTGGGGAATGAGTGGTGTTTAGTTACATGAATAAGTTCTTTAGTGGTGATTTGTGAGATTTTGGTGCCTCCATTACCCAAATAGTATATGCTGCACCCTATTTGAGGTCTTTTATCTCTCACACCCTTCCCACCCTTTCCCCCTGAGTCCCCAAAGTCCATTGTGTCTTTCTCATGCCTTTGCATCCTCATAGCTTGCCTCCCACTTATGAGTGAGAACATAAGGTTTGGTTTTCCATTCTTGAGTTACTTCAGTTAGAATAATAGTCTCCAATCTCATCCAGGTCACTGCAAATGCTATTAATTCAATCCTTTTTATGACTGAGTAGTATCCCATCATATATATACACCACAGTTTCTTTATCCAATCGTTGAGTAATGAGCATTTGAGTTGGTTCTACATTTTTGCAATTGCAAATTGTGCTGCTATAAACATGCGTGTGTAAGTATCTTTTTCATATAATGACTTATTTTCCTCTGGGTAGATACCCAATAGTGGGATTGCTCGATCAAATGGTAGTTCTACTTTTAGTTTTTTAAGGAATCTCCACACTGTTTTCCATAGTGGTTGTACTAGTTTACATTCCTACCAGCAGTGTAGAAGTGTTCCCTTTTCATTGCATCCACGCCAACATCTACTATTTTTTGTTTTTTTGATTATGGCCATCCTTGCAGGAGTAAGGTGGTATCGCATTGTGGTTTTGATTTGCATTTCCCTGATCATTAGTCACATTGAGCACTTTTTCATATGTTTGTCAACCATTTGTTTATCTTCTTTTGAGAATTGTCTATTCATGTCCTTAGCCCACTTTTTGATGGGATTGTTCGTTTTTTTTCTTGTTGATTTGTTTGAGTTCATGGCAGATTCAGTTATTAATCCTTTGTCAGATGTATAGATTATGAAGACTTTTTGCCCACTCTGTGGGTTGTCTGTGTACTCTGCTGGCTATTCTTTTTGTTGTACAAAAGCTCTTTAGTTTAATTACATCCCAGCAATTTATCTTTTTTTTTATTGCATTTGCTTTTGAGTTGTGGGTCATAAAATCCTTGCCTAAGCCAATGTCTAGAAGGGTTTTTCCAACCCTTAACTTCTAGAATTTTTATAGTTTCAGGTCCACATCTCATTTTGAACTATAGTTCCCATAATCCCCACATGTCATAGGAAGGACCCAGAAGGAGGTAATTGAACCATGGGGGCGGTTACCTCCATGCTATTCTTATGATAGTGAGTGAGTTCTCATGAGAGCTGATGGTTTTATAAAAGGCTTTTCCCCAACTTCACTGTGCACTTCTCTTGTCTGCTGCCATGTAAGATGTGCCTTTGTTCCTCCTTTGCCTTCTGCCATGATTGTGAGGCCTCCTCCCCAGCCATGTGGAACTGTGAGTCCATTAAACCTCTTTTTCTTTATAAGTTATCCAGTCTTAAGTATACCTTTATTAGCAACATGAGAACAGACTAATACAATGTAAATACTTACATGTAAATTGGTGAGATCTGCTTATATACTATAACATATATAACTCATATATGTTGTACATTATGAATTATATCATTATATATTTACCACACATAAAATCACAGACTATTATAAAATATTAGAAATTATGATATTGAAATTGTATTATCTTACAACATAGTTTATAAAATATTGTATAATATCTATTATACTTATTATAGCTTTATACATAATTTAGCACATTATATATTATAGATATGTGAATTATATATAGTGGATCCTCATCATATGAAGATTCTGTATTTACCTGTCTGCCTACTCACTAAAATGTACTTCTAAATGCAGCATCAATGCTTGGGGTGTGTTCATAGTCATTTACAGACATGTGCAGTGTGGGGAAAAATCTAAGTCACCTAATGGACACGTTCTCAGCTGAGGATGAACAAGGTTACACTGTGCATTTGTGGTTCAGTTCATCCTGTAAACATGCGTCCTTTTAGCAGTCAATTCCATATCATGTTTTTTGCACGTTTGTGTTTTTCCTTGTTGGTTTTGCTGTGCAAATGGCCCCAAACCACAGTGCTGGAGTGCTGTCTTGTGTCCCTAAGCACAAGCAGGGACACTTGTCCCTGCTTGAGTTAGAGTGCTGTTGGCCATGAGTTCAAGGTGAATGAATCAACAATATGTACGAAGTTAGCTGTCTCTATACAAAAACACACAGAAAACAAGGTCACATACTCATCAGCTGACAAAAATGTTGTAACCAGGGGGCTCATAAGAACCTAGCCAATGGTTCAGCTAATTCAGTGGTTTTGGTGACTTTATAGAACATACTGTAATGACCACAAACAATGAGATTCAACTGTATATACAAATTATAGACATTTATATAACATAAATTAATTCAATCAACAATCACTGAATGTCTATATTTCAGATACCTTGCCAGGTACTAGGGAAACAGAGATTTAAAAAAAATAATAGTCATGTTTTCTTCTCTCAGTGTACTAATACTATAATAAAGTGATTTCCAAATTTTTAGGAAGTCTCCATACCTTGTATTTACAACACACTTTCATCAATAATATATTTCAATCTTTCATCATATAGAGCTATTCTCATCTAGTTGGATGAGAATAGCTAACAGGGTGGATGCTGGTCGCATTCATGGAGAAATGAGTCAGAGGAGGTGATAGGCACAGCACTGTTTTCTTGAGGGTAAAATGTATATGGAGCATCTGTGTAGGGAACTTCATCCTATAGCTCAGAAGTGAGATCTGGGGTGATGTTACAGATTTTGAATCATCAGTGCACTGAATATCTGACAGGAGTGTGCTCAGTGAGAAGATGAAGATGATGGTAACACGAGAGAGGCATCCAAGTGGGATTAAAGGAACAACAACAACAAAAATGAGTTAAGACTAAAGAGAGCTTTCCCAGAAGATTAGAATGTTGTCCTGAAAACCAAAGGGGAACAGAGATTTTTATGAGAAGAGGTTAGGAAGGTCAAAGTTACAGAGATCAAAGTTAAAGAAGGATTGTAAAACCCTTAGTGGATTTGGCAACATGGAAGTTACTGGTAACCCGAAACAAAGAGATTCCCCATAAACTAGGAAGTAAGACCACAGGTTGAAGCAGACTACATATGGAGGGGAAAAAAAAGTGGGAAAAAGAGTTTCAGAAAACAGTCTAGTAGTTCCTGAAAAGCTTAAACATAGAGTTCCTATAGGACCCAGCAATTCCACTCCTAGGTCTATAAATATAAATGAAAACATAAACCTATACAAAAAAAGGTACATGGATGTTCATAGTAGCATTATTTATAGTAGCTTAAAAGTGAAACAACCCAAATGTCCATCAACTGATAAATGGATAAATTAAATGTGGTCAATACATGCAATGGAATACTATTCAGTCATACAAATGGTTGAATGAATGTTAATGGGCACAGGGTTGAATGAATGCTAATGGGCACAGGGCTTCTTTTGGGAATGCTGAAAATATTCTGGAAGTAGATGGTGGGGATGGTTGCACAACTTTGTGAATAAAAGTCACTGAATTGCACACTTTAAATGGATTAGTGATACGTTATGTGGTTCATATTTCAATACAGTTGTCATTTTTAAAAGGTGGGAAAATATACATTATTATTATGACTAGGTGACTGACCATGAAGAGTAGAGGAGATGTCATAGCAGTAGCTAGATGAAGATATGTAACAGATGAAGAGACAGATTCCTTTAAAAAATGATTTTGTTTCCTGTGGTTTTATTTCGTTGTTTTTATTTTGGAATGAGATATACATAATTATATAATCAGAGGGGAAATTCAGAAGATATGGCAAGAAAGACTGAGAAAAAAAAATGAGGGAACAAATAAGATTTTTAACAGCAGAGATGGTTACCCTAGACTATAGGAACAATATTTCATCCATGAGATCAGAAGGAAGGAGTTCACGTGGGAAGATTTCTAGATCACGGGATATGGACAAGGTATAGTGAGGAGCAAAACACGAACTGTCCTCACACCACATAGATCCTGTGTTCCCTCCGAAGTAGGGAATAGATTATCCTGAGAGCACAGCAGAGAGAAGATGGAGGAGGTGAGAATGCCTTGAGCAAAGTGATGAGGATTTAGAATTACTACCCCAAGGAACACAAAAGCGGATCATTGTGGGCAGGATTGCTGATGGCACTGAGTTCATGTAAATTGGAAGTACATAAAGCCGGATGATCCCAGCCCCCTACAAACACTGAGCAGTTAGAGTCTGAGAACCTAATTGGTTCTCCAGCCATTAATATAGTCAACATATTTTCAGCCAGGGTCAAGAAATTTATGGGGCAGAGGAAACAGAGAAATGAGGGTTAAGGGAATCCATACTGCTAGGGAGAAGAAAGCTGCAATGAAAAACTTTGGATGAAAAGTAGAAGGAAAGGAAGATAGTTTTCATGGGTGTGGGGGTTGGAGGTTGAAATGAGTAGCAAGGCCGACTTGGATAGGGAAAACCATCAGGAACTAGATATATTGATAAGGTCAAATTTTATCAACAACAGAGATAAATTATTTTTTTTCCCCTGGAAGAAAACTCAAGGAGAAATGATGAGTGTGATAAGTGTTTTTGCAAGAGATGCAATGGGCTATATATTTTTCATTTTGATTTATGAATTAAAAAGTCTGAACAAGGTTATACAGAAAATGGTAGACCCTTAAATTCAGACACATTCATTTGAATGTGAACAATAGAGAGAGATGTCATTGGGCAGGAAAACAATGGAAGCTGATTTACATATGTCTCTTAATGCTGAAATTATGCATTTTAATTTTCACTAAGCAATATGTCGTGAAATGTTGGTAGGCAGTTCTTGTTTTGAGCAGTAAGTCTGTGCTACCACCTTTTCTGTAAGTTCTGTGTACTGGCATTCAACTCAGTATAATCGCTTTCCAGTGAGACCCAATGCTTCAACGTTTGATTTGTCTTCGTGACATGAGATGCTGTCAATTTCCTCAAATGGACATCGTTTTGATGTGGATCATTAAGAGTTATTTTCTATGTTGCTGAGAGGGGATGCACTGAGAGACACATTTCCCATGAACTGTTGTGGAATATAGTTGTGTAAATTTAAAGATGGTTGGGACAATATACTCACTTCTCAGAGAAATATCCTCAAAAAGTATATCAGTGTCAAGCTACCTTGGTTAAGCAGTAATGAAATAAAAGTAGGCTGGGCTCAGTGGCTCATTCCTGTAATCACAGCACTTTGGGAGGCTGAGGCAGGAGAATGACTTGAGCCCTGGAGTTCAATACTAGCCTGGGCAACAAACTGATACCCGGTCTCTACAAAAATTTTTTTTTTTTTAATTAGCTGGACATGATGACATATACCTCTGGTCCCTGATACTTGGGAGACTGAGATGGGACGATCACTTAAACCCAGCAGGTTGAGGCTCCAGTGAGCTGTGATGGTGTCACTGCACTCCAGCCTGGGTGACAGAGTGAGACTCTGTATCAAAACAAACAAAAACAAGTGAAAGTAAGCATTGAAAAGAAGCTCATCCTTGGCTCAGTTAGCAGCCAGAACAGATATTTTTACAAAGCATTCTTAATGCAACCAAGGTAATACTAGATGATGGGCCATGTGATTATGAGAAAGACCTGACATGGATTTTCTACCACCTTTCTAGTCAATCCTAGCATAGAAAAGGGAAACTTACAGACACAGTTCTAGAGTAGTGTCCATCCACCTGTATTAAGGCAGAGCCCTCAGAACCAACTGGCTCTGAATCAGACAAATCATGGGCAGGATGGCAGCCAAATCACTGCAGTTGCTCTGTGCGAAGTTGAAGAGACATGCCTCGTCAACGTGGGGATGGCGAGCAGAAAGACATGATGAAATGCAGAATCCAGTCGTGTGGCACAGCCTTCAGCCGGAGCAATGAAATTGCTGCACATGTAGACTATGATAACTGGCCAAGTTGCTGGTTCCCAAAAGAAGCATCACACAGAGATTCTGGGTGGAGAGATGAAACCACAACTAGTCCCTGGCCCTGCAAAAGGTGTTCATCCCTGCTAATCAGAGGACAGATCCCATGAAATGACAGCCTGATTCTTGGCTGTGAGCTTCCCTACTTATACAGTCTCCGACAAACATAGTATTCCACATTATAAATGGTAATTTTAGAAATACATACATCTTGTCATTTCATGGGAGCCCAAAGAGTCAGCTGTTCTCTTGTTTTCCTGGGTCATCAATCTGATTTCTGTGCAATCAGCTTCATTACATTTTTCAGCACCTTTAGGAACTGTAGTGGGAGTTGACACAAGTGCGACATTTTCCTTTATTTTTCATTTGTTTCCTTGTTGACTCTTTCCACAGTCAAGTTTTTTTGTGCTTCATCCATTATGCCATGAATTTATAGAAAGCAGATTTTAACATCAAGCTTCTTACAGCTGGTTCTCATGAAAGGTTCTCTGCATAGAGCAGGGTTTTTCAACTTCAACACTGGTGACATTTGGACCCACATAATCTTTGGCTGTAGGGAACTGCCCTGTGCATTGTAAGATGTTTAGCAGCACCTTGACCTCTACCCACCAGATGCCAGTAGCACCTCTCCCCAAGTATTTTGGTTTTCACACCAAAAATGATTCCAGATATGGTCAGATGTCCCCCAGATGGCAAAATCACCCTTGGTTGGGAAGCACTGGCATTGAGTATGTTGGCACTTTAGCGTGTAGGTAATTTTCTCAGTTGCTTTCATGGTTTTATTCTGATCTTTTCCTTTGCCTCAGGACATGTTCCCCAGCTCTAGGAGAGATGAATATGCAACATACTCACATGAATTCTGTTGGCAAAAGTACTGGCCTTATCGTGTTTGTTTACAGCGATGCTGCCAACAAGCTCTGTGGCATTGTGGACGCTTCTCATTCGCCATAGCAACATGGAGCAGTGCTCACTAACAGTCTGCAACAGTCTGCATGCCCTTGATATCTACCATGGCACCCTAGCTGTCAGTTCAGAGGGAAGTAGCCAAAAGCACATTGCCATGTTGACAGAACCTTCCCTCTTCTTGCCCCCTGGGTGTTGCTGAATTTTCTTTATTGATCTATTATTTATTTAGGCTTTTTCTTTAATGTGAATTACTGGAGGTTGGCAGATCCAACTGCAAGGCAATGCCATATTTCTACAAAGTATTCAGGAGCAGAGTCAAGACAGCCCCCATGTCAGTTAACTTGTATGTATGAAGGGAGAGTGCTGAAATTTGTTCAGCTGTCCCTCTTTTCTCAGCTGGGAGTGAATTTATCCCACTCCCATCTGTCAGCCATTCTCTGGGTTGAGCATCAAGATTTGATTTTTCTTCTGAGTCCTAGAAGCTCTGTCTAGCCTCAGCCCACTATAGTTTTATGGCCTGAATATGATGCTGATGTGAAGAGCAAACCTCAGCCCTTTGGCAAGGCAGGATCACATGTTACCAGATTGCCAAAAACCCGGTGAAGATATTGCTCTAGTTAAACTAGACACTCCGCTCACATTCTTCAGGGTGGGGTTCATGGGAATCTACTTTGGCAGATACAGAATGCATCCCATCTGCACTCAGGTGGTAGTTTTACATGCAAGCAATCATGCATTCCTGTTTATTATTTTTTTATCAATCATCTACCCAAAATCAGGAAAGACACCTTCTGCAAAGCCACAGGTCGAAAATCAGTCCCAATTTTCAAAATCTGGTAAGTTTCTTCCTTGAAGCAGGCACATTTCATGGGCAAAATGATATTCTTATTCTTTTTTCTTCTTAAACTTATTATCCTTTATTTTTAACATGGAGATTTTTCTACCTGCGGAACATTTCCTTTTAAAATTAGCATCAAATTAGTAAGCGTCACTACCGTCCACACTTTTCATATGGTAATGATTTGGGATCATTAGCAGATCAGACTTACATACATTTTAACAGAATAATAAGATTGAAGCTGTGTTTGTTTCATATTGTAAGGTCGTGGATTACATAATTCTTACTGTGTGTGGATGAGAACAGCTATAGTAGACTTGGGTACTGGTTCTACCACTAACTAGCTGTATGATCAAAGAATGTTAGTGTGTGTGTGTGTGTGTGTGTGTGTGTGTGTGTGTGTGTTTTCCAGGACCCAGTTCCTTCATTTCAAGATCAGGTTAGAGCCAGTTCTAACCCCATATCGGTGATTGGATGATTCAATGAGATAGGGCATGTCAAGTGCCTAGGATGGCACATGGTATGGGACGGATTTGTATAAGCCCTGTGGAATTAGCATTATTCTTGTATGGTCTTATTTCCTCTTCCTCCATAATCTCTCCCCTACGTGGCATAAAAGACAAGGGACTTACACTCTGTAGAGGATCTACCCTGCATGGTTTCATGATGAGGAATGTGCAAAGCATCTAGCAGTTACCTGGCTCCACTAAGAATAGGACCCTGGCATTCTTCCTCATTTGCAACCCCCTTGACACTATTTTCTGACCCCTTTGTGAATACTTGGCCTGTTTCCTTTACACATGGCCACACCCCGATGCTTAATGCTGACAATACTATTGCTTCTCTGGCTTGAAGCCCTATCTTCCTTCATTAATTATAGCTCATTCAGGGCCACCGCAAACGATGTGCTCACATAGGGCTGCCACCTTGTCATTTCTAGTCTTTAAAACAGTGCCCTTCAAAATAGGCACTCAGTGAAGAGCAGTCATGCAAATTAATAGATACAGAATGTTAAAAAAAGAATCCTAATAGGATTTTTCTTGGGAAACAGGAGATGCTGAGGGGTTTGGAATAAAAGCAAGCCACACAGCATAGCAGCCACATTGTCTTCTCTTCATGGCTGTGGTGATGGTTGGGCATCTGCAGCAGAAGAGGAATGATTACATTAAGGAGAATACCCGGGATATAAGGGGAGTCCTTGTATGCTCCTTATGAGTCAAATGAGAATATCATCAAGAAAAGGCAAGCCACTTAACGCATTCTTCCTGCACCTGGCCAGGCGCAGTGTCTCATGCCTGTAATCCCAGCACAGGCGTGGGAGGCAGAGAAGAGTGGATGGCTTTGAGGCCAGGAGTTTGAAATCAGCCTGGGTAACATGGCAAAACCCCATCTCTCCAAAAAATACAAAAATCAGCTGGGTGACGTGGCATATGCCTATAGTCCCAGCTGTTCCAGGGGCTGAGGCAGGAGGATCAATTGAGTTCAGGGAGGTAGAAGCTGCAGTGAGCCAAGATCACACCACTGTACTCCAGCCTGGGTCACAGAGCAGATCTTGTCTCAAAAAAATAAAATAAAATAAAGCCATTCTTCCTGTGCCTGTGATGAGAGAATCTTGACCCAGTGGTCTATATAGAAGTCAGTGTACGTTAAAGATAAACCTATTTTTAATTGTCTTCAGTCTGGTTCAGTTTTTTGTTTAAAACATCATAGTTACAACATTGAGGGACTGCTTGATGCCCAAGATGTTAAAATTACTATCAGTGGCTTTGAAAGGAAAGTACACTTTTCTACCTTCATTTCAGTATAATGAATATGTTTAATATTTTTTCTCCTGTTGGCTGAGAATAAAACTTTGAAAAATGTCATACATGACAAAGATTGTTGGGAGGGAGAGGAGAAAAGAGAAAGAATGAGTGAGGAAATGAGTGAAGGATTTCTGAAAATAAATGACAAACGTTTCTGAAAGAAGGAAACAGATGACAGGCAGAAGAAATAAATTTCAAAATAAGGAAAATGAATCCTTAAAATAGCAGGAGAATGAACCAGCTTGAGAATGATTTTTTAAAGAACAGTATGTTTTAAAGTAATGTTTCTTATTACAAAAATAATACTCCTTGTAAAGCATTTAGCAAACACAGAAAAGCACACAGAGGGAGTAAAAATCATTCAGAGGCCACCCTGGAGAGAAAAACATTTTAATGCTTTTGGATATTTCTTTATAGTTCTTCTTATATTCCTTTCTTCTCTTAAAATGAGGGCATACTCTAAAAATAATTTTAGATTCTACTTTTTTTTCATTCAATGTTATATTGTGAGCATATTACCATGTGAAATAACATTTGAAAATATGATTTTAGTAGCTATGCCAGTATTACCAAACCACAGCCCATGGCCAAACAGTGTCCCCCTGCCCATGAGCTAAGTATGGTTTCTACATGTTGAAATAACTTTTAAAAATAAAAAATAAAATTTCAGGGAGGGACAGTGCCTCCTGCCTGTAATTCCAGCACTTTGGGAGGCTGAGGTGGGTGGATCACTTGAGGCCAGTTGTTCGAGACCAGTCTGGCCAACACGGCGAAACGCCGTCTCTACTAAAAATACAAAAATTAACCAGGTGTGGTCATGTGTGCCTGTGGTCCCAGCTACTTGGGAGGCTGAGGTGGGAGAATCGCTTGAACCCGGGAGGCAGAGGTTGCAATGAGCAAAGATGGCGCCACTGCTCTCCAGCCTGGGTGATGTAGTGAGACTCTGTCAAAAAAAAAAAAAAAATCCACAGCACCTTAAAATTATGAAATTCAAATTTAAAGGAAATTTTATTAGAACACAACCACACCTATTTCTTTACATATTATTGACGGTTGCTGCTTTTGAGACACAAGGGCAGAACTGAGTAATTGTGAGAGAGAACATCGGTCCCTCGAAGCCTAAAATATTCACTCTTTGGCCTCTTACAGGAAGAGTTTGCTGACCCCTAGACTATGAACAACATGACCTGTGTTTATATCAAAACTTGGTTAAACGCTTCCCTATCATTGAGCTCCGTGGGGATTTTGCTGTTTAAAATAATATTGTTGTGAATGTTCTTGACCTAAATTGTGGTTGACATCTGTGAATATTTTTCTAAGTAATTAATTATGGATCAAAGGTCATGGACATTTTTATACCTCTGGATGTATTATCCTTTAGGAAGGCAGAAAAGGCACAGATACCTTGTTCCAGCAGCAAGGGTGTTTACAAGAAACAGGGGTTCTGAACTGGCACCATAATGTTTTCCTACATAGGGATTTATGTTTTCAACCAACAAACAACCAAAAATTATTGGCTGGTGTCTTTCTCTTTCTAGAAGTCTTTCAACTCTTTATCATAGTATTGGGAGCTAGAAAATAATCCATATCTATTTGTCTCACCCATCTAGAGTGCAGCACATTTTTCATCTTCATATCCAGTAGGGATTTTAACCAGGAAAATAACCCCTTGGTTTGTTTGACCTTCAGAAAGTAATCAAACCATGCTGGCATCAGGAAATAGGATGGTAAAGGCAGAGAGATCCCTGCTACGTCGACAGCGAATGGCATTCATGGGGCTAATTGCTTTGCAAAGCAGAAGGCAAAGCAGAGGACACCCCACTGCGGTTTTGGCAGCTGAGGTTATAAAGAATTCAAATTTCCGTGCAAGGCAGCTGTTGAAATGGAATATCAGAAACAAAGACCACCCTGGACATAATTGTGGTCTGGTGAATTTGCTGAGTGAAAATGTCTTATTGGCCATGTGGGTTTCTTCTGTCAGTTCCCCATCTTTCTATTGTGGGAATTTCTCATGTTGGTCCTGCTTTGTAAGATTTCTTTCCATTTTAAGAATATAAACACTTGTCCTGTAATCCCAGCACTTTGGGAGGCCGAGGCGGGCGGATCACAAGGTCAGGAGATCGAGACCATCCTGGCTAACACGGTGAAACCCCGTCTCTACTAAAAAACACAAAAAACTAGCCGGGCGAGGTGGCGGGCGCCTGTAGTCCCAGCTACTCGGGAGGCTGAGGCAGGAGAATGGCGTGAACCCGGGAGGCAGAGCTTGCAGTGAGCTGAGATCCGGCCACTGCACTCCAGCTTGGGCGACAGAGCAAGACTCCATCTCAAAAAAAAAAAAAAAAAAAAAAAGAATATAAACACTTGTCTACAAGTGCAATGTATGGAGGGTTTGTATGGTATGTATTTTCCATGGGTTTTTGATATGTATGGCTTGCATGTCAGAAACAGTGGGTTAAACAAGGCTAGTTGGGCCCTTAAATGCAGGACTTCTCAAAGCCTTTAGTATGATACGATGAATGTGAATCAGCAGGTGACAAATTTAAATGTAACATTTATCAAAATCATTGACTGTGGGCATGTTTGTTTACTAGGCATATTTCAGAATATGTCTGAGGCTGTTTTGTAACTAAAATTTGGGCATCTGTGGTAAGAGATAAGAAATCCACAAGGAACATATTGAAAAAATACTGAATACTACTGAAAAACAACTAGCAATTAATTACAAATCTTAATAAAATATTTAAATGTAAAATAAATATAATAAAGCAACTAGATTTCCAAGCACACAATAAAACTAGTTTTAAAATATTATCTGAAAAGAACCTATCCCAATAGCAATTAAAGCTGAAAATATGGGTAGGTGTGGTGGCTCACATCTGTCATCCCAGCAATTTGGGAGACCGAGGCACGAGGATCACTTGAGCCCAGGAGTTTGACGCCAGCCTGGGCAACACGGTGAAACTGCATCTCTACCAAAAAAAAAAAAAAATTTACAAAAATTATCTGGGTGTTGTAGTGTGCACCTGTAGTCCCAGCTACTTGGGAGGTTGAGATGAGAGGATGGCTTAAGCCCGGGAGGTAAAGGGTGCAGTGAGCCGAGATCATGCCACCTCACTTTAGCCTGGACAACAGCGCCAGATGCTGTCTCAAAAACAAAAAAAAAAAAAAGAAAGAAAGAAAAGAAAAAAGAAAAAACACCAGCAACAACAACAAAAAGAAAGCCCTGAAAATACCTAGAACTAACCTTAACAGGAAATATGTAAAACCTGTCTAGAAAATCTTAAAGACTTAAATTAAACTGCTTAAAACTAAGCAATATAAAATTAGACTTGCATAAACAGGAACAGCAAATCATGTTGCAGGATTCAAACTACAAAGATTTTAATTATGTCCATTTTTCATACTATCATGTCGATTTCTACAATTACAATTAAAAACCTTAGTAACTGTTTTCAGGAACTTGTCAGTTTTTTTTTTAAATTCATCTGAAAGCATTAATAAGCAATGTTATCAATAAGCCTTAAAAACATTAGTGAGAAATTACTGAGACGTGACAGCAAAATATTTTACACAGAAGGATCATAGAAATTCCACCCAGCCCTAGCCAGGAAGATACCAGACTCCCTCTTTGGGCATGCAATGTGAGCTGTAATTAACAATCAGGGATAAAACAACTGGCTAAACGCCAGAAAAAGAAGAGAAAGAGGATGGGGCTGAGAAACTACTCAAGGAAAGGGTAGCTAAAAACTTCCCAAGTTTGCTAAGAGACATAAACAAACAGGTTCAAAAAACTGAGTGAAGGCCAAACAGGGTAAATCTCAAGAAATCCATGCCAAGACACTTCTTAATTAAACTCCTGAAAACCAAACACACAAAAAAATTTTGAAAGCAGCCACAGAAAGCAACACCTTACCTCTAGGGAAAAATATTATTCAAGTAATAGTAAATTCATTACCAGAATTGATGGAGGACAGATGGAAGTGGCACAATATTTTTCAGATGCTTTAAAAAAAAAAAAACTGTCAACCCAGAACTTTATATCCAGTAAAAATATCCTTTAGGAATGAAAGGGAAATCAGGACATTCTCCAATGAAGAAAATCTAAGAGAATTTGTCAACAGCAGACCTACCCGAAAATAAATGGTTTAAAGAAGTTCTTTAAATAGAGGAAAACGATAACAGAATAAATCTTGGAGTGCCAGGAAGGAAAATCAATATGCAAAACTATGGGTAAATAAATATGCTCTTCTTCTCATCTGGGATACTCTAAACCATATTTGAGGGTTGAAACAAAAATTAGAACATTTGTTTGATGTGGTTCTATGTATCTGCTGGAAAAATACTTAAGATAATTATAAATGGGGAAAGGTAAAGGGAAGTGATGTTTTTACATTCACTAAAAGTGGTGAAATGGTGACATCAGTAGACTGTGATAGTTATGAATATATCATATAGCACTTAGAGAAACTAGTAAGGAAGGTTATGCAAAGACATAAACTAAAACACTATAGGTAACCAAAATAAGAATAGTACCATTTTATAAAATTTTAGTACAACATGACAACCAAGATGCTGTCGTTGATGTAATCATGATATAGGATATTTCCATCCACACAAAGATCTCTCATGTTGTCCTTTTAAAGCCATACTCACTTTCCTCCTGCCCTCCCCTCCTTAATTTTCAGCGTGCACTACTTTGTTCTCCAATTCTATAGTATTACCATTTCAAGAACATCATGTAAATGTGTACTAAAATACACAGGATCCCTCTGCATTCTTTCTTACAACGACATGACTACAATTATCTCAAAATAAAATGTTTAATTAAAATAAAAAAGAATAAAGCTACCAGCAACAACAGCAACCCAAAAAGGACCTTTAATTAGATGGACAAACACACGTCACATTCATTAAAATGGTCCATCCCATGCTTTTAAACTGTAAGAGGTGATGGCAAGTTGATCAAGAATGTGCAAGGTTTTTCTTAACTTTGTATTTTCCATATTTTAAAAGGTGACATTCGTAACTAGAAAAATTGTACCCTAATGCATTGAATAGGCCCAGCGAATTATTTAGCATAGCTAAGCTAATGATACACAAAGAATCTGGTCATCAATGGCATGTGTTTGGGTCCATTGTTAACAAACAATGAGAGCCAGTTCCCCTATTGTTTGTAAAGAACCTGCCAGAGGAAGGGCTTATGGGTGTCAGTGCTGCCATTTGTATGTTTCTGCTTTATTACAGCATTAGTTCATTAATGAGGCCATGCAGCATCCTGAATGGACACCTCACAGGAGGGGAGCTGCTTTCTATTTTATCTTCCTCATTAGTCGCTGGTAAATGTGGAATACACGACCGAACAGAAATAATAACACATTTTAATGGTCTTACCTTGTTCTTAATGAAGACTTAGGCCGATGCCAGTTCGCCCTTCATAGCAGGTACCCTTTGCCCATGATGGGATATAGCAGCGCAGTCATTCCACACTTAGCCAGGAAGCACAAATGGACTTTAGGAAGGGCTTCTACAATACAGGTCTGGAGAATGTTAGAACTCAGTGAAGAAAGATTCAAATTTGCTTGAAGTTCTTTCTCATAATGGAATGGGCTCCTTGGAGAACGAGGAATGGGATTTGAGTTTTATTGATTTAAGCCTTTAAGAAACTTTACATTAAGCCCCTCTCCGGCTTTCCATGCCCATCTGCAACCCTTCTTTGTCAGCAATTAACCTGCATGTGTACTTTAAAGTGAAGTAATTTCCAACTCCATCAGTTCCTTGGTTCTCATCTCAGTCTATACCAAATCTGGGGTGTCTCTGTCTGTGACTGCTGCACATACTGGAGTTCTGGGGTTTGCAAAGCCCTTTCAGATCTCCCATTTCCCATTTACTCAACTCCCTTCTGATCCCATATGAAGAACTAGTCTATCAGGGAAACTTGACCAGGAACAGACTTCAACTGGACCAGTTCAATTGAAATTGCCACTTTTGCATGGTTAAGAATAAGCCAATGTTGGAATTTTATGTAGCTCAACCCAGCGGTTCTCAACCAGGGGAGATTTTGTTCTCCCTGGGGACATCTGGCCATTCTAGCCATTTTGACTTGTTACAGTGAGGAGTTGTGGAGGTGGCACTGACACTTGATGGGTTGAGGCCAGGGATGCTGCTAAATATCCTACAATGCACGGGACTGCCCTAGACAACAAGGATTCGTCCATGCTCAAATGTCACTGGTGCCAACGTGGACAAACCATAGTTCTGCCAAATGTAGGATAGGCTTTAAGAACATTCAGTTGAAGTCCAGTGCCTGAACTCAATGGCTTTACCACTTAATTTCTGTGTATGCTTGGGTATGTTAGCTACAATGGTTACAATAATAATTTCTGACTCAGGATTGTAGGGAAAATTAAGTAAGTAAACATGTATCATGCCCTTTGAATAGTGTAGAGGTTGTTGATGTTGGCTGTAATTATCTATAGAATTCTTTTTGATATTAAAAATTGCAAGATCTATTCTGTGAAGAGGGAGATGTGAAAAGAAAAAAAAAAGGGTCTTTTAAAAATTGCAAAATTCAGAATTCACAGAAAACTTATACGAAATATCTAGATTGCTGGAGTTAATTTAAGATTCTGATTTCTGTCGTTGTTTGGGGGCCCCAATATATTTCATTCCCTTTTTATGAACATATATACATATTCCAAAAGTAAACAGTTTTCAGCAAGAAGTTCACAACAGGTAGAACACCCTTTTACAAGTTTTATAGGGAAAACACTAGCTCACACAGGAAAACAATGACTTTCCTTGGTGTTGTTTACTCTTGCCCCAGAGAAATGGCCACCATGCCATTGAAAACCACAAAGGCTGCACTCCACCAAAAGTTATGCAGCCACGACTAAAGTAGCACATTTTGTACATAGAGAAGGCGCTCACTGGCACGGTGCTCGAAATGTCGCATAAATTATGCTCACCCTTCTAAGAATGGATCTTGAACACAGTGTGTAAATATTTGCTGGTCTCCCATTCCATGTGTCTCCCAGTGAGTCTGTGTTACTCCTCCAACCTGATTCCTTATGTCTGCCAAAGATAAGCCACACTCGAGGGGCTTTCTGCTCGATTTCAACGTGGAAGAAGTGAAAAAGATTTTGCAGCAATTGCTTGGATTATAAACAAAGAAGACAGCTGGTGAATAAACAGGTCAATTTTTCTCATTAAGGTGTGGGGAAAACAGTCTCCTGCATCCTGAAAGCCCTCCTCACCTTTGGTGGGGAAGGCAGAACAATCTTATCAGGTAAGGTCATTCCAGATGGCAGGTCTGCCATTCCTGCCTTGCTCTTCATTAATCCACAGAGGCAGGTGGGAGGAAACCCATGACTGTTCATCACCCAGACATCAGCGGCATCAAGGAAGGCTGCCAGCAGCCACAGGAACCGCAATTTCAAATCCACAATTCAAAACACAAAAGCCTGGATTATGCTTTTTCTTCCTTGTTTGCTTCTTGTTTGTGTTGTCATGGTTCCTCCAGTCACTGGTGTTTCGAGTTCATCTTTTTCGTGCTTCGAAGCTTCGCTGTATCTGAGAAAATTGCAAAGGTACGTTATCATTGCTGCATCTTCCTATCGCTTAGAGAGCTGCTATATAGCACAATCACAAGCTCATCAAGTCTGTTGGACTGAATTCCGGGTAAGCCTTGTGCCTGGGCTCTCAGTCATACTTAAATAAATAGCAATTTTGATGGCGAGAAAATATTAATATAAAGAAACCATTTCCAATCATGTGCTGGGGTCTGTTTACACTGTGGGGTCTGAACGACCTAAACAGGGGATAAATTGCAAGCAGTCTATTCTGCAGATGGTCTGCAAAGCCCTACAGTCTGTTTCAGTCATGACAAACTTCAAGGACAGGTGACTGGGGTGACTTAAATGAACTCCTTCCCACAATGGGGTTCCATTTTCATTTCGTTTCTGGCCCCATTCAAAGCCTTTCCCTCTACAAAAAGGAACTCTCTCCCATTACAGAAAAAGAAAAGCTCAAGCACATTCTGTGTTTCTTTCTACTCTTGACTTCCCATCATACAATCTTCTTGGAGCCGGAGGAGTTATTTAGTTCAAGGGTGGGTGCACTGCATTGTGCTGGCCAAATCTGGCCACACACATTCATTTGCATCCCTGTCTGTGGCTGCTTTTCTTCTACAATGGCAGAGTTGAGTAGATGCAACAGAGACGCTGTGGCCTAAAAAGCTGAACTCATTTATTATCTGGCCCTTTGCAGAAAATATTTTGCTGAGCCCTTGTTTCAGAGTTAAGAAACCATAGACCCAGTGGGGTAAGATAATTTGTCAAAACCAAGCAGGCAGATTGTGATGGAGTCAGAAGCCTTGGGTTTTTTGTTTGTTTGTTTGTTTTTTGTTGCTTTTCGTTTGTTTGCTTGTTTGTTTGTTTGTTTGTTTGTTTACGGCTTTGTGATGGATCCATGACCTGCTGCCTGGGTATCTACAGAAGGTCAGCACACATCACACAGCTGCACATTCTCTAATGCAAACTAACCTGTAAGAAACATATCTGTCCTATAATAGGCCAGCAAGAAAGGAGATACATAGGATTGCTGGCTTTGGACTGGGGCTGTTTCCTCCCAAACAGTGTTTCACACCACCAATTCATCCACATGGTGCCCATCTGCATTAAGAATAGAAAGCCAACCTCTAAATCATTCAGAACCTGACCAACGGATATGCAATGCTGGGCTGCCTGGTGAATTTGAAGAGAAGACCCATCTGAAAGCAAATATCGCTCATTACGTTTCAAATGATGAAGAAAAGATGATAACACCCTATCATCTCATGACAGAAGTCATCATGAGATGGAAAATTTCCCTGACAGAGGAAGAAGTCAACCTCCCCGCCTTCTAATCCAACTCAGTCATATAGAAAAGTTAAATCATTCCAAATAGGTTGTTGTTTCACTCTCTGAAACTCTTCCTCTGAGTTCTATGCAAACTCCTCAGTCAGGAATGTAAAATCTGCCCCTGTTCAAGTTCATTACTATCTGCCTTGCTTCCCACCCCTCTCTGACACACATCCCAGGCTCAGAGTCCTGGGGAATTGCACAGTCACAGGAAATGCACAGAGAGATGACCCCATGGAAAGAAACCTTACAGATTGTCTATGGCTCCCTTCATGCTACAATGGCAGAGTTGAGCATTTGTAACAGAGACCAGAAAGGCCTAAAATACCTGGGTCTTTGCAGAAAAGTCTGCCAATCCCTGGCCTTGAGTAATTCTGTGTATTAAGTCATTTATGTACACATCTCACGATCCGGAGAGTTTAATGCCGAAAAAGAACAATATCAGATCCATCTGTGACGTCAATAAACATAAGCCAACAAGTAACTATTGAATTTTCTTAACTCTTACAACCCATTCTGCTCCAGAAACCCATTTAATGGATCCAACATATACCACCTGATTTTATAAGTAAAGTTTTATTGACACACAGCTACACCCATTCATTTACAGATTGTCTACGGCTCCCTTCATGCTATAATGGCAGAGTTGAACGTTTGCAATAGAGACCAGAAAGGCCTAAAATACCTGGGTCTTTGCAGAAAAGTCTGTCAATTCCTGGCCTTGAGTACTTCTGTGTATTAATCTTGTTCTGCTCCAGAAACCCATTTAATGGATCTACTACAACACCCCCTGCACGTTCATGGCCTTCTGACCAGCTTCCTTTCTTTGGACACTGGAATCATCTCCTTTTTATGCATTTCATTTTTGAAGACTACTCCAAACACCAGTGCCCTTAGGAAGTCTTGTGCAACTACTGGACTGCTTTCACTTATATTCCTCTTTAATCCATCACCCAACATAAAACTGTGAATATCTCTTTCAGAGCATGCCCGCAACTCAAACTAGTAGTCATTTGCCTCTCACCCATTAGACTATTTTAAAGGCAAGACCAGTTTTCCTCATCTTCCTAACCTTCATCTTGCCTTCCACATAATAGATTCTAAGAATTGGGTTGTAAGAGTTAAGAAAACTCAATAGTTACTTGTTGGCTTCTGTTTATTGACATCACAGATGGATCTGATATTGTTCTTCTTCGGCATTAAACTCTCCGGATCGTGAGATGTGTACATAACTGACTTAATACACAGAATTACTCAAGGCCAGGGATTGGCAGACTTTTCTGCAAAGACCCAAGTATTTTAGGCCTTTCTGGTCTCTGTTGCAAACGTTCAACTCTGCCATTGTAGCATGAAGGCAGCCATAGACAATCTGCAAATGAATGGGTGTAGCTGTGTGTCAGTAAAACTTTATTTATAAAACCAGGTGGTATAGGTTGGATTTGGCCCTCAGGTTGTAGTTTTCTAGCCCCTCCAAACCCTCAACGAAAAGATCCTGCACCATCCCGGTGATGCAGAACCAAGTGAAATATGGATAGAAAGTATCTTGACATTTGTTTTCTATTCAGGAATTAAAACCACAGATGTTATTTTTTTCCCTGAGTAAAATCTTTTTAAAAAACGTTTGGTGCAATGCCTTGTATCCTAATCGCAGTGCACATCATTCCTCTTGCATTCATTTGCTTTTGTCTCCTCATTTATTAGCACAATTTGTTTGTGAATCACTTGTTTTATGTAACAGTTAAATCTAGGGAAATTAGATTAACTGAATTCAGAAATGTGGGCTTGGGCTGCAAATTCTTTTTTTTTTTTTTTCCTATATTACAATGAAATAAATTTTTCCTCAGTTTTCTAAAATAATTATGTTAATCAATTCCTGAGTCTGAAGCAGATGTGAAAGCTAAGGACACTTTTGGTGTAAGGGGCTACAAGCAGAGTCAGCATCTCATCTATAAACTCATATTAACAGATTGAGACACAGAACAGAGAAAATCATTCTCTATCACCTCAGCACTAAAACCATACTCATCTTTGACCTCTGAGGTTCCCATCCACCTAACTTTTTTAATAGATTGTACCAGTTTAAAAATTATGTTGATATTTCCAGCCATTTCCAGAAAAATAAATTTCAGTATGGATTATCTGACTTTCAGAGAAATACAGAGAAGGAAAAAAAAAAAAAAAAAGAAGGCCAGGCTCAGTGGCTCATGCCTGAATTCCCAGCACTTTGGGAGACAGAGGTGGGTGAATCAATTGAGCCAAGGACTTCAAGACCAGCCTGGGCAATATAGTGACCCCATCTATACAGCAGAAAATTAAAAGAAACAAACAGACAACAAAAAAAAAAACTCAGGATATCAAGGTTGTAGTGAGTTAAGATCAGGCCACTGCACTCTAGCCAGGGTGACAGAGTGGGACCCTGTCTCAAAGAAAACAAAAAAAAAGCAACAAAAAAAGACAAGTCCGTTGATCTGATTAGAAGGGAAGTAGTTGACGCTCTTTCCACAAGTTCATAAACTTTCTTTTTCTTCTGGATAGTTTTATTAGTACAGTAGTTAAGTCATCTCAGGATGTATGTGAAAATCACATCTTAAAGTTTTTCTCAGACATTAGTTGAGACAAATGTAACCTGGAAAATTTTGATGGAAAAGTTCATGGTGTTTGGAGATGAGTGGAAAGTTGGGAATTTCCCAGGAACATGCTCCATGTTGGTTGTGCCATCTCACCTTTTCAGGTTACCCTGACTCCAAAGATGAAACTTCAAAATCTTCGTGGTCTACAATGAAAAAGAGCCATGCTATCAGGGGACTCTGCCTCTTTTCCACATTTTCTCTTGTTATGTGATGCAGGTTTCAGTGAAATCCACTGCTTCTCACTCCATCTCTTTGGGTACTGACATTTAGGGTCACTCTTAAAGTTTCACCAAATTCAAGATAATTTCTAACATTGAGTTGAGGCTGGGTGGGCCCAGAAGATCCTGGAGCTGCGTTTCCCAGATTGTACTTTGCAGATCACTAGATTCCTTCAGGGTCATGAGGTGGTCCTTTAAAAGGAGTTTCCTTTTTCAAACAGTTTGGGATGTGATTGCACAGCAAACCAGACAATACTCAGTGCAGAGCTGCTGGGTCCAGGTGGGGTAGGAGTAAGAACTCAACTCCAGAGGCAAAGCTTGGTCATGGGACTAAGTTGAGGAGTAGCTAAAACAGGGCCGAGGCAGAAGCAGGTTTCCATCAGACACGCCTACCAGCGTGCCATGTCAGTTACCATTGTCATGGCAACACCCAGGAGTTTCTACCCCTTTCCATGGCAATGATCTGATGACCCAAAAGTTACTACCCCTTCCCTAGAAATTTCTGCACAAACTGCCCCTTAATCTGCAGGAAATTAAAAGTGGGTATATGCCAGGCACTATGGCTCACACCTGTAATCCCAGCACTTTGGAAGGTCAAGGCTTGCAGATCACTTGAGTCAGGAATTTGAGACCAGCCTGGCCAACATGGTGAAACCCTGTCTCTACTAAAAATACAAAAATTAGCCAGATGTGGTGGTGGGCACCTGTAATCCCAGCTACTCGGCAGGCTGAGGCAGGAGAATCACTTGAACCCGGGAGGAGGAGTTGGCAGTGAGCTGAGACTGTGCCACTGCACTCCAACCTGGGCCACAGAGGGAGACTCCATCTCAGAAACAACAACAACAAAAAAATGGGCATAAATATGACACTCTCTGCCTACGGGGTTATCTTGTTCTGCAGGAAAAGTCACAGAGCTGTAACACAGCTGGAGCTGTAACATTGCCTCTTCAATGAAGCTGTTTTCCTCTACCTCCAGCTTGCCCTTCAATTATTTCCTAGGCACAGCCAAGAACCCTCAGGGAATAAACCCCACTTTGTGGCTTGCCTGCCCTGCATCATGGGAACTTCTCAAAGACGCAGAGAGATCCTGAAAGATATGACTATGTTTAACTTTCTTCCAACCAACATTTCCTAAACCACTTGGACAATACAAGTCATTTGTCTCAGGGTGCGCAATAGTACCTCAACAGCATCAGTGTTTCCTAAAACACAAGGATGGAAAGGCTATACAACCTCTCCAGTGCTTCTGAAGCTTTGATGCCTATATCAACCACAGGGATCTTATGAAAAGGTAGGTCTGAGTTACTAGGTCAAGGGTGGGGCTGGAGAGTCTCTGTTTCTGACAAGCTCCCAGGTAGGGTTGATGTGGCTGGTTCATGGACACAAAGTTAGCAAAGTGCTAAGAATCTACCCATTGAAATTGATCCTTCCATCTTTCCAAGCTCCCTTGTGCTTCATTGAACCACACCAATTAAACACTCAGTGTTAATCAGCCTTTGTGACTATTGTCTGAAATCCCACCAGGTCTGGGGTTTAAGTCAAGCCCAGCTGCACATTAGCATCATTTGGGAGGCTTTTTAAAAAGATGAATGCCTGTTCTCAAAACTATGATATCAGAACCTCTTGAGGGTGCTGTCTGGACATTTTAAAAAATTGAGACAAAATGTACATAACGTTCAATTAACTGTTTTACAGTGTACAATTCAATGGCTTCTAGTACTTTCACAATGTTGTGCAACCATCACCACTTTTTTCTTCACCACAAAAGGAAACGCAGTACCTGTTAGCAGTCATTCCTCATTCCCTGTTCCCATCCTCAGACCCCAGCAACCACTAATTTACTTTCTGTGTCTGTGGCTTTTCTTATTCTGAATATTTCATATTAATAGAGTGATACAATATGTGGTTTTTTTGTGTCTAGCTTATTTCACTTAGTCTAATTTTTTTTATCTATATTGTAGTATACACTAATAGTTTATTTCTCTTTATGGCTGAATACTATTCAACTGTATAGATATACCACATTTGTTTATCCATTAATCTATTGATATACATTTGATTTGCTTCCAACTGTGATTATTATTAAGAGTCCTGCTATTAACATTCATTTACATGTCGTTGGATACCTGTTTTTAATCTTTTGGGGCATGGTAGATGGATAGATAGATAGATAGATAGATAGATAGATAGACAGATAAGTGTGTGTGTATTTATACACACACACACACACACACACACACACACATATGTGTGTGTATATATATATAATATGCCTAGGAGTGTAATTGCTGGTTCATATGGTACCATAGACTGAAAGTCTCTGTCCTCCCAAAAGTCATACATACGTTGAGATCTCAAACCCCAAGATGGAGCTATAAGAGGTGATTTAGATATTCGGGACCTGATCTAGGGGAGGTGGGTGGAGGTGATGAGGGGTGATGAGGGCGAAGCCCTTACGAATGGCATTAGTGTCCTTATGAAAAAGGCCCCAGAGAGCTCCCTCACCTCTTCCACCATGTACCTTCTCCACCACACAACGAGAAGACCCTGTCTATGAACCAGGAAGCGGGTTCTCACCAGGCACTGGATCTGCTGGTGCCTTGATCTTTGAGCCTCCAGAACTGTGAAACAGAAATGTCTGTTGTTTATAAGCCACCCAGCCTATGGCACTTTGTTATGGCAGCCAGAAAGGACTAAGATGTATGGTAACTCCATTTTCACCTTACGGAGGAAATGACAAACCCTTTTTCACGGTGGCTGCGCCACTTTGCATTCTCACTGGAGAATGTCACTGGACATTTAGAACTTTTTAAAGGTTCCCCATTGAGTGCCATCACCAGCCAGTGTGGACAGCACTGCCCTGCAAGCAGGGATGGCCTTGTTCACACACTTAAAACACACGGATTTAACTCAATGGAGTGCCTGAATCAATAGCATCAACATTACCTAGGAACTTCTTAGAAACACAGTTTCTAGGTCTAGCATGGTGGCTCACACCTATAAACCAAGCACCTTGGGAGGCCGAGGTGGGCAAATCAGTTGAGGGCAGGAGTTGAGACCAGTCTTGTCAACACGGCAAAACCCCATCGCCACTAAAAATACACAAATTAGCCAGGCGTGTGGTGGGAGCCTGTAGTTCCAGCTACTTGGTAGGCTGAGACAGGAGAATTGCTTGAATCCGGGATGCGGAGGTTGCAGTGAGCCAAGATGGTGCCACTGCACTCCAACCTGGGCGACAGAGCGAGACTCCACCTCAAAAAAAAAAAAGAAGCCACAATTTCTTGGTCCCCACACTGGACTGACTGAATCAGAAACTCTGGAGGCAGAGGGTGGTCACTACCTATTTTATCAAGCCCTCCAGGGGATTCTAACGTTTGAGAATTGATGCTCCATGTATAATTTCATAATTTGCAATAGTTTCACTTCACCCTGTATCATATGCACTTTCCCACATCCTGTACTATTATTTGAAAACACAATTTAACATCTACTTGTAATCTTTTAACATAAAACAAACCCACTATGCACTTAACCATTATATTTGGGGCCATTTGATTTTTCCCATTTTTTATGAAATATAAATAATACTCCATGAATACTCTTGACAACAAATATTTCCACACATCTCGGAATATTTCCTTTAGTTAAATTCAGAATCACAATTACCAAATTATTGAGTTTAGACATTTTTATCTTTATGCTGTGTTGGCCACTTCATTGGGTCTGTGCTCTTTCTGTGGAGGGAAAACCAATACTTTCATTCATCACAAACAAGGAAGACAATATGGGTTATTGGCTATTTTTATTTTATTGCAAATATTGCTGGATCACCAATTCTGGGTTAATTTTTTTCTCAAAGCAGGAGAAATAGATGCTATATATTTCCAGTCTCATTGCTTCCTTGCTATTTATGATGCTTTGCCCAGCTTTTTAATTTATTAGTCCTCAGTTTCTGTACCTACACCTTCAGGGTAAAAATACCCTACCTACTTCGTGGTATAGATAATAATGATAGAACCTGTGCAGAAAGCCCTTTGTAACTGCCGAGCACAATACAACATGTGAGATATTTTTATAACTAGGCTCAGTGCTTTGAAAAGTTCACTCCCAGAGGACTCCCCCGATAGAAATATCCTCATTTTCTTTGAGCCGTGGGTGTCATCAGCCTGACCTAAGCTGTATCATTTGCTCTGAATTCTTTAGGGGTCCGCAGACGCTTTACTATTCACATATGCATATTTTTGACTGTATGAATGCGCTCCTTAAATTTCTGGGAGTTGGCTCACCTTAGGTAGAATTTGTAAGTAGCATATTTCTGGCTTATTTTCTATTTCCCTTTTTATTTTAAACCATGTGCCGATTCCATTGCATCCATCTTTACAGAGCTTGCCTCAAATCCTTTTTGGGGAAGAGGCAATAGAGAAACAGAAAAACAAGTCAACAAGAAAGCAAATAGATACAGTAGCACACTGTAGCATCTATTTCATACTTCCTCTTCCTTTCTGAACCCTATAGCAAGTTCTATATTTAAATGGAAACTTTAAATAGAAACTATGACACCTACACGGGAACAGGTAAAGCTATCCATTTTCACCAGCTGACTGTAAAAAGCCTAGGTTCTCTGTCTGAATTAAGAAAATTTGTAGACTTTGAGAGGTGCAAATGAGCAATTGTCTACTATAGTACTGCTGTAATAGCTTCGAAAGATACCTGTCCTCCCCACGCACGCATGCTACAAGTACTCTTTTTTCCAATAAAGATGCATTTTGAAAAGACTATTCCGAGGCAGATAAGAGAAGCTGTTGGCATGTTTTAATGAGGGAAAATGAGAAGGGGGCTGTGGAAACAGCTCGACAGACTGCTCATCAGAGCAGAAGGAAGCTTCTATGCCTTTTTATAGTCACACTGGCCCCCTTACGTCCCTGAAATATTCTCTCTCCAAAGTTTCAAAGGTAGGACTTGCTAAGCGGGCAGTCCCGAAAGGGAAGACTTGGAAACACCCTCTATCTGGAACAGGACCTACCCACACTCTGGTAAAGAATAGGGTATCTATACATCCCCAACCAAGAAACTGAGCTGAAAAGCTAGGATGACGAGGCTGGCTTGCAAATCTATTTGCAACCTGGGGCCAAGCTCCCAAGGCCAGCTACCTGAGCACTGCTGCTTTGCCCTCTTTGATTTCCAGGGAATTAACACACCCCAAATTCAGCTGCGCGTCACCTGCAGCCTGGGAGAAACATGGTGACTTGGGGCTCCCTGCAACAGACATGACGTGTGATTCAGCGCCTTTTGATGCAGTGCTTGCGGAAATGTCAGGGAGCAGAGAGTGAATAATCATTTGCATCCAGAGTGCCGCAGGCAGCTGTCCAAGCGGGAGCCCGCGGTAGCTGAGGCTTCCGAGGAGGCCGGGGACCCCTGTTTAGTTTTGAACTCAGCATGGGGGGAGAAAGAGAGATAGAGAGAGAAATACCATTTCCCACAGAGCTGACAAATGCAGGGTTAAATAAAAACAGTGGTATCCGTGGAAAAATGGGGACAGCATGCCGGCTGGAGCCTTTATTTCATGTTAATCACTCTTGTAGTTGCTGCAGCCTGAGAAAGACATATTTGTTATGCAGACAGTGTTCGTTGTCAAAGGCTGATCAAGAATGCAGGAGTGCGGCCACAAAATGAATTAGCTCTCTGGATACCAAATGGAAAGCCAGTTCGAACCAGAGCATGGCACAAGGGCTCCAGCAGGATTAAAATATACTAGGTGCGCATAAGAGCGAGCATTGTGACCACTGCTAATTATTTGCTATTTTTAGCACAGGCATTGAGAAAGCAAAGAGCCGGGGGAGGGGATTGCGGCAACCCAACAACAGGGTTCATTCAGAGTGCCGCCGAGGGTTCACAGACCTCCGGCCATGTCCATTTCCATGCTCTAGAATGGCCTTCATTTTCAAACTCAATAATTTTTCATTCATCCTCCTTATGAATGTTAGGAATGTCTGCAGTTCTGAGCATGCCACAAAAGAAGACCTGTGCTGTGCCGAGGGTATGAAAGCAAAGCAGTGTGAAATTTAAGTTTTGCTGTGCCCCAGAGAGAAACAGAACAGAAGGTCCCCATAAAGACAGAGGGTCTTTTCTAAGTGGGCACCCACTGAGCCTGTCGACCAGGTGAGATGGTCATTTTCTGTGCTTGCGTTGACTCACTTCTACATTCTTGGACTTCCAACCCTAATCTAAAGCTCAGATTGCAAGCGTTTCAATTGCCTTTGGACCAGGCTTACATTAGGCTTCCCCACTTGACATAAGGGCATTGTAGCTTCTAAGGCATGACCATGGTGCTACTGTATTGTCAAGTAAAAGGTAGGGTGCAGTGACTCATGCCTTTAATCCCAGCACTTTGGGAGGAGCAGGCGGGTGGATCTCTTGAGCCCAGGAGTTCAAGACCAGCCTGTGCAACATAGTGAGATCCAGCCTTTACAAAATAAAATAAAATAAAATTAGCTGGGTGTGGTGGCATGCATATAGTCCCAGCTTCTTGGGAGGCTGAGGCAGAAGTTCACTTGAGCCCAGGAGTCTGAGGCTGCAGTGAGCTATGTTCACGCCACTGCACTCTAGCCTGGGCAACAGAGAGAGACCTTATCTCAAAAAAATTGAAAACTAAAAATAAAGTCAAAGGAAAGAAAGCACTCCCTCTTGAAGTTCTATAGCATGTTCTTGTATTTGTATTGAAAATGCCATTAAAAAGAAACAAATGTAGATAGACACATTCTTCTCTTTAAAACCTCAGAGATATTAGGCATATTCAGGAAAGCAAAGGAAAAAAATCCTTTGTGTGTATATGTATATATACATATTGTATATATACACACATATATACACATACACAGACATATTCTTGATTAGTGTCACATATATATGTATGAATATGTGTGTATATACATATATACACACACAAAGGACTGTATATATATATAATATGTATTATATATATAATTCTTCTGAATTATCCATTTGAACTTTTAAGATCCCATCAAACCACACCATGTCGACACTACTTAAGACATAATTTAGGCTCACAGACTTAAACTACAGAGTGTTTAAGCGTATACACATAAACTTAGATATAGATATAAACATTTTAGTCAGTCAAGACACTGAATCACTAAAAATAGCTCCATGGATTCTCACCAGATAAAGAAGGCAGGGATAGGCTGGTCCAATACAGGCTTCATGGCTTGCATGGAAGAGACAAATGATCATCCCTCAGAACAGCCAAAAAGTTGATTTGCAATTGATATGCTTTGCACCTGAGTGAGTCCTCATCCTCGGCTTCAAGGTGGATAGCAACAGGAACTCATTAGATGAATGATGGCAAATGAATTCCCCAATTATCTCATCTCAGGATGAGAAGCTGGCTGGATAAACATGTACACACGCACCACCACCACCACCAAAAACAACAGGCCAGGTGCAGTGGCTCACACCTATAATCCCAGCATGGGATTTGGGATTTGGGAGGCTGAGGCAGGCAGATCACTTGAGGCCAGGAGTTCGAGACCAGCCTGGCCAACACGGTGAAACCTCGTCTCTACTAAAAATACAAAAATTAACCAGGTGTGGTGGTGTGCACCTGTAATCCCAGCTACTCAGGAGGCTGAGGCAGGAGAATCGCTTGAGCCTAGAAGGTGGCACCACTGCACTCCAGCCTGGGTGACAGAGCGAGACTCTGTCTCAAAAGAAACAAAAACAAAAACAACAAAAATGCAAGTAAGAGGGAGGACAGCGCTATAATATTACCTATTAGGATGAAATACTATTCATTCACCATGCTACACACACACACACACACAACAATAACAACAGCAACAGCAACCACATATCCCACCAGCAATCACATATCCCACCAGCAATCACATATCCCACCAGCAATCACATATCACACCAGCAATCACATATCACACCAGCAATCACATATCCCACCAGCAATCACATATCCCACCAGCAATCACATATCCCACCAGCAATCACATATCACACCACGGCGTGACTTGGTGGTAAAAGATATTTGTTCATCAAACTTTTATGGGTCTGATATTCTAATACGTCAGGGTAATACAAATTTGGTTCATTCTCAAGGGATAAGCATCTAAGAGGCCATGGGTCACCCATGACAGCACTCTTTATTTATGATCATTCTGACATGATGAATCTGTATCACGTGATGATTTCTTGGGCTAAAGTTACATGCAATTTTTCCAGAACGCTTTCTCCCTCCCAATTCTGGACCCAGAGATGAAAGCATTAGTGCATGGACAAACAAGGACCAGGTAGGTTCCTGCTTCTCAGCATCCTCTGAAGGACCAAAGGTATGTTTTTGAGCTGCCTACATCTGAAATCCTGATTTGGCTTTTGATTTTGTTTTCAGAACAGCAACTGCTTGTCATGGACTCCCCAGAAGTCTCTTTCTGGGGAGTGGCTTTAATGAGCCTCAGTAAATCCTTTGCCTCCTTTGTAAAGTTCCAGGGGAAATAATTCCACTAGGGAAGTGGTTCTCAGAGAGGGGATCCTTAGCAATGCCTGGGAATACTTTAGGACTTTCAGAATTGTTGGATTATTGGAGGATTGATTCTGGCATCTGGTATGTAGCAGCCAGGGATGCTGCCAAATGTCTTACAACGCACACAACAGAGAATTATGCAGCCTAATGTATTACTAATGCCAAGGCTAAGAAACTCTGTTCTTTTAGTGGTTATATACCTGAGCAGGTTGGGTCATAGCTGACACAGTGTTGCCTGGGTTTGGCAAACCTGGTGAAGAGAAATGCTTATCAGCGTCGCTTTCTCAAGAGGATTTCTTTTTTCTGAATTATCCATATGAACGTTTAAGAGCCTGTGAAACCACATCATGTCTACAATGCCTAAGACAGAATTTAGGCTCATGAGCTTAAACCAGAGAGTGCTAGAAATGTGGACATAACTCCTGGAAACACGGATAGTATTGGGTGCTCCTGGGTTCATGCCAGGCTGGGAAATTCCAGTGCCTGAGTAGTTGATTCTCCCTTTTCCTTTCTAAATACAAACCCTGCCCGTGAACAGTACAGCTCCATCCCTGGATACATTTTAAAACACATCTAATTGCCAGGCACACTGGCTCACGTCTGCAATCCCAGCACTTTGGGAGGCCGAGGTGGGTCGGTCACCTGAGGTCAGGAGTTCGAGACCAGCCTGGCCAACACAGTGAAACCCCATCTCTACTAAAAACATAAAAATTAGCTGGGCGTGGTGGCAGGTACCTGTGATCTCAGCTACTCGGGAGGCCGAGGCAGGAGAATCACTTGAAGCCAGGAGGTGGAGGTTGCAGTGAGCAGAGATCACACAACTGCACTCCAGTC